>NW_020837976.1:606536-930695 GCF_003676395.1 Aethalodelphis obliquidens
AGAGAGAGAGAGAGAGAGGAGTTGGATGGGGGAAGGGGGGAAAGAAGGAAGGAAGGAAGAGAGAAGGAAAAGAAAGGCTGTTCTTTGGAAGTGAGAGTTTGTCATGGAAACTGTTTCCTTTTCTGCATTATTTGTTTTGCACATTTTTCAGTGTTTAAGGTTGAGTTCATTTTAGTTTTGTAATGAACTTTGCTGGTACTCAGATTCCTTCCAATGCTGTCAATAGTGGAAATGTGATTATGTTGTAGTTACTGATTCTCACAGGCTATCTTTCAAAGCCCTGCAAAGCCTGATGAAGAACACGTAGGAATAACAAAATCTTGCTCCCGGGGGACTGACTTTCACAGGCCTATTTCGCTTTTCAGAGCCAATAAGGCAAAGTTCTGAAGCCTGACTATCTTTCAGGTATGTTTAAATGCCTCAGTCTTGTGTTCAGTAAGTGTATCTCACTAGAGATAACTAGGCTTTTTTTTTTTTTTTTTTTACTAATCGCTTTTTTTCAGACTGTCAAGACACTGTGTTGAATGTGCCTAAAATTTAGAATTTGGAGATGTTAAAATTATTTCGAGTCCAAATGATTTTCCAAACTTGGGAACTTCCAGATGACAAAAGGGGAAGGATTCCGCATATGGACAGAGCACAAAATGAACTTACATCTCCTAGAATGTGATCACCTCTGCAGAGACTTCTGGTCTCCCCAGGGAGACCATGTCACTCCCTCCCTGTTCCACTCCTCAGAACGGCTTACACATCTCTTACACAGCACAGACTATGCTGAGACAATTTGGTACCTGTCTGTCTCTGCACTGGACAGTCAAATCCCCTAGGCGCTTTGTAGCTACCCTCAGCATCTAGAACACTGTCACAAAAGATACCGTCAAGGAAAATGTGTTAGTATGTTAAATAAATGAGTGAGTCCTGACAATGAGTGATTATTATCTGAGTAAACTTACTCCATTATGAGATCTGTCCAGCATCTTTGTCTTATCTCTAGCTTTATCTAAGACCAATGAATAAAATAGTGATATCATTTGAAGTTTTGCTCAGACACACCTTTTATCTGACAACCAAGATATCATCCTGTTGAACCACAGCCAAATATCTAATAAACATTATCACTCATCACCTCTCTCCTTTATCCAACTAAAATTGAGGCATTGGAATTTTTTCAATCCAAAAAGTCAGCATCAGGTGGGTGGGGGGTTGGGAGAAGAGATGGATTGGGAATTTGGGGTTAGTAGATGCAAACTATTATATATAGAATGGATAAGCAACAAGGTCCTACTGTATAGCACAGGGAACTATATTCAATGTCCTGGGATATACCATAATGGAAAAGAATATGAAAAAGAACATATACAACATGTATAACTGAGTCACTTTGCTGTGCAGCGGAAATTAACACAGCATTGTAAATCAACTATACTTCAATAAAATAATAAATTAAAAAACAAAACAAAACAAAAAACAAAGTCAGCATTAGTATTCCTGGTCTCGCATTTAGGTACTTTTCATAATATGATTTATGGTTTTTTCCACTTTGGTATACGGTGGCTCCAACTGTGAATGTTACATTGCCAAGGCCGCTCTAAATTTGACATCCAAGCAAGAAGTCAGGCTGTTTATCAAGACCAGGTTCACGAAGGTGGCAGAGGGATCTGACATCAGGTAAAGGAACTCACCTGAGAGGGCCAGGAGTATCGCGAAGTTTGCATCTCTAAGCAGATTGGTGCAGAAGCAAATGAGAGCTGACTGCCAGGGAGAAGCGGTGGGTCATAAACCAGGCAGACCTGGGCTCTAGTGCTGAAAGGTGTCACAGAGCCCATCCCGGCATGCATGCTCTCTGCAGCATCCCGCCAGTGCCTGTGATGAGTAGGCTGACGGCCAGCGAGAGGACCCCAGAGACTCAGGGCTATAGCTGGCTCTTTAAAGGGTCAACAGCTGATCAGAAATCAGAGCCTCCAGACACAGACCTTGATTTTCACCTAGAGTATAAACTAAGCTGAAGGATTAGTCTGCCCTGGACCTTCAGGAATCAGAGAAGTGGTAGCCCTTGAGGAAGATAGAAGTGTGGGTGGCAAAGAACAGAACTGGTAATTCTGGATAATCACGGGGCTCACACCCCGAGTTGGAGGGGTGAGGAATCTGTGGCAGAGAGCAATACCGTCAATAATCATCAGTAATCAGGGACTACAAATGATCAGGGCATGCACTCTGTTAGACAAGATGGAAGCATTCAGCACAGAGAAGATCAGGAATCAATCAGCCAACATTCTGAACACAGGCAGTTCAACTGATCACAAAGATGAGGGGCTTTCAAAAGCATCGGAAAGATTGGTCATCAGCAATAGTTGGCACTTATGGAGAGCTCACTATGTTTTCAGCACTTTACATATATCATCTCATGTAATCCTCACAACAGTTCATATTATTGCCCAGATATTACACTTGAGGAATGTGAAATTCAGAGACATCAAGCAACTTGCCTGATGTCACTCAGCTGACCAATGGCCTAACCTGGATTCAAATCGAGGCTTGCATGACTCCACAGCTCAGGCTCTGACCCTGCGCAGCTGTGCTGTGTTTTGTAATCCACGTTTACTACTTCATTATTTCCTACAGCTGAGGGTCCACAGTGTGCTAGAAGTAGCCTGTCTTGTAGGTACCGCTTGCTGTAGAGTAATACTACTGCCAATCCAACGCTAAAGAAAGATATGCTTATAGGTGGGGGATTTGCTTTCTGACCATATGAAGGCAAGATCTGGTCAATAAATAGTTGTATGTAAAATAGGAATTTGTTGAAAGATAGTCAACAGAATATCAAGATAGTAGTTGCGGGGCTTCCCTGGTGGCGCAGTGGTTGAGAATCTGCCTGCCAATGCAGGGGACACGGGTTCGAGCCCTGGTCTGGGAGGATCCCACATGCTGTGGAGCAACTAGGCCCGTGAGCCACAACTACTGAGCCTGCGTGTCTGGAGCCTGTGCTCCGCAACAAGAGAGGCCGCGATAGTGAGAGGCCCGTGCACTGCGATGAAAAGTGGCCCCCGCTTGCCACAACTAGAGAAAGCCCTCGCACAGAAATGAAGACCCAACACAGACAAAAATAAATAAATAAAATAAAATAAAATAAAACGATAGTAGTTGCACTCATACCTGTACTTTAATCATTTTTAACGTACCACCTGAAAAATCTATTCATAAGTGGTCAGCAAACACAAGATTGAGAACTGCCTCTGTGTACTCACAGCAAAAAACAACCAAAAAATCAAGTCACTATAATGGAAGATCCAGAAAATGAATAAATGGTTGCCAGAGGGGATTTCAACTAAATGAATCTCTATTCTTTAAAAGAGATGAGGAAATAAGATTAAGAATATTTACACATTCTTGAGATAGTCCTTGCTTGGCATGTTTTCTTAAGAACTAGTGCAATTTCACTTTATCAAGAAGATAACAAACACTGTTGAAGTGGTTGAAAAATGTTTCCAGGGATTTTTTAGCAACAATACATTTTACTAATTTATAACAATATGAATAAGGAAACAAAGGGTGAGAAAAGACTGTTTTTGTGCTCAAAAATGCAGAAAAATTTTCAGACAAAAACATTTCAATGAAAAAATCTCTCTCCGTCTCTCCCCCGCACTGCACACCCCTGCCCCATACAAAAACACAGATTCTTTTAACTTTTCTTACTACTTTTTTGGATATGAGTTAATACTGGAAATAATGTACATTCAATTAGTGAAATTTATACAACCATCCTCTAGTAAGCTTGTAGTTTTGTAGCTAACATAGAACAAAAATTGCCTTCACGGCTAAAGATAAAAGCAACAAGAATTAAAATTGTATATTTAGAAAAAACTCAGTGCATACATAAAGACCAATAAAGCACTTTCAATGAACACCATACTTTTCAATATCATTTTTTTGAGAAGGGAAAATCAGAGTACTCACCGTGAAGAATCAAACGAGGATCTCCACCACCTCTGAGAACAACGGAGGGAAAACGGTGAGAACAACGGAGGGAAAACGTTCAAAACAATCTTTCACCAGCCGATTGAAGTTCTCCACTTCTCATCACTCCCCTGCCCGGCAAAGAAACCAGAGCGCTGCTGCCTGTGGACACTGTACCTACTTCCCACAAACCCCGAACTGAGTCCTGATGCTCAGACAACACGGACAGGGTTAAAAGTGAACCCTCCGAGGTCGGACAGCCATGAATTAGTCCTGATTCTGACCCTCATCAGCTGTGGGACCTTAAGCACCTGTTACTCATCTGTTAAGTGGGAAAACTAATAAGTAACAACCACGCTCTCAAAGCAGTCAGCAGAGTGTTGGCTCACTGACACTATGTGAATAAATCACATTTCCAGAAGGTAAGAGCCTAGAAGGGTGTGTGTTTGACACATCTTTAAAATCTTCATACAAAGCAGAGCACCTTGCCCGGGGAAGCACTGAGTGAAGGTTTACTGAATGAACTCTGGCCGCCCTCATAGCTTGCTGGTGGTAACTATGGACACGGTTTGGGTTGGATCTGAGTGTGGCAAGGAATGGGGTTGGTGAAGGCCAGTTTGTCGTCACTGGCCTACGTTACCAGTGGGTTAGGGTTTGCTTTTTCCTTGGAAGGTGCCCCATTTTCCTACCATGGATTCCCTTTGTAGCTGCTCAGCACTTCCCTGACCCACGATTACTAAATTATAGATCCCCCAAGCTGGGTCTGGTGTGTGTTTTGCTCCAAATTCTCGCTAGCTTCAATGCCCTGTAAAGAATTAACTGTGAGCTCCAACACCCCACTCTGTCTTTCCTAACCTCCGTTTACTGTAAATCTACCAAACATACCTTGATGGATCCCCTCAAAATCTAAAGAGCTTTTTCATTTACATATACTTTTAAAAAAATAAGCCAAATGCCAAAATAATTTGCACAAACTAATTTTTATTTCCAAACGTCCTTTCATTGAGCTCCATTTTCAAATTTCTCCCTTCCTCTAAAGCTAGTTCTCTCTGGTCATTCTAGAAATTATATTTCTGGTAAAATCATTACACGTTGCACTTAGAAAATGAGACACAAGAAACACTTCCTTCAGAAGTAATATCACATCCATTCAGGGCCAAAAATGAGGGGCCAGTCTATTTTCTCTTAAAAACCAGTCCTCCGGGCTTCCCTGGTGGCACAGTGGTTAAGAATCCAACTGCCAATGCAGGGGACATGGGTTCGATCCCTGGTCTGGGAAGATCCCACATGCTGCGGAGCAACAAAGCCTGTACGCCACAACTACTGAGCCTGTGCTCTAGAGCCCGTGAGCCACAACTACTGAGCCCACGTGCCACAACTAGTGAAGCCCGTGTGCCTAGAGCCTGTGCTCTGCAACAAGAGAAGCCACCACAATGAGAAGCCCGCGCACCGCAACGAAGAGTAGCCCCTGCTTGCCGCAACTAGAGAAAGCCCGCGCACAGCAACGAAGACCCAATGCAGCCAAAAATAAATAAATAAAAACAAAAAAAGCCAGTCCTCCTTTTTCCTGAGATGACTCTTCCTTGTCCTTTAGGAGTTAGTGTGAATGCCACTTCCTCCTGGAGGCCTTCCCTGACTCCTCTAGGCTGGCTTAGGGTCTTTAATACAAAATTAGGAACTGCTAAGCGTGCCACACACTGTCCTAGGCTCTTTACATGCATTATCAACTTAATCCTCAAACGAACTTGAGAGTGTAAGTTACTATTATAAGCTGTATTTTGTACTTGACAAAGCTTGGTACAGGGCAGGAAAGTAAGTTAGCAGAACTGGCACTGAAACCCAGGCAATGTGAGTTCAGAGCCCTTGCTCCCAAGTTCGATACCATCCTGCCTCCCAAAGCACGATTTGCTCACAAAACACTCTATATTTTCTTATGGCAGCACTTGTAGTAAACCTCAGTAGATTGCCTGCCCAGTACCCATCCTTTCTTCCCTTCGCAACAACTTTTTATTTCAATCTGGTTACATATACTAATGAAACTCCTACTTGTCAATGGCCAGACGATGGATCCTTTGAATTGGAAAAACTGTATTTGAAAAAAATTTTAGAGAACTTTCACCCTCAAACAACGGTTTTATTGGTTCTAATACCTATGGGAAGATCAAATTAAAAAGTGGATACAAAGAAGTATAACAGTTAACCTTAGGGACTCCCTTAATAAAATGAAAAAAAATGGAAATTAGACTAAGAACAACAGCAACAACAAAATCTCTACATCTAGCATAAATTCTCCCTTCTTAAAATCCAAAGAGTTAAGTGTGCCACCTTTTAGCACACCTCTTTATTTTATGTCTAAGAACTGCAGGTTCCAGAAGCTATAAGCCTCTACAAAAAATGGCAAAATGTTAACTAAGCTTGTTTCGTGTCCTGAGAACTTGGCTTGGTTACTTTCAGGTTGGGGGCTCCAAAACATGGCTGGACAGAAATGTGGGTTGAACTCCATTCGTGGCCAGGCCCCTACTGAACTGCAGCCAGCCCTCAGGGGAATCACAATGGCCACAGAAGGAACGTTCCAATTCGATAAGATCATTTTAGAAGTGTACTTGGGCTTCCCGGGTGGCGCAGTGGTTGAGAGTCAGCCTGCCGATGCAGGGGACACGGGTTCCTGCCCCGGTCCGGGAAGATCCCGCATGCCGCGGAGCAGCTGGGCCCGTGAGCCATGGCCGCTGAGCCTGCGCGTCTGGAGCCTGCGCTCCGCAACGGGAGAGGCCACAACAGTGAGAGGTCCACGTACCCACCCCCAAAATAAAATAAAATAAAAGTGTACTTAACAGCCAGGGCTTCCAAATCAAATGAACAGAATGGGATACATATTTTAATTGGTATGCAAGAGACTCCTAAAGTCTTCAAAATTCCAAAATAGCTTCATTGAGAGACCTGTTGTAAAAGGCTAATGAAAAGTTGAAGACGTGGGTGATACCTTAACGGGAGGATGCTGAGACTGATGTGATTCCTACTGCTCCCCTCTGTCCGGCTTTTCCAGAGGACTCACGTTTTACCAATTCTCTATCTGAATTGCCTTTCCACTTGGAGGAGACCGTTAAACAGTTACCTTTTAAAGGAAGACCACCTGAGGCCACAGGAGATCACTCTTTCATCAAAGGCTGAAACTAAGGGCCGTAGTTAAAGTATTTCTTAAAACCAGGGAGGATCCTCAAAGTTTTGTAAATGGATTACCTTCTGAGATTAGTGAATAAATAAAGGTAGCTGACATTCAGAGCCTGATCGGAAAAAAATTTTTAGGCCTTCTCCCCTAAATTAAAATAAAAGTGTATACCCAGAAGGAAAGAACAAATTGAATGGATGAGTGAGTCAACCTATGATGTCAAGTAAGTTACAACCCAAATTCTTTGAGGAATTGAGAACAACTGTCTTTATTTGTCAAATCTTTGCAAAACTGGAAATTCAGCTCTAGAAGTGGTTCAAATTCCACCCATTCCTTTTCACCAATCCCTATTTATCTAAAAAGGCTTGTAACCTCTCCAGGAACTCTTATCTTGACCATCCACAATTCAAAAAAAAGGAGAAGAAAGAAAGAAAAAGAGGCCTTTTAAAAATACAGACTGCTACAGAGACACCCTTTCCCAAAATCTATTCAAGGACAAATACACCTCTTAAGTGCCTTCTCCACAGATGTTAGTAAAAAAAGCTTAGCCATCTGAGCAGATAAACTTATTCCAAATAGTTATCTGTAGCTAGCTAGTGAGTTTTATATGGTGGTAGTTGATTCATGACCAAACATTTTTAAATGAAAGCCACACAATCTCTGTTCGTGTCTAAATGCTTAATGTATGTCTATATAGGTACATTATAGATAACGATATTTTTCTACCTCTGTATAGTATTGCCAAAATTAATTTGTACAGAGCTCTATGTAAGCTTACAGAAACACTTACATATAAATTAAATTCTCAGAAAATATAATAGGAACTAACACAAATGTTTTTCAAGTTCATGTGATCTAGGATAATTTTCAGTACGTAAAAGCTAGTTTGAGGTTGTTGGTTTAATTAATACAGACATGTCTTTAGAGCTAGCAATAATAAGCATACTTTTATTCTATGTATGTTTACCAAGTCAAATATGCTCATGTTATCTTTATTACAAAATTTGTCAGGCAGAAAAATAACTTAGGATATGACTGATGCTGTCTAATGTCAAGTGAAGCTTTTGTAGGTAATCTAAACATGATTGTTAAGAACAAATAAATTAATGTAAATAAGAGTTTTTATTTTAGCAATGAACTTTTTAGCAATGATTGTTTTATGGTAGGTCTACTTATATCGTTTCCCAAGAGGAATTCATGAAAATCTATAGGTATTTTAGGCAAAGTCTGATCACAAAGACTTGACTTGGCTAGTTAGCCTCAAAAGGCATTAAAAAGTCCAATCTGAAATTTCTTATTCAAAGTCCCAGAAAAGTTGATTATAAGATTTTATATGATCAGTCATTCTTCTTGCTGTACTTATGTAAATAATGAGGCCAAGTTTATTACACTAGACTTATTTTGCAAACGAATTAGTCTTAACTTAGTAATCTTTGGTTAAAATGGGGTTGATTTTAGGGAGAAAATTTATGTTTCGGTAGTACACCTTTGTGGATATTAGATTCTAGTGCTGTCCGTTGTCTTTTAAGTTTTTTTTTCTATCTGTAAACTGGACTGGATTCTGAATCCTTCTAGTTTCCTCCAATATTTGGCTACAACTCCCCAAACTAACATTTTCAATTCTTCTCCCACTCCTTTGACTTGGAATCACTGAGAAGTAAAACTGCCCTTTTCCCAAAGCAATGCAAGCTAAAAGTTGGACACCTCGATATAAACTTCAGAGGAATCACCACAACAGCTTATGTCTGGATAGTCTTAGTGCCTGTTCCTGTGTGGACACTCAGGAAGATCACCAGAGACATTCAAACTGCAAACCAGGAAAATCTCTCAGATTGTCACTGCCTGCCCTTGCTCCATCTGAAGATGCTTTGAGCCAGACATTTAGAACTTTTCTCAACTGGCTGCCTTCAAAATTTAGAAACTGGGATTATAGTCTGCTCCAATCATTAATTATTATTCCTAGCTTTGGGAGCCTTGCATCTCCGTCTCCTAAAATGAACACAACTGTTTAACCGAACTGACCTTTTCTCGGGGCTAAGAGACTGATTCAGTGAGATGGAGCCACCTACCAGTTCAGCTTCTGGTCTGTGAAACTTCTTGGGGAAACTTCAAAGGTGGGACCGAATGGGTTCAGTACGAGCCTCTCCTGAATGTGGCACTTTCGCATGTGGGTTATTTTGAGCTAAAGGCAACTGAGACTGTGTGGGCTCAGGAGAAACTTCTGCCCTTCCCTAAACTACCCAGAACAATTTAAATTGGGGGTCTTTCCCAGAAGGAGAATTATTACCAGAGATAAATTTTGTCTGAGTGACCCATCTGTATGGCAGGTCAAGCACCTTATTATTCAACATCTACTCTTCTTCTTATCGTTTTATGAATTACCTTTCTCTCCTTGGAAGCCCTATTCCTTAGCTCAGGGTGACATACATACTTCATTTCACCTTTCTGTCTTTGAACCTCTCATGTATGGGGGGTGTCCTGTAGGTACAAAATTAAATTCATTTTTCTCCTGTTAATCTGTCTCATGTTGATTTGATTATTCAACCATCAGAAAGACTCTTCGAAGGGTAGAGGAACCCTTACCAATGGGTGCATACTATATGTCAGATTTGGTGTTAGATATTGAAAAATAAAATGATATCTGCTCTCAAGGAGATTACAGCCTAGTTGGGAAAATAAATGTAATCAAACGCATGCCAGTTAGTGTGGTAGGTTCTATAACAGAGGTATAATACCAGATTCCTTGAGGTCATGAAGGAGGGATCAGTCACACTGGGGGTCAGATATGTCCTTGAGTCTTGAAGGTTTTGCCAGATGAGCCTGGGGAGGGGAGGGATGAGGTGTAGAGGATGTGATGGATTGGGCTGATGGTCTAGGAAACTGAATTTCAGTTAGAGCAAAGGGTATGAAAAGAGTTCTGGACCCAGAAACAGGCTGACAGTCAGGGAACTGTTAATAGATTAGTAACTGGAGCTGAGGCTGAGAGGGAACCATTCCTCTGCTTCCTTCTGTGCTGTGGAGTTTGGACTTTATCCTTGAACTAACAGAACATTTAGGCTATGGAGTTATAGATTAAGATGTGCATTTTAGGGAGTTGACTTTACAGATGGGATACAGCAGTGGCATGGGAAGGAGTTGGTAATCAGACTAGAAGCAGAAACACATGGAAGGTGAGAAAAAAGAAAGAATGAGGATTCTGACTTGAGCGAATGGATGGATGATGGTAACGTTAACCAGAGTTGGGAATACAGAACGTAGTGGTTTTACGGGAAAGGGATGGTGGAATTTCAGTTTTATTTTGAGTGTATGAAGTGTCAGTGCTTGATGAACACGCAAGTAGAAATGTCCAGGAGAATTCTCGTTAAGACAGCGGTGAGTTCTTGTTCTGAAGCACCCCTTCCGCACTCCAAACACACAGCAGTGATGGGAAAAGTATACTAGAAACACTTCAAAAGAGACTGTTATCTCAAAAGCAAGGTGAATATGACATTGAACCAAATTTGGAAGACAAGCATAAAATGAGAAGCAGAACTGAACTCCTGGGCCTGCTGGGCTAAATGTGTAGAAGCAGGTGGAGGTGGAATTTGTGACCTATAGGATAACAAGAATGAAAAGAACACTGGGCGAGGTAGAAAAAGTGAGCCAGGCTCACTCCCAGAAACCAGAGGCTGGGGCCTCTGCCTTACGTGGGCTTCATATCCAGAGAAACAGAAGATGCAAACACAGCTTACAACCAGTCCCTGGGCCAAGCCACCCTCTGGGTCAAGGACCAGAGAGGACTATTTCCAATACTACCCTAGAACAGGACCTGAAGAATCAATATCAGACTTGGCTCTGGACATAGGGCCCAGAGGGGCTGCACGGAGGCTTCTGAAGTTTACTAAACAGGTAATGATAAGTACAGAGAAGGAGAAAGAGGAAAATAAACAGAAACCCTCCCATTCAAAACAAGCCTGCAAACCAAAACTCTCAAAACAGGTGAAGAAAACGAATGCAATAAAGCATAAGGTGTTAGTCAGCTATTACCACAACAATGCTGTGTAACAAAACTCAGTAGTTTAAAACATAGCCATTTATTCTCAAGTACATGGGCTGCTGGCAGCTGCTGCTGGGCTGGGCTTGGCTGGGCTCCAGGTTCCAGGAACCAGCCTCCAGGCTCCAGGTTGGTTTCAGGTCTGGTCCATATGTCTCCTCCTTCTGGGACCAAATGCTATCTAGGGCATGTGGTTGGCTTCACAGTTCCTATTCAGGGACCCGGGTTGGAGAGGCAGCAGTTACCTGGTTCATGTTCCTCTCACCACAGCTCATCAGAGAGCAGGAGGGGAGACCCAAGAGCATAGGAATATTTCAAGTCACTTCAGATAAGGCCAAAGCAAGTCATATGGACAAGCCCAAAATCAAGAAGTGGAGAGGTAGACTCCACCCATCACCAGGACAGAGTAAAGGTGTGAACGTATAGTTCTGTCCCAGGGAAGAGAAGAATCTACACAGACAACAAACAAGATCACCTTCCAGAACAAGCATTCATTCCAGATGAAATTAAATGTACAGGATAATCTTTTAAAAAATCTTTAAGTGGACTTCTCTGGTGGTGCAGTGGTTGAGAGTCCACCTGCCGATGCAGGGGATGCAGGTTCATGCCCCGGTCCGGGAGGATCCCGCGGCCGCGGTGCGGCTGGGCCCGTGAGCCATGGCTGCTGAGCCTGCGCGTCCAGAGCCTGTGCTCCGCAGCGGGAGAGGCCGCAGCAGTGAGAGGCCCGCGTACCGCAAAAAAAAAAAAAAAAATCTTTAAGTAACTTAGCGTGCTCATAAAGGTAAATGAAGGAATCACAGCCATAAAAATAGAATGAGATGTTATAAATCAAAACAAGAGAAATGAAACAAAATAAGTAAATATGAAGAAGAAAATTAAAAATCATGACACTGAACAATGTATTCATTAAAATTTGTAAAATTCAGTGGAAAAGGTGAACTCTAGATGGACAAAGGAAACCAAAGATAGGCATGAGTCCAGTGCAGGGAGACAAAAACATGAACAATATGAAAAAGCCCTGAGAGATATGCAGATAGAGAGCAAGCCTTCAATGTGCAGTGAGTAGACATTGCAAAAGAAGAGAATTGATGGAATTTGTGAGGAAGCAATATTCAAAGAGGAAAATGGCTGAGAATTTTCCAGAGAGAAGCAAGACATGAGTGCTTACATTGAAAGTGCACTGCTAGTATCAAGCAAGATAAATAAAAATAAGTCAATACCTAAATACATTGGAGTTGGAACCACAGAACCTCAAAGAGAAAGAGAAAATCCTAAAACGCTTTCAGAAAATATAGGTCAAACATGAAGAAATAGCAGTTAGACTGATATCAAACTTCTCTTCAGCAGCAATATATGTCAGAAGCTAAACTGCTGAGAGATAGTAAGTGGTAATTTATAATTCTATACCTTGATAAGTGGAGACAAAAAATATTTGGCTTTTTTGCTCCTATGTTGGGAAGAACCATTGCCTCCCTTCAATACTCATGTGGTGGGGAATTAACTGAACATAGTAGGGGGACTTAGGTGCTAAACACCCCAAAAGAATAAGAAGTATTTACCACAATCCTTAACTCCATCAATTAAAAAAAAGTTAGAAAATTGCAGATGAGTTAGCATTCAACTAAAAAAAAACCAAAAACTAGAAAAACAACAGAGTAAAACCAGAGAGGAAATAATAAAAAATAATAAAGGTAAGAGCAGAAATAAAATAGAGAAATAAAACAAAACAAAGATATATA
This sequence comes from Aethalodelphis obliquidens, assembly GCF_003676395.1. Lineage (NCBI taxonomy): Eukaryota > Metazoa > Chordata > Mammalia > Artiodactyla > Delphinidae > Aethalodelphis > Aethalodelphis obliquidens. The sequence goes on from NW_020837976.1 coordinate 619,429, forward strand.
TAGATGAGCAACATCAAAGCTGTTTCTTTGAATATGAAAAAAAATATGTATGTATACAACTGAATCATTTTCCTGTATGGCAGAAATTAACACAGCATTGTAAATCAACTGTACTTCAATAAAAATTTCTTTTAAAAAGCTGTTTCTTTAAAATAGGCACATCTCTAGCAGATAGAAGGTTTAAATAATGTCAGGAACAAGAAGAGATATAAATACAGAGATGAGATTTTTTTTTTAAAGCAAAAGCAACTACTTTGAACTTTATGCTGGTAAATCTAAAACTCTATATGAAAGGGAAAAGTTTTGAGATATAGTAAGTATGTATGCATTTGAATGGTAAGCATTTTTGGATAGTTGGAGGTCAGAGAAGTCCAGTCAGGAAACAGAGGTCATCAGAAATGGAAAATTATTGAGTTACTAGAGGCAAAACTGATGGCAGGATCCTTAGGAGTGTCATTATTTTGAAGCAAGGCAGAAAAAGAGGAGCCGCAGTGAAGACCAAGAGTAAAGAGTGATGGAGTTAGTAGGAGAATCAGAGACGAGATGACACTTATCAGAGGGAGGAGGGAGGTTCAAGAAGTTGAGTGTCGAGACTTCCCTGGTGGCGCGGTGGTTAAGAATCCGCCTGCCAATGCAGGGGACATGGGTTCGAGTCCCGGCCTGGGAGGATCTCACATGCTGCGGAGCAATTAAGCCCATGCACCACAACTACTGAGCCTGTGCTCTAGAGCCCACGAGCCACAGGTACTGAGCCCACGTGCCACAACTACTGAAGCCCACGTACCTAGAGCCCATGCTCTGCAACAAGAGAAGCCACCACAGTGAGAAGCCCGTGCACCGCAATGAAGAGTAGTCCCCGCTTGCCGCAACTAGAGAAAGCCCGCATGCAGCAACAGACTCAACTCAGCCACAAAAAAATAAATAAAAATAAAAAATTTATTTTTTTAAAAAAGAAGTCGATTGTCAATAGGAGAGAAGTTAAAGGAACCAAGGATGGAGCTAAGTGCCCACTGGATTTGGCGGTCTGAATGGCTCCAATGACCTTGGTTATAGCAGGGCCGGCGCCACCGTGTGGCAGCACAGGTGTGGCCATGTCTGTAGAGGGAACAGGTTCTAGAAGTGGACACTTCAAGTGTAGACAACTTCAAGAGTTTGTCTCTAATGGGAAGAAGAGTGTAGGAAGTAAAAGAAGAAACTACAAGAAGAGAGAGAGGCAATAATAATAGATGGGGATGGGAGAGGCGAGGTTTCAGGTGGAAGGAGCCCTGGAGGACAGATAAGATGTCTCTTCCAGTGATGATGAGGGGAAGTGGTGAGTCCAGGTGCCGAGAGAGATAAGTCATAGCAGGCCGGCGGAGGAAAGAGTGCAGGAACTCCAGGGGATTCCTGTCAGATAACCTCTGATTTTTTGCAGAGGAGGCGATGAGGTCATCTGCTCAGAGTAAGAGGGTAGGCGTCAAGCAGAGTCCTTGAGAAGAAGGTCAGGAGTAATTGCTAGGAAAATGGGGAGTGAGCTGCCCAGAGCACATACAAGGATACGGATAGACTTGTCAGGCCCCAGCAGAGCCAGCTATGACCAGGACCCTGGATTCTGACCTGTGGGCATTTTCTTTACAGCACATTAGAATCTAGGATTCTAATTTTTTTTCTAATACAAAATTATATTTTTACTAATGTAATACATGAGCACTTAATCAATAAATTATCAGAAATAGCATTATTCACAGTTCAAAATTTTTCTCATTGACTAATAATTAGTGAAAAACTGGTATATTTTAGATATGAAAAATAGGACAGAAAACCATGGAAAAGAAAGTTATCTATTATACTGATGAGTCCCTTGGTAAGGTCAGTGTTTTCTTTAATTGGGTTTTCTTACTTTAATGTCCTTATGTTGCAAATGGAGCAAGGATAGGATTCTAATATTTTACAAAGATTTCATTAGCCATATTTTCTTCATAGGAGATAGTAAATAAGTTGTAAGAATGACCTTTCAGCTATCTGCATTCCTATATTTCTGCAGCATTATAGGTTTAGTTATAAAATTCCAATTCTTTCTTTTCAGTCTCAAGTTTTTCATTCAGCTAAACTGCAATTATTGGAAAAATCATACTCAATTTGAGATGTGCTTGTTTTGAACACATTCAATAAGAAGCTTAGTGGAACCTTATTCTTGACTGTCTTGGGCTTAGAAAAGTTGTGGAACCCTTCTGGACTTTAGCTTCCATTACAAGGAATACTAAACATTTTAACTGTGTGGAATAGAAATCCACAACTTTTAAAATCTATAAAGGAGATCAACTTAATGGATGATGTGAGAATTCACTGCACCATGGGAGCAATCCACAAAGAACATCTTTCAAATTCTGCAAAAACAAACAAACAAACAGAAAAAAACTATGAAAAGATTTTATTTAATAAATTATTTGCACATCTGATGCTCTTTATTTTTAAGTAAATCTTTTAGCATATTGATATGCACTATTCTTAAGTTCTAAGAAAGCACATTCAAGGTAGAGAAATATTTAAGTTCAAATATAATGTATTGTCTCAATGAAAAATATAAATAAAGTGAAAATAATTACTGGATCTTGACCTTGAATAAAAAATGTAGTGTAAGTTATTTATAGGAGTCAAAGGCTCCAGTGAAAATAGCTAGTTATTTATAAGAAGTAAAGAGTAAAATAAAATTCTGCCAATCTTGAAAGAATATAGTATCAACAGACAATATCACATAGGAATAACGCCATACTGTGAAACCTCACCAATCTTGATATACTTATTTGGAATTTGTAACAATTTTGACAAAAGCTTAGCAAAAGTTTACCTTTTCACCATTATTAATCAAATTATAGTATAAACAAAATTCATAAAGTTAATGTTTAAATTACTTTAGAGAACAAATTATGTTCAAATATCTTGTGCACACCACACTTAGTAACAATGTACATGTGAATTGTAAACATTTTAATCTATCTCTTAGGGTAGTTCTCTTTGGGATCTCTACTATTTTTGTACTTGTTCGCTCTTAAAAATAAAACTGTCTCTTTAAAGCTATTCATCATTAAGATTTTAAATAAATTTTACTAGGCTCTTCCTTAACCAGCCAAATTGTTATTTCGTATGAAATAATTTAATGAAATTATTTTGCCTTTGTTAAATTTGGTCTTCTGTTTTACCTTGAAAAGCAAAATAGAAGATAGAAAATTAATTAATTATGAGAAAAATTACCACAATTCACTGAGCTTCTCCTAAGTGACAGGTGGTGTATGAGGGATTTTAAAACATTACCTCTAATCCCTCCCCCAAATATTGCAAGATGGATAGTACTGTCCTCATTTCTTAGATAAGGAAATTGATACTCAGTGTTAAGTGGTTTCCCTAAAGTCCCACATATTTCTGAATCTGATAGATAAGATACTGTGTATCAAGGGCTAAGCATAGGGTCTAGAACATAGAAAGCACTCAGTAAACGTCAGCAATAGTTACTGTTATTACCATAAAGAAGAGGCTCATTTTAAAGGTAGGTGAGAATTGATGGACAGATGAAACAGCTTCTCTGTTTCACTTGTATCTGCATATTCATTCGTTTAGTCATTTACTGGATACTTACTAGGTAATGAGATCACCAGCATGAATATATGGACAAAGGTGTACCTCTGAGCTAGTCCAATATTTTAAAAAGTGATCAGCTACAAATATATATATATATGCACAAATGTATATATATACACATATATACAAATCAGTGATCAGCTACAGATATATCATACAAATATACATAAGTAAAAATATATACATATATAAATAATATATAATATATATACAAATCAGTGATCAGCTACAAATATATGTTTACAAATGTATATATGTTTGTAGCTGACCACTGTGAAAGTTGGAAATTCAGACATAATTTGGACATATAATATATATACATATATATACACACACATCCAAAATATGTCTGAAATTCCAACTTCCACAGTTTTTAAAAAATATTTACTTACTTGGCTGCCCCAGGTTTTAGTTGTGGCACGCGGGATCTTCGTTGCCACGTGAGAGATCTTTAGTTGCAGCATACGTGCAGGATCTAGTTCCCCGACCAGGGATAGAACCCCAGGCCCTTGCAGTGGGAGTGCAAAGTCTTAACCACTGGACCACCAGGGAAGTCCCCTCAAATAGTGTTTACATGCATTTCATGTTAAGGTTTTTGAGCCAAAAAAGACCTTGGAAATTAGTCTAAAACCTTTCATTTTTACTGTAAGAATACTCAGGCCTCGAGATGCCAGAGGCCAGCCCTCGTGAGAGAGGCCCCTGATAACAGAACAGGGCCTGGAGTCAAACTCTAGTGATCACCAGATGGTGGCGTGGCTCAGCACACTTCATCTCCACCAGAACCAATGAATGACAAGACCAAATGGAAGATAAAACCAAAATAAGCCCCTCTCATCTATGCCACTGCAAAAGATATACATTAAGGGCAAAAAAAACCCTCTAAAAACTTTTTTCATATAAGTCACTTGTCTGCCATGTCCAGATGTAATACACCTGAAACCTAATAGGAAAGAATCATCAGCATTTTGCAGTTGGCCGTCTACCTTGTACTTCCCAGGTCAGGATGAGAGAATTCTGGCTTTCCCCGCGATGTGCCTGGGTCTCCAACTGAGGCTCACATTTCTTTTTTCTCGGCCCTTACCTTTTCACTGAAATTAAAAAGAGGCTCCTGAACCAGTCTCTAGAACCATCAGTGGCCTTGCAGTGGATTAGAGGAAAAATTTCAGACTGATCCTCTGAACTGTGAAACATGACATGGAATAAATATTGACTTTTTGGTCAAACAGGGAAAGCAGCTCTCAATCAGAGCCTCCTTTCAAAAATCTTAAGTTTATTTAAAAATGAAAGAAATAGAAACACTCACTGACAAAAACCATAAACTTTTAAAGACCAAAAAGCTATTTCTTTATCCAACCCCGCCCCCCCCCCACAAAATAACAAAAATCCCCAAAACCTTCATGCAAATCTCAAGCATAATCACATCTCAAAGGATGGAGAAAAAACACCTGGTGTCCATTACAACCACATTAGTCTCTTCACAGGGTCGTACCATTTTAGTGGACTTGCTTAATAACAACAATGGCTCCTCTGGCAAACAAGGTCTATTCTTTGTCAAGTGTGGAAGAGAATATGACGTGACTCAGATGACCAAGCTGTGGAAGCCAACATTCTTCTCAAGAAACCAGCTCATCCTCCTGCCATACTCAAAGGCTTGACTCAGAGCATGCGGTATCACCCATTGATGGCAATCCTCAGGGGTGTGCCATGCATTTTGCTTTCCCTGCTCTGCAGTTCCCTCCGTTGCTTATCCCTTCTCCATTTATTCACTGAATGTTAATTGCTAGAAACTGTTATTCTAAAGGTGAAGAAGACATGCCCCTTCTCTTAAGAAGCTCATAGTCTACTATAATGATTCTCCAAGTTTAGTGAACACGAAAATCAGCCGGGGAGCAACAGAAAACAGGAGCAACCGAGCTTCTCCCTGAAAGATTCTGATTCCAAGGCCTGAAGTGAAGCCCAACCTTCTGCCCTTTATAAAAACGAGGTCGCAGTTGGATCAGGGTGGGGTTGAGAGGATGTGAATAGTGGGATTGAAGGAAAGGGAGAAGCTTTAAGATGATGCTCGTATTCAAGCTTAGACAACTGGGCTGTGGGTCGTAGGAAATATAGAAAGGCACGTGCCTTGAAGAGGTGATTTGGTTTTAGAGAAACTGAATTGGGATGCTTGTAGGATATCCGGGAAGAACTTGTCAGTAGGTAGGCAGATGGAAAGAAGGGCTTAGAGTCCAGGAGAAATGTCTAACAGGAGAAAGATTTGGGTGTCTTCAGCATATAGGTGAATGATACATATCGGTTTCTCCCCAACACACCTGAGTTAATCAAACTAACTCCTGCAAGCAGAAGTGACTCAATTACTCTTAAATGTGGATGACAGGGATTAGATTGGAATATGAAGGAGGCCCAAGTGTGGTTTGAAAGGTTTTCCCTGAGGCTTTGTTACATTTTTCACTCCCCAACTCCCAGTGGGAGGCAGTATGGCTGACACCTTGGAGAGTTTAGATGGCCACCCAAGGAGAGCTTGTGGAGGCTGAAGACAAGGTGGCAATGGATGAAATCCAAGTGCTTAGGGCAAGTGGAGAAAACAGGAACAGGAAAATGAAGGGAGACAGAGATCATGGAAGTGCAGAGAGGCCTTTGCAGAAATAAATAAGTAAATGAATAAAAAAATCATGATCAGCAAGACAAGCATGGCAATGGGATAAAGTTGGTTGGAAAAAATCTGGAAGTGAAATCATGGATTTGGTAAGTTGGAGGTCCGTGACAGCCACAAGAGCAATTTTTGTGGGTCATAAGGCACCAGTCCGATTGCCTTCAGTTGGGTAGTAAATCAGAGGTCAAATGAAAGTGGCTCATTTCAAGGAAAATAGGATCCAAAGAATTTTATAAGATGGGGAGACTTGAGCTTATGTGGAAGTTTAGGAGGTGAGGACAAGGTTTGAAGATTTAAGAAAGGGCATAAATTACGACATGTGATCTAGGAAGACTTACTTCATTTACTTATTCATACATGTTTGTTTGTGGTTCTGCATTGAACAGGACCCAAATGGTCCCTGCCTTCATAGAGCTGTAGCCAGTGGGAATTCACACAGTTGACAGTAACTATTCCACAAGAGAGTGTGGAATGCAGTTTGCTGTGGAGGCGCCGGTTGGGTGGGTGGGGGACCCTAAACTAGTTTAGGTGTCAGGAAGAGGGAGGTTAAGCTGAGGCCAGAAGCTGAAGTTAGATAATGAAGATGGGCCTGGGAAAAAGTGCTTCAGGCAGGAATGGAATATTTGAAGGCTAAGAGGTGATAGAGAAACGGAATGTTAAAAAAAAAAAGGTAGGGGCTAAAGCGTAGAGCACAGAGGGGAGTATGGGCTGAAGCCAGAGAGATAAACACGGGTCCAGTCATAGAGATCCTTGTAAGCTGGGTCTGAGAACTTGAATTTAGCCTGAGGACAATGTCAAACCTTGAACTTAAATTTTAAGTAGGAGAGTGACATGATCAGGTTTGCATTTTAGAAATATTTAGGCTGTACTGGTGTGGGTAGATTAAAGGCAGCGAGATTGAAGTCAGGGAGACCAGGTAGAGGGAGTGAGATCAAGTATATGAGTAGATTAATTGTGGAGGTGGGAGAGGAGGAGATAAAGGTGTTTATGATAGCAAAAATTAGATGCATATGGAAAAGGAGGTTGAGGGCGTTCATATCTGATAAGGTGGGTGGTGAGGGAGCAACACCTAGAGGGTGACTGCAGAATTCCAGATGGACTATCATGATCTCCACATGGGGAATGCCGGGGAGATGGAGAGAAGTGGACAATGAGATCTATTTTGAAGGTAGCAGCAGAGCTTGGTGAGGTTGTAGGGTAGAGGGGAAGGGAGGAGGCAAGGGTGACTGGGCTTTTTCATCAGTAAAAAGACACTACTAGCACAGGGTTGGTGTGAGGATGACGTGAGACGATGCCTTCTCTATGTTATAAAGGTAATACGAACTCAGGGCACAGCTGCTGCTCCTGGAGCGGGGACACTTGAGTTCACGCTCCTGCCCTGTAGCCCATTTCCCCTGAGGAGTGCAAGGCATCTTCACTGGTGTCCTTTCCAACCACACCATCCTCCTCTTCTGGGCCTTTCTCTCCTCTCCCTGAGCCCCAACTCAACTCCTCCCAGAGCTCTTGAGCAGAGAAATCTTGGTCAGCTGATGATCTGCATGTGACCACAACCTTCAGCCCCTGTATCCTCCAGAGTGGGGCTCAGAGGAAGCACCAGGCCGGGGGCTCGATCAGTTCTTGGTGCTGAAGGTGGTGGGGCTGGAGGGAGGATGCATGTTCCAGAAGCCCTGTCCTCTAAAGAGTTGCTGAGCTTGTTTTCTCATCACCAGGTCTGTGAGTCTAGCCCATTGTAGCTAACAGGTTTTTGTGGGATTTTTTCCAAACTTATACTTCTTCTGTTAGGTTTTGCGTGTGTGTGTGTGTGTGTGTGTGTGTATGTGTGTGTTAAAATACACATAACACAAACCTTATTATCCTAACCCTTTCTAAGTGTGCACGTCAGTGGCATTAAGTACATTCAGATCATTGCACAACCATCACCACCATCCATCTCCGGAACTGTTATCATCTTGCAACACAAACTCTGTCTCCACTAAACAGCTACTCCCCATTCCCTCCCCGCTCCACCTGGAAACCACCATTCTACTGTCTGTCTCTATGATTCACCTACTCTAGGTACCTCATATAGGTGGAATTATACAGTATTTGTCCTTTTGTGACTGGCTTATTTCACTTAGCATAATGCCCTCAAGGTTCAACCATGCTGTAGCATGTGCCAGAATTTCCTTCATTTTTAAGACTGAAAAATATTCCATTGTCAGCATGTGCTGCCTCTATTTTGTCCATTCATCTGTTAATGGAGACTTTGGTTGTTTCCACCTTTTGGCAATTGTGAATAATGCTGCAATGAACATGGGTGTACAAATATATCTATTTGAGTCCCTGCTTTTGACCCTTTTGGGCATCTATCCAGAAGCAGTATTGCTGGATCATACGGTAATTCTATGTCTAATTTTTTGAGAAACCATTATGCTGTTTTCCATAGTGGCTGCAACAGTTTACATTCCAACTACCAATGCACAAGTGTTCTAATTTCTCCACATCTTTGTCAAAACTTGTTATTTTCTGTTTTTTGAAAATTTTTTATTTTTTATGATAGTCATCCTAGTGAGTATGAAGTGGTATCTCATTGTAGTTATTTTTTTGTTTTGTTTTGGCCATGCCGTGTGGCTTGCGGGATCTTAGTTCCCCAACCAGGGATCGAACCTACTCCTCCTGCAGTGGAAGCGTGGAGTCTTAACAACTGGGCCTCCAGGGAAGTCCCTCTCATTGTAGCTTTGATTTGCATTTCCCTAATGATTAGTGATGTTGAGCATCTTTCCATATGCTTATTGGCCATTTGTATATCATCTTTGAAGAAATATCTATTTGAGTTCTTTGCCCAGTTTTTAAATTGGGTTATTTGTTTTGTTGTTGTTGAGTTGTAGGAGTTCTTTACAGATTCTGGATGTCAACCCCTTATCAGATGTATGGCTTACAAACATTTTCTCCTGCTCTGTGGGTTGCCTTTTCACTCTGTTGATAGTGTCTTTGATGCACAAAAGCTTTGAATTTTGATGAAATCCAATTTATTATTTTTTTCTTTTGTTGACTTTTCGGTGTCACAGCTGTAATTTAGGTATTTTAAATGATTTTCTTCAATTCAAATACTGGGGCCAAAATTCTCTCCATTTTTCAGTTGGAGAAACTATTATGCAAAGAAACTGATGGGCTTATTCCATCCCAACATTAGTAAGCTCTGGGCTGAGAATCCATATTCTGGCCTCTTCAGGGACTCTCATTTGACATGCAAAACAAGGCAGGTACCTTGGTGAGAGCTGGAGCAAATCTCCAGAGTAATCTTCAGGGACCCTAGAGTTTCATCAAGCCCTAAAGTGAAAAAAAAAATTGCCAGTTTTTGTCTTTTTCTTTGCCAGTCATGTACAAGTTTCCCCCTAACGTTCTAAATAGAAAGCTTCTGGAATGGAGAGTCTGAAATATTTTAGAATGTATTCATTTCTGGGCACAGACTTTTACTAGAGCAAAGAATTCCCTGTTTAGAATGAATCAATGGACTGGTTACACTGTGTTACCAAGTCCTCAGGAGAGGAAATCGGAAAAGCTGCAACCACTGCCCGTGCCAGAATTGTATTTCTTTTGGTATGCTAACAAGAGCGCAAGTAATCTGTCATTTCACCATTGTGGAAGAAAGTTCCTCCGCAGCGCCCCCCGCCCCGCCCCCCACCACCTCCACTCACCACTTAGTTTCTGCAGGAAAGCAATAAAGCAATGGGTCTGCTTAGGAGGGTTTCTAAAAGGAAAGATAAACACTGTGGGGCAACAGGATGGGCCACAATGAAAGGAACTCATTATGAATCTGCTCAACAGCCCAGCCTCCCTTCTTGGTAAAACTGGAGTCAACCTGATCATTTCAGGGGCGGTGGGTAGAAGGGGGACTTTTCCAACCCAGGGGAGTGTGGTGGGTTTTTTAGTCTCTGTCTCTCTCTTCTTGAAGGTCCAAGAGTTGTAATCCTGCTCCGAGCTCTGCAGGGAGATCATCTAATGGTGACTTCGAACTTAGCGACAGCTCTCCCCGGGTGGGGGTGAGCACGGTCCCTTGTGTCCCTTCGGGGCATCAACAAGCGCACTTGGAAACTTGGAGCCTCGGGGAAGCGCTCGCCCCCTGTTTGATCCTCTAACCCTCCGTGCCCAGGGCCCTTTGGGGAAGGGACGAGCTAACTCCGCCGTCCCCGTGACGCTGCTGCTCCCAGCCCTCTCACCCCACACTCTAGGTAGTCAGGGGTCTAGAAACAAGCCCAGCGGCCGCACGTTCCGTGCACCCCGAGGGTGAGCACTTGACCACCCTCGGGAGCCGCTTTCCTCCGACTTCGTCCCGTTTCTGGTCCAATGGGAAAAAGAGAGAACCGGGGGAGCGCGGGCGAGCGACGGCGCGGCGAGGGCGACGGGCCCCGGGCGGGCGCTGGCCTGCGGGCGGGCGGGGCGGGCGCGGGAGGGCGAGAGGGGGGCGTGGGCGCGGCGGCCCGCGCGCCCCGGCGGCCGGGCCAGGGGGAGGGGCGCTGGCGGGAGCGGCGCCTCCCGCCCGGGGTGAGCGGCGCGCGCGGCGGCCCCGCGGCACAGAGCGCCAAGCGGGGAGGGAGGGCTGGAGCGCAGACGGCCGACGCGCGGCGCAGCTGCCATGGGCGCTCACTGACCCGCTGCTCAGCGCGAACTTCCTCGGCGGCGCGGAGCTCCCCGGCTGGCTGTGCGTCTCCTCGGCCACCATGAAAGGTAGGGCGGGCTTCGGGGAGCGCGTGAGGGGGCGAGGTGCATCCGGTGCGGACTTTCTCTGCGCGGAACCCCGGGGGACACCCGGTGCTTGGTTCGTGCGCGCACCCTGGGGGCGCCCCCGGTTCCGGAGTCGGGTACCGCCGGAGACCTAGAGGTTGGGGTTTTGAAGCGTGTGAGTATTCCTCTCCCCATCCTGTCTCTACAAAGTAGTTTGAAGCCCCAAATTATTGTTTACGGATTCCAGTTCCCAACTTTTTAATTGAAAAAATATACCCAGGAGAGTGGAGGCATCATCATTCTACCCACCCCCCCGCCCCAGTCGGTTCTCCGCTCTGGAGCACTCCCCCCTCTCCCCAGCGTCCTCTCCCTCCCCGCTGTTGCCGTTTCGCCGTCCAAGAAGTCGAAGGGCTGCTGGCCGGGGTTTTTCTCTGGGACTCGGGGATGTTCTCGGTGCGCCCTCCCCACATCTGGCAATGATTAGGTGCCCGCGGAGTTCAGCTGGCTTGGGAAGTGCGTTTGGCATCTTTCTCCATCAGAGCCACTGACTGGAAAATAACTGTCCTGGGTTCCGCGTCCCTTCCATGTGCCTGCCTGTGGAGTTGTTGTGCCCACGTGTGTTCAGGGGTGACACAGTCCCGCGGGCGGTATCCTGTGCAGGCCGGTTTAGGGAAGTGTCAGATGTTATCATACCTTTAAACGGAATCGCGAGGAGAAGGGCTTCTCAGGGCAGCCTGTGTTTAGTAGAAACCCGAAGATTTGTCAGCAGAATCCAGATTTATATGTGAGATAAATAATTACAGCGGAGGCATCCAAGAGAGCTGTTTGGGGATGGGCCGGCGCGGTGTTTACACAAGACTGGAGACCTGGTTTTGCGTTAGGATAACACATTTCTGTCACCGCGCGGGCCAGGCTTGAGTGAGGGGGCTGGGTGCGAAATGCCATCTGACCGCGGGGACCGAGTTTCCAATCGCCCGAGACCACGCGATGCGACCGCTTTGACTTGTAAGCGTTGCTGACCGAGGCGGGCGCCCCGGGAGCCCCACAGACTTGGAAAGTAACTTTTGGCTCTAGGTTTCTCTGAAACGGAGTTCACGCTAAACACTCCGGAGCGGTAATGCCAGTTAGCTCTCCTTCCAAGGGAGTTCTGTGTCCTCCTTTCGAGACCCAGGGTAGGGAGGGGACAGAACACCAGGTGGAATGGTGCCCGCCCCAGGGCCAGAGAAACAAAAGACAGGATACTACTCTCTGGCTAGAGAATTTCAAAAGGCAGTGGTGTGTGTTCCTTCTCTCTCCATCTCGGTTTCTCTTCTCTCAGTTACCTTCTAGGAAAGGAGCACTTTCCTTAGCACTGATTGAAGGATCCTCCCAGAAAGGAAAGAGTTCACGCGGCTAAACTTTACTCTGGGGCTCAGTTACCATCATTTTAGCCAGTTAATCTTCTCATTGCTGGTCACTGAGGCCAGAAGGTTTTGAACTCTCGGAAAGATAAGCCAGCTACTCATTTCATCAGCTCCCATGTGTGTTCCGAAACTCTGAAAATCTTGTTATGCTTTTGACTGGGTCAATGACTGTTACTACAGTTTGGGTATTTTTCCAATGTTAATTCAAATCTGCAGAGGAAGACACACCTACAAGTTCTAAACATATTTTTTGCGTGTGTGTGAGGTTTACACTGCATTCTAGACCAGCTTGCAGACCCCCTGGAGAAGGTTTATTGCTTACTCTCTGTGGTCTGGGCACTGCTTCAAAGGCCCCTCTTACCTTCTGCCCCAGTGGGAGAGGGGAGCTGAGGGACTGAATCCCTGGGTAGACTAGTCACTTTGAAGGCCTCTTTTAAAACAACATATTCTGTGAGAGGTTTGCTTACCAACCATTGCCATGTAATTTGCATTTATTTGTCTGGTTTGTGAGATGCGGAAGGGGGGCAGCAGTAATACTTCTTTAGTACCTACTAAGTGCTAGCCCCTGTGCTCCACTCTCTATAAGTCCTCCATCGGTGAACCCTCTCAACAACCCTGTGAGGTAGGTATTTTAACCCCTACATTATAGATGTGGAAAAGGAGTCTGGAAGAAATAGAAACCAGCCACAAGGAGGATGGTAGGCATCTAAAGACAAACTTTGCCAGTTTCCCTGTGAGGCTTGGAGGGACCTAGGAGAGCAGATCCTGGACTAGACATCTCTGAACTAGAAGAAAAGTGAATCTCAGGCAATTAAGTAGCCAAGTAACTCGAAGTTGGTGCAGCAGCCAGGAAGGGGTGGAACCAAGAAATTGGACACAAGACTTTTGAAGCCAAGCAGAGTATGTGTTTAGCCAAAAAGGAAAGCTGCCTTTACCATGTAGAATTATTTTGATGATTTGCCATAGGTAACCAACGCAGAGTCTTCCTTGGGTTTGTGATTACGTCGTATAGCTATTAAATCATTATGTTTAAGCCAACATTTCATTAGAATTTGATTTCCCTAAATAATAGAAGTCAGTGACAAGCCTTGCAAATGCTTAAAATTAAGGTAAATTAAGGTAAAACATTCTTTAGCTGAATAGAAAATTAGTGGACATCTTAGAAGTTACAGAAGTTTATCTGCCAAAGCAGAAATTCAGCTACTATGCGAGACAGATACCTTTTCAGGGTGCCTATTTGACTTTCTAATTCTGATGTTTAAACCTGGGATATAGCCTTTGTAAAAACCCAGGCCTTTGTAGTCTAATTCCAGGCCTGCCATGAGCCACAGCGCCACCTATCTGTTGCGTTCAGCAAATATCTGTTTCTGTTCTATTTCCTCCATCTCTGGAGTCACAAGTACCAAAATAATGACATCATTATATATTTTCCAGAAGAAAATTACTTGCCTTGTTGCTGCAATACTTGAAGTGTTCCAAACTGATTAAAACATGAAGCTGGTTTTAATTTATTTCTAATTACATTTTCAATTAGCTGTACTGCACCATAAATTTCATGGTTTCTAATAAATATTCACATTCTTTATGAAGGAATCTGACTCCTCTAGAGTTAGGTGTGTCATTAAGAAGCCACACTTCTAGTCCTGGAAGTTGGGAATATTGGTGAGTTTTAATGCAGCAGCACTTGTTACCTAAGAGACGGCCGGAAACAACCACGCGACCACAGTGATTCAAACCACTGTTCTAATTTAACACAGGGAGGAGGTTGGTGCCCTCGATACATAGTGTCCAGCTGCTTATTTTTGTGCTTTTGTACGTAAACATTTCTGAAATGCTGTCTGGCAATAATACTTTTAAAATGCACTAGTAAGCAGTATGCTTCTCCTACTGCCTGTTGTTTTCCCAGACCCATGGTCTCTTTGCTTTCCCAGTGTCTAAAATTTCTTGTCCTTAACTGGGATAAGCAGGCACGCGTGTAAGGGCTGACTGCATTTAACATTGAAAGAATCATGTTTTCTGCAGGGAAATGGAAACAAAGTGAGACCTTTTTCCTTTCACTGTTTGGGAATTGGGGCTGCCCTTCCTCTGGAAGACAAATTTGCAATCCAATTACACTTTTGACTGTTAGTTTGAAGATGCTTGACATTCTTAGTCTGAGGTTTAATTATTGCTAAGTATAGATCTTCCCTGTGGTCTCCTATGCAATTTTCCAAGATTGTTCCCATCCCCTTACCACTCCTCCCCCCCACCAACCATGCGGCTTATCCAGCAATAATGGTGTGGATGGGAAAAGCTGGAGTATGATAGCTTTAAAGCTATAGCATAACTAGGTGTCTAATTTTCTGAATTAATGCTTATTCTCATTAAAACATTATTTTAAAACTGTTGATGTAGCTGCTGCCAAAGTAAGTTAAATGGCCTTTGAAGTGTTAATTTTCAAATGGGAAAATAGACATTTAAATTTTGTGATAGAAAAGTCTGTTTTGCCTCGGGTAAACCCAGCACATGAGTGATCTCTCAGGGGGACAGTTTGGTCCACATGTCTCCGCGTGATGGGAAAAAGAGGTCAGGTGCTAGGAGAGGAGCCCAGAGTGGGCAGAGGACAGTCTTTCTGCTTTTGGGGGGCAAATCAGAGTGAAAAGAATCAGGCAGTTGGGGGCCAGGGGACAGTGTTCTAGGTCATCAAAGTGATCATCTGTGAAAAAAGTCTACCCGCACTGTGGGGTTGGCTCTACCAGGCTGGTCCTGCCTTTCCGTCTTCTGCTCCTATGCCATTCCGAAGGCACAGGCTCTCTCAGCTTCTGGAATTCCTGACTGTGGCCTGGAGGCAGGAAACAGTGTTGTGAGTTGGAAGATAAAAGCCAGGGACAAGTTGATCTGTACTGTGGTTAGTACTGCAAACAACTTCTTAGGCATGACTGATGGGCCATTTAATATCCCCACTTACTATTTTTCCCTTTAGTAATAGCTAACATTTATTGAGCACCTGCCATACCAGGCATTATTTTTTTCTTCATTTTACAGTTAAGAAATCTTAGACTCAGAGAGGCTGAGTTACTTGTCTAAGGGCACTAAGCTAGTCAGTGGGGAAATTAGTATGCAAATTTGGACAGCCTGACTCCAGAATCCACATGTAACACCTCTAATTTAGACTCCCTCCTAGCCACACCCTAATGTTTCATTCAATCACCCCAGCTTTGTTAAGTACCTACTGTGTGCCACAATCCATAGATACTGAGTGAGCAAGGTAGAAAAGGTCCTACTCTCTGGGCTTAGACTTTAATAACCTGGCATCAAAGGTCTGAAGAAATTGCTGTGCTCTTCAGCCAGTCACTGGAGGAGTCTCTCTAGGCTGGAGCTCCTGCAGAGATAAGGCGGATTCCAGGGTTGCTGCTTTTTGTAGAATTTATCTGCCGGGAGGTTTTCTTGTGATTGATTGAATGAGTGTGAATGGCTCCCTAAAGCCATGGACTCTGGAAACAGCCCCTGCATTGTTTTGCTGACAGGTTTGCTGTGAGACAATGAAACATTGTCAGAATTGCTTTTCAAGAACAGACTGTAACCACCAGTAGGTGATCAGTAATAATAATAATTAAAAAATAATAGTAGTAGTAGTAGTAGTAGTAAATAAACATCTTAAACAAGGGATAGGGAGATACTGACATTCTTCATAGAAAGTATTTTATTGTTCGCTGTTGATAACACAGTTTCTAACCACACCAACAATCCAAAGCTTGCAGGGGGTAACTTTTCAATCAAGCAGTGATTTGATTTCTTTTTAAGTGAATGATGTTTGAGGGGCCCAAACCAAAATACTACCTTGAACAGGTCCTGCTGATTGCTTAAGGGACCTTTGTAATTATATAGCAGTGAAAGGAGAAATTAGTAATCCAATTTAAAATTCCAAAGAGATCCTAGGAGCTTTCTTAACCCCTGAATTTATCACAAATAGTCAATCAATACTCTTAAAAACGATGAAGGAAATATGTTTTTCAGCATGGGAGGAGATTTAAACATTTATTTATTTATTGGACTTGGATATATTAAATGACTCCTTTATACTTCCTGAGTCATTTGAGATTATAACCTTGTATCACGTGAAGTCATACGCACTTGCCTAAGAGGTTGGACGTTTGACATTTCTGTGTGAAAAAACTAACTTGTCATTGGTTTGTGGAAATAGATGCACTTCTTTGGGTGTAACTCACTTCCTTGTGACATAGAAATGTTTGGAAACTAGCTGATGTATATATATATATACATATGTATATATATATATATGTATATATATATATATAAAACATTTTATTATTCAAAGGCAAAATAATCCAAATTTATAGTTAATAATATATACTTTAAATTGTAGCCATTTCATAAAATGTAATTACATGTAGTGTTCCCAGGAGTTGAACCTGACAATTTTAGTGTGGTGAAGAGTGTGGGCTCTGAAATCAGAGGGCCTGGTGACCACATGCAAACTATTTAACCTCCTGGGGCCCCTGTGTCCTCATCTGTCAAATGGGGGAGCTACTGGATGCCTTTTTTTTGGTTTTATTTTTGTTTTGTTGGTTTGTTTTGAGGATTAAGTAGGTTAGTATAGATCAGTTGTTTAGAATGGTGTCTAGCACCTAAGGAGAACTCAAGTCATTTTAGGTGTTAGAATACTGTTTAGTTATAACCTGCTGCTTCCTCCAGGCAGAACGTAATTGCCAATTATGAACCATCTTATGTTAAGTTAATCAAGTGATACAGTTTCTACCAAGAAGAAAAAAGTTTGGTTTTGAAATGAAAGTAATTTTCAAATTATAAATGTGTGGTACAAAGACCTGGGGGATGGGAGAAAACTGTGCTCTTTATGGGAAACAGTGTTACTATTGGTCCATCTCCAGCTGCCATCACTTGTGTTATTGTCATGTAGTCAGAAATCAGCCCTACTGAAAATGCATGGACCATATTTACAGTGAAGTTTGCAACTATAGTGAAAATGGTACCATTTTCTCATTTGTTATGATCATGCTAGGAAATTAGAAAATATATATAAATACCTTTAATTTGCTTAGGAGTACTAATTTTCCTGGAGCACTATTGTTCAGGTACCTACTGATGGTGACATAATGTTTTTAAAGATTTGTATCTCAAATCCAGTGTCCAGTTTTGTCCAGTAAGGATATGACATCAAAGAGTCAAAACATAAAACAAATTTATCTGTAAATAAGTCTTAGGACAGATGTATGTGTATGTATGTGTTTTTAACCATATGACATCATGTCTATTTCATTGGTAATGTTAATTTTCTATTAAGCTGTCGTTTCTATTTTATTCATTATTTAAAATTAGGCCACCAAGTCCTTACTAGCTTTCACTTATTCTTTATGTAGTATATTATTTAAATATATTCAAATATTCTTTATATTAAATATAGTTAAATATTCTTCATTTAGAATGTTATTGAAATATAGTCAGATATTTAGTATGTACATAGCCCCTGTCCTCAAGGAGCTTGCAGTCTGATGGGCAGGGTAAGACTTATGCATAAACAATTGGCATTCAAGATAGAAGGAGAAAAGTGCCTTATTTGAGGTTCAGATAAATGCTGCTGTAGGACACAGGAGGAGATGGCTGAGGACAGGGATATTTTCCTTTGGAGGGGAGATTCAAGCTGATTCGTTATCTCAAATTATATTTCATGTTTCAGGTGACATTGCTCTAATAGTAATTAGAGGCAAATGGTGCATCAGGGCCACCCTGAAACCTTCAGGTAGGACATTTCGATGTGGGAGATGAGAGAGAATCAAATACAAAGTTTTCTAGAACTTTGTCTCCTAAGCTCAATTTTGGTCCATCATTCGTAATTAATTATAGTATGTTACTTTGGTATAATTGTTTGGATAACCTAAACATAAAGTTAAGTGATTTCAGAACAAAACAGCTATATCAGTTTTTGTTTGGTTTGGTTTGGTTTTTAAACAAAGACTACTTATTTTGTGTGTGTGTCTCCAGAGAAATGGACGGCATTAGTTTTTCTTGCCAAATGATCCATGCGGTTGACACCTTTCCACGGTCCTTATAAAATCTGGGGCAGGGATTCAAGTCCTCATCCTGACTCTACTTGACCAAGGTGATTAGATGAGAAGGTCCCTCATAAGAGAAGGGGAGACATGTCACCTCCCCTGTAGTTACTGTGAGTGGTAGATGTGGGGGTCAACATTTTGAGTCTCACATTTATTTACTTTTTAAGTTGTTGAAGTGGGCCTGCTGGAGGAAATCTGGTTTAGCCTCCACTACCAATTTAGTGGTAAAAGTTACCCAAAAAATCCCTTCAATTTTGTTGAATGGTAAAGGAAGGAAAAGGGTATCATATCTCCTTATCAGAAAAGCAAGTTTTTGAAAAGCATCAGAATTACAAGTTGTGCCACAAATTGGAGTCACTTTATGTCTTTACAATTTTTTTAAAAATTTTTTTAAAAAATTATTTATTTATTTATTATTTTTGCTGTGTTGGGTCTTCGTTTCTGTGCGAGGGCTTTCTCTAGTTGTGGCAAGCGGGGGCCACTTTTCATCGCGGTGCGCGGGCCTCTCACTATCACGGCCTCTCTTGTTGCGGAGCACAGTCTCCAGACGCGCAGGCTCAGTAGTTGTGGCTCACAGGCCTAGTTGCTCTGCGGCATGTGGGATCTTCCCAGACCAGGGCTCAAACCCGTGTCCCCTGCATTGGCAGGCAGATTCTCAACCACTGCGCCACCAGGGAAGCCCTGTCTTTACAATTTTGACTTAAAAAAAAAACCCTATACCATTGAACCAAAAAAGGGATCCTATTGCTGTAAAACATAAAATTCAGAAAGCAGCTGAGTAATCAAAATAAATGTCTTGTACTATTTGGAATAACCTACAAGTATTTTTAGTAGCCTGTGGGCTACTGCACTGTTTTGTTCTAGCAGTGATCACGCTGCAGGAGCTGGGCCTGCATCAGGGTGGAGACAATACAGAGTGGACAGCAGTGCTGAGCCCGGCTTGGAAGAGAAGTTTAAATTCAGCCTCGCCTCTGTCCACGGTCCTTCCGCCTGGCCCCTAAAAGCGCCGGAACTTGTTCTGATCAGTGTGACATTTGTCAGAACCTACTCTGTGCCAGCTAGCGAAGGCTGCGAGTCCGCACCTTCTGTGCTGTCGTTCTAGGGTGAACTCTGCCTGCTGGCTCTTTGGAGCAGGGGACCTTTTCTGGTGGTCAGCATCCATTGGACCCGAGCACTTTTCTTTTTGTCTACCTGACTTTTATCTCCCCTACACATTCCCTTGTTTTGTTTGCTTGACTTTAGTTCTTATTTTTATCAAAGTTAGAGATGCGCACAGTTTAAAGAGTCAAAGAATATCACATTTATTATGAAAAACAGCAATTTCCTGCCCAACCCACTTCATTTCATCATTTCCCAGTCCCCAGAGGCACCTCCTGAGAACATTTTTTGCATTTTCTTTTGGCATTGACTTTTCTTTCAGTTCTCTACCTAGAACATACCATCCCCAAACCCTGTAGCTTCAAACAACAGATGTTTATTTGTTCATGACCCTGCGATTCGGGCTGAGCTTGGCAGGGATGGCTGGTTTCTGCTTCCCGAGGTGTTGGCCAGGCTGGTCATGGTCAGCCTTGCTGCACGGCTGGAGCATCAGCGGGGTGGCTGGAAGGGCCGAGGGCTGGCCGGGCTCTCCCCTTTCCTTCAGAGTCTCTCATCCCCCAGGGATCCTCTCTCCTCAGGTGGCCTCTGGTCCAGCAGGGTACCTGGACATTTCCCATGGCAGCCAGCTGCCGAGGGGGTGAAAACAGAAGCTGAAAGGCAGAGGTCTTGGAGAAGGCCTAGGCCCTGAGGTCACCCACTGCTACTTCTGGCCAATACCATTGGCCACAGCAAGTCACAAAGTCCTCCCAGATTCAAAAGAGTGGAAATGGACTTGCACGTGGAGGGATGGAAAAATTGTTGGTGGCTCTTAACGTGGATGAGCTACTATGGTCCCATGTCCTTAAGTGACATGCTTTTGGCACTTTTTGGTTTTATTATTATTTTGGTTTTAGGCATTATATATTGACTTCCCTTTATAGCAGATGAGGATTTAGTTCTTTTACCCTTCACCTCCACCTGACAACCATCACGGACACCTCCTGTTGCCCCCTATCATCCCAGTATAGTTATATCACAGTCTGGCCTAGATCGATATTCAGTGTTTATATTATTAAGACGATGTCAATGCTATTAACAGCTGACTTATATTTCTCTCTTGCATAACTGCGTTTCCTCTGGAATTGGTAATCCTCTTGTTATTTTATTTGTTTAGCCTCCCATGTATGTTTACATCGACATTCACCCCCGAAGTCTCTTCCACTGTCCTCCATCTCTGTGCAGTGTGTTCAAACATAGTAGGTATTACCGCATTTTCATCTTCTTGAAGAAATCTTTCCTGGACTCTTCCGACCTACTCAGGGTTAGGGTTAAGGTTAGGTTAGGGTGCACACACGCATGTGCACACACACACATATACGCACATACATCTTTCTGGGTTTGTTCCTTATTTCAGTGGAATGCTTTCTCCAATGACTTCTCGAGAAGATTGAGAGGTACGTTTTTGAGGGATCTGTTAGGTCTGAAGAGGTCTTTATATTACCTACTCATTTAGTTGAGAGATTTCTCTGTTGGAAATAATATAGCCTTAGAATTTTGAAGGCACTAGTTTCTTCTCCTTTAGCTCCAGTTTTGCTGGTGAGACATGTGAAGCCATTCCTTTTCTTAAAAATTCTTGTAAGTAATTTTTTTTTTTTCTGTCCAGAAGCTTTTGAGTTTTCTCTTTGTCCACGGGGTTCTGAAACTTTATGATGATGTACCTCGGAGTGGATCTTCTTCCTTTCTTTGTGCTGGGAAGTAATGTGCCTTTTCGTTCTGGAAACTCATGTCCTTCAGTCCTAGAAATACTGTTACTTATTCCTCTGATGATTCTTTCCCTCTGTTCTTTTTTCCTGGAACGCCTGTTATTTGAATATTGAACCCACTTAATTGGTTGTCTAATTTTTTTTCTCATCTTTACTCTTTTCTATTTATTTGCCCTTTTTCTGCTTTCTGGGATATTTCAACTCTGTCTTCCAACTCTTCTATTAAGTTTTCATTTCTGTGATCATAGTTTTAATTTCCAAGAGTTCTTTCTTTTTCTCTGAGGGTTTCTTTTTTATTATAGCATCCTGTTCTTCTTTTATGGATACATTATCTTCTCTTATCTCTACAAGGATATTAATGGTAGGATTTTTAATTTTATTTTTATCATTCTGCACAATGATATTCTCCAAATTGCTTTATCTGGTTTCTTTATTTTCATCTTTGTCTTTTCATGTTAGAGGCTGTGTCACGTGTCTGGTGTCTCCTCACGTATAAGAGCAGAGTATTATAAACATTAATTAGAAGCTCCTTGTTTTGGTGGATTTTGTGACCTGTGACTATCACTCTAGGCTGATCTGGCTGGGCTGTTCCATTGGGGACCTCCTGGAATGAGAATCATTAGTTTATTTTTCTCTTAACCGGCCAGATTCCCCAGGAAGAACCTTCAGTCATTAGCCTGGAGGATACAGTCTGGTTGGGTGAGTGGGAGAAGAAGACTGAGTGTCTGAACATTCAGTATGAAAATTTCCCCCTTTGCCCCTGACTCCATTACAGTTCCCCTCATCTCAGCTGTTGCTGGTGTCCTCTGGAGGAGGACACCATTTGTGTTCTTTTGTTTTAATTTCTCTAAGTAATAAATCTTCCATCTTCTGCTGTGGTCAGGGAGGGACAGTCACCCAGCTCTGTGAAGGGCCTGGGAGGTCAAACTGCTTTATTTTTCATATCCCACACAGAGCACCCATTTAAAGTGTGCAATTAAGAGGGTTTTAAATATATATATATATATTCACAAGTTTTGCAACCATCATTACAATCAAGTTTAGAACATTTTCATCACCCTCCCCCACCCCAAAAACCCATGCCCATTAGCAGTCACTCCCCATTTCCCCCCCAAAACTTGCAGCCCTAGGCTTTAACCTGCTTTCTGACTATGAACTGGCCTAATGTAGACATTTCATATGAATGAAATCATACAAGATGTGGTCTTTTGTGACCGGCTTCTTTCACTAGCATAATATTTTCAAGGTTCCTTCCTGTTGTAGCATGTATCAGTACTTCATTCCTTTTTATTGCTGAATAATATTATATTCACATTTTGTTTATCCCTTCATCGACTCGTGGACATTTGGATTGTTCTACTTTTTTACTCTTATGAATAGTGCTGCTATAAGCATTCATGTACAAGCTTTTGCGTGGACATATGTTTTCATTTCTCTTGGGTGTATACCTAGGAGTAGAATTGTTGGCTTATATGGTATTTCTATGTTTAACCTTTTGAGGAACTGCCAGACTGTTTTCCAAAGTGGCTGCACCATTTTGCATTCGCACCAGCAGCATATGAGGGTTCTGATTTCTCCATCTTCTTGCTAGCACTAATTGTCTATCTTTTTGATTATAGCAGTTGCTTCTTTTTTTTTAAAATTTATTTATTGATTTTTGGCTGTGTTGGGTCTTCGTTGCTGTGCGCGAGTTGCGGCGAGTGGGGGCTACTTTTTGTTGTGGTGCGCGGGCTTCTCATTGCGGTGGCTTCTCTTATTGCGGAGCACGGGCTGTAGGCGTGTGGGCTTCAGTAGTTGTGGCTCATGGGCTCTAGAGTGCAGGGTTAGTAGTTGTGGCACATGGGCTTAGTTGCTCCGTGGCATGTGGGATCTTCCTGGACCAGGGCTTGAACCCGTGTCCCCTGCATTGGCAGGCGGATTCTTAACCACTGTGTCACCAGGGAAGCCCTATAGTAGTTGCTTCTTAAACATATGTTCAACAAGTCCTCCTATTTTAGCCTCACCTTTATTCTCCTTTCAGAGTGGCCTGTGTCCCAAATTCCTTAGCCTTTTCAGGATTCTGGGGTATAAATCATCGCTTCTCAGCCTTCTCTTCTGCTAGCACAGAGTTCAGTTTCCTGGGTCTGTGGGGTCAGCAACCACCATGGTGTGGAACCTGAGGGTCTGCCAGACCTGGTTCTTAGTGTTGGTCTGGCTGCTCACAAGTTGTGGGACCTTGGATCAAATTACATGACTTCTCTGAGCCTCAGATTTCTCACCTATAAAACAGAGAAACAACAAATGGGAAGTAACTGACATTCAGTAGATCTGAGTAAGTATTGCTTCTCTTCTCTTCCTCAAACATGGTGGATATGCAAAAAGAGAAAGAATTCCTTCAGGAATTCATCTGCTAGTGGGAGAGAGAGACACATGTATAACTCTATAATCTGCTTACTTTTTAACAACAATTACTGAGTTTCTATAGCATGGCATAAATGTGCTAGTTTCTGAGGGTACAATGTGATAAGTTTCCTGTTTTCCAAAGGCTTTCCATCTGGTGAAGTCAAAACCAGAACTGGGTAAGCTGGGATGAAGTGAGAGAGTGGCATGGACATATATACACTACCAAATGTAAAATAGATAGCTAGTGGGAAGCAGCCGCATAGCACAGGGAGATCACCTCGGTGCTTTGTGACCACCTAGAGGGGTGGGATAGGGAGGGTGGGAGGGAGATGCAAGAGGGAGGAGATATGGGGATATATGTATACATATAGCTGATTCACTTTGTTATACAGCAGAAACTAACACACCATTGTAAAGCAATTATACTCCAATAAAGATGTTAAAAAAAAACAAAAACAAAAACAGAACTGGAATATAAGGCAGACGGAAGTAATTGCTGTCACACTGATACAAAGGGAGTGCAGGGGAAGGAGAGGTGAATTCTACCCATAGGGATGTTGCACAACTTGGTCCACAGATTGATTGGAACATATTAATATGTATGACTCTCAACTCTCCAAGCCAACTAAACTAAACTTCACTTGAACTCGTGGTACTCTGAAATAGCTAAGCCCAAAGAATAAATCAGCAGCAGAATTCTGTTTTGCGTTCTCCATCACGAAACCTCTGGCCAGCGTGGCCCTGTGCCAGTTACCAAGGAAAGTAAAAAAATAAATAAAAATCACATTTTGAAATAGGCAAGCAAAAGACAGTATAGCCCATAGGTATTACAACAAAAATGCTATAGTACAGCTGTGGCAGCCAGGAAAGTACGTGCCTGTAGACATAAATCTCCAATTAAACACGTTTTGTTATTTAGGATGTTCAGGCTACTTCTTCCCTGCAGACTAACTGATGTCAGAAGCAGGGATCAAGTTCTGGCCACTGCAGAACTTAGAGGTCTTAAATCTTAACAAATTCCTTTCTCGTGTTGGAGTGTAGCAGTTACGTGACGTAGATTGTGTCGGAGACAGATTTTGAAAACTGGCAGGTTGCAAAGGTGACTGGATATCCTTGAGGGATAATATCCTTATTCGAGCCCATCACCTCTGCAGGCCCCTGGTACTATAAAGAAAATCCATTTAGCCTGGGTCCACTCAGTGTGAGGAAAAGGTTTTGAGAACAAAGTATAACCTCGCACATAATATCAGGCTGTTTGTCTTCCTGAAACCCATCTGCCAGCCATGTGGGCCCTGTTGGAGTCTTTCACCCTCTCAAACTTTCAGGCACTGGGAACCGCTGACCTCTCCTCCTCTCTCCTGTGACTCTTGTAGTCTGATGTGGCTGTCCAGACAGCCGCAAGCCCCGTCAGCTCCTGCCCCTTTCTCTTTCTCAGTTCCTGAAATGTCTCACTGCATCACCAGCCTGAATCAGCTGTTTGCTAATCTATATAGCTGGGGGAATGTGGCTGGGGCTCTGGGGACACCTCCACTAATGGAATGTCTACTAGGCATTACCTGCCCAACTCGACGCAGCTTTTAAGGATGCAAAAAGTCAACTCTTGAAAACATTGAGTGAAACAGAGTTGAACAATCTTTTTCTCTCTCTTTCAGCACCTCCCTGAGTCTCGAATGGTTCCAAAATTGCTATGAATTTCCAAGAAAGGGATATGGTAGGCAGTAACTCTCTTTTTCCCTCCAAAGAATAAACACTAGGAAAGATTAAGACACTCCTCCGTGATACCTTCCCTGATAATCCCAGTACGACGTTCTCTGGGGTACTTTGTACCCCTCATGTTTCATACGATTTAGTATCTAATTATAGAGTTGGATGAGACAGATTTGTATTCTTTTAGGAGCTGCCATAAGAATTTGTCATCCTCTTGGGATGAGGGTTAAGAAGCAGGACATCCTCTCTGAGTCCTGTATTAGGAGTCGCCTGTAAAGCCTTTGTTTCTTCGAACCCCTAATGGGTTTGAGTAGGTTAATTTGGAGGCAGCGCTGAATTGCTTTAATAACAAAACCATGAGACATTTGAAGTTCCCAGGGAAATTTCAGGAAGGAGAGAGGAGTCAGTCAGACTAAATGCTGCATGGGAAACAGACCAGAGAGGAAAAAGAAAACAAACAAACAAACTAATGGTAGGTCTGCTGAAAAGAAGCTTTAGGGAGAACACTAATTTTTTAAGCTGTTTGCTACCGGGAGCACAGTGTAAGCTGTTTTTTTTGTCTCCACTGTGAGTTCTTCAGTGATGATGGTTCCTTGGCCCACAGTGTGTGCACGTGAGCAGATTCTTTTGCGGATGTGTCTCTGCAATGGAGGGGCTGGAGCTGGAGGGGGAAGCTGATGTCTGGGTGGCATCGTTACCTATGTTCATGTCCCATCAACTCCACTGGTCTATAAGCACCTGTTTATTGACTGAGTGAATACATGAATGCATGGATTTCTAAGCAGAAGAAGCAGATAAGGGTTTCTCTTTAACTGAGACTAGACTGGACTTCGCAGGCATTAATGGGAAAATTACTTAGGAAAGCCAGCACAGACTAGGGGATTAATATGTATTTGTTGAACTAACTAATCACCGAGTCAGAGAGAAAAAGGTGCTGTTCTTTTGCTTGTAAGCACGTTCTTCCATCTAGAAAGAACTAAAGCTTTAATCCTTGCCAGAAGAAGATGACTTGAATCATGAAAACCTGGATTTCTAGATTCCAAGCAAGATCTCTTCGCTGTTCTCTGAATAAGGAAACACGGTAAAATACAAAGATTTCCGACTTCTCCATTGTCTTAGGAGTAGTTGTTCTCTCACACATGTCTTCATAACACTTCATAACAAACTAGTGTGCTGAGGTTCAGCACACTGTGTGGTAGATATCACACATCTTGGGTTTTTCCACATTTCAAGGTTCGGTTATAGCCAGGCCCTGTGTCCCATCTGTGGGCTGAAAAAGATGATCACAGAGGCTCTATTTCCTCCCTATGTGTCTCTTTTCTCTGAAAGCCTGTCAGCTTCTTGAGGGAAGGGACCATGTCTCACTCATTTGTGCACCCCACTGCCTGGCAATCTCTGGTCCATAGTGAGCGCTGAGTCAGCGCTTTTGAACTGAACTGCATGTGGGGGGAAAGCTGGGTGCTGGTGCAGTGATGGTGATCAACCCCAGAATAATTGGTTGGACAATAGCCAAGACACGGAACCAACCTACACGCCCACTGACAGATGAATGGATAAAGAAGATGTGGTACATGTGTATAATGGAATATTACTCAGCCATAAAAAAGAGTGAAAGAATGCCATTTGCAGCAACATGGACGGACCTAGAGATCATCATACTAAGTGAAGTCAGTCAGACAGAGAAAGACAAACACCATATGATATTACTTAGACGTGGAATCTCAAATGTGACACAAATGAGCTTATTTATGAAACAGAAACAGGCTCACAGACATAGGAAACAGACTTATGGTTACCAAATGGCAAAGGGGGTGGGGAAGGGATAAATTAGGAGTTTGGGAGTAGCAGATACAAACTACTATATATAAAATAGATAAACAACAAGTTCCTACTGTATAACACAGGGAACTATAGTCAATATCCTATAATAAACCATAATAGAAAAGAAAAACAAAAAGAAGAATTGGTTAGGTCTCCCTGGAAAGGCCTGGTCTTAACACTTTGACTTGTCATCAAAAGTATCCTTTAATTGCACACCCACACCTGGCAGATGTGTGAAATGACAAGTTCGTTATCAGTGTCATAGGAATTGCATCGTGTCCATGTGAGGAGGGGGATTTGGGCTTTTGGTAGAAAGCGTGGCTGCCATAACATTGCCCTTGTTTCCAGTTCCCTACCTTCAGGAATTCCCAAGCAAGTCTGTCTTTTGAAATGCATTTACTGGGAAATCATCCGTCAGTCCCAGTTATCCAGTGGAAGGAGAGTGGGGAAGGATTTGGCCGTCCTTGCAGGAGGCATGCTGGGCTCCTGAGATGCCACAGTTGGTGGAAGAGGTGACCCCAGAGCCTGGCATCTGCAAAGGAGGGCTTTAGGCTCAGTTACGTGAAGATAACTCGACCCTTTGGACAGTTGATTATTCAGTCATTCATTCACCCAAGTTTATTAAGCCTCTGCTCTTCGACAGGCACCATTCTAGGTACATGGGATTCATTCATGAAGTCAGACAGAAAAAAAATTCTGTTCACAGCATGCACGATGACACACACACACACACATAAATGAGGATGATACCAGAGAGTAATATTAAAATAGGATGGTTTGATGCAGAGTGGCTGGGTGGTGGTCCGGAAAGGCATCTCGAAGATACCATACCTCAGCTGAGACCTGAATTAGAAGGAGTCACCTGAGGTACAGGAGGAAGAGCAGTCCAGGCAGAGGGAACAGCCAGTGCAGGGACACTGTGATGTTTCTCAGAAAGCGTGGCATGTTCCAGGAGCAGAAGGACAGCCACTGTGAGGAGCATGGTGGGCGAGGGGAGGGTGGAGAAGGTGGAGACGGCTGAAGTTGAGTCCAGCACTGACCCTGCACTTCCGGCCTCACTGTGCTTAATGCTCTGTCTTTTCTTCTCCTGCAGACGACTTCGCAGAGGAGGAGGAGGTGCATTCCTTCGGTTACAAGCGGTTTGGTGAGTACTAGCAAAGATCTGTTCCTTCTCTGTGCTTGATCTGGGATATGGTAACATGACCATGGCTGGACCTCTGACACACATGAACACGTGTGGCTCTGAGGCCCAATTTTGGTTGGAAATTGAGTTTCTGTATAACAGGTGGATGATTTCTCAGAGAATCTAAGGCTATTGGGACAGGAGTTACGCCCAGGCATGGGGAAGTGATGGGATGCTTAGGGGGGTTGGCTGAGTACAAACCTGATGGCTTAACAGGCAAAACATGGTGGGAAAGGTAAATCTGTGACAAGATAATCATTTCTCTATTTTGAGATTTAGAAAACATCTTTTCCCTTTTTCCTCAGGCCCCATATTCATAACTTAGTGTCAGTGGAGAAACAAGAGGAAGACTTTTTTCAGGAACCCAGCTAGACACAGGTGCTCCAAGGTAGTCTGAACAGTGACCCCTAAAGATATCCTCATCCTAATTCCTGGAACCTGAATGTTACCTTATATAGCATAAAGTGCTTTGCAGAGGTGATCAAGTTAAGAGCTTGAGCAGGGGAGGTTATTCTGGGTTATCCGGGTGGGCTCTAAGTGGAAGCACAATTGTCCTTATAAGAGGGAGGGAGAGGAAGGTTTGACTGCTGAGAAAAGAGGGCAATGGGATGATGGGAACAGATATTGGAGTGATATGCTGTGCAGGTGCAGGAAGGGGCCACAAGCCAAGGGATACAGGTGGGCACTGGAAGCTGAAACAGGCAAGGAAACATTTTCTGTTCAGAGAACTCTGGTGGGAATGCGGCCCCACCAACATCTTGATTTCAGCCGACTAAAGCTGATCTCAGACTTCTGGCCTCTCAAACCGTAAGAGAAGAAATCTGTGTTCTTTTAAGCCCCCCCGTTTGTGGTGATCTGTCCCAGAAGCCACAGGGAACTAATCCACGCTTCTCTGCCTACTCATGGATGCTCTTCTGTCTTTGACCACACTTCCCAGGATCTGCAGTTGGGCCTCAAACTGCCAGTGAAAACATTACAAAGTTCCAAAGACAGTTCAAGGGAACTGAGGTTTTTCTGTCCAGCCCGTTTCTGTGCCTTGGTCAGAGGAAATGAGGAATAGAGGATAGAGGAGAAAAGAATGAGAGTGTGTGTGTGTCTGAGAGAGAGAGAGAGAGAGAGAGAGAGAGAGAGAGAGAGAGAATATGAAAGGGAATAAACCTACTTCCTGTTGCTTAAACAAAATCCTGGCTGGACCTTGATTAAATTTAACATCCCCCAGCTGCTCTGGCTCCCTCATTGCTTTAGCATTTTTCTTCTGGATACACACTTCTGCATTTCTTTCTGGGAAAAAAAATAGGGCTTTAAAGTGAGAATGCAGTGGCACGAAGCCCACGGCCCCGCCATTCATGTGCTGGCAGAGAGGCTTCTGCCCACCGTGCTCTCCCCTCCCTCATGCTACTGTTCTTTATCTGCACAATGACATGTTTCTGCATTGGTACCATGTGTTATTCTGCTTTCCCGTCGTGGGTTCACTGAAGGTTGTCATAGGAGTGAAGAGGAAACCAGACATTATAAAGGAAAGAAAAAACAAAACAAAAATTAAAAGGCAGAAATAAAGAGGAAAATCAAGCTTGTAAAGATAAGACAGAATAAATGTTGATGTGCCTGTGTATTTTGGAGATCAGCAGATTTCAAATCTCTACACAGAAATCGGTAGACATATGAAGAACCAAGAGAAAAGAGTGACCTTGAGAGAAATTTTATATAAAATTTCATGATCCTGTAACTAGCTAGATGGGCAGGGATTTGGTGGAAAACACAAAAACATAGTAAGTTGCTGAAAGGATTTAATTTATGGTAGTTAAGTTGTGTGTGGAAACCATAAACTGATGACTCAGAGGGGAGACATGATAACAACGTACAAATATTGGAGAACCAGGGAGACGTGGAGAGAGTGATACCAAGTGGCACAAGTAGAAGAAGAGAGGAATGAAATTAAAAGAGAAACTTTGGAATGAGCTATGAGAGAGACATCCCGAGGCTGAGAATTCTTGGGTTCAGCTTTTAGGCACAGTGATGGATATCCAGCATAGGGGTGGAGTAGAATTTTGGAAATGGAAGAGGCTTTGCGATGATTTATATCACCCTTTACTTTTTTAAAAAAAATTAATTAATTAATTTTTGGCTGCGTCAGGTCTTCATTGCTGTGCGTGGACTTTCTGTAGCTGTGGCGAGCGGGGGCTACTCTTAGTTGCGGTGTGTGGGCTCCTCATTGCGGTGGCTTCTCTTGTTGCCGAGCGCAGGCTCTAGGTGAGTGGGCTCAGTAGTTGTGGCTCGCGGGCTCTAGAGCACAGGCTCAATAGTTGTGGCGCATGGCTTAGTTGTTCCGTGGCATGTGGGATCTTTCCGGACCAGGGTTCGAACCCATGTCCCCTGCATTGACTGGCGGATTCTTTTTTTTTTTTTGACAGGCAGATTCTTAACCACTGCGCCACCAGGCAAGTCCCTCAGCCTTTACTTTTACAGATAAGGAAGGTGAGGCCCAGATAGATCAAGTCCTTGCTCAAGCAGGTTAGCCGGAGCTGGGTTGGATGCTGGGTCTTCTAACTCTCAGGCTAGTGTAATTTTGAGGAAGGGTCCAACAGTGAGATTGAGGTGACCTCTCAATTCCTGTGTCCTAGAAGTGTCCCTGCAGTTCTGGAATCTTAAAGTGGGCTGGACACCAGTCTGGCTCCACCAGGGAGACCTCATCACATTCACAGGGCCTAGGACTCTGCACCTGGTTTTATAGAAGGTAAATGGGTTTCTAGTTCCTAAGGTGTGGCCAAGGCTGGTCATTGAAAGCAGCAGGACCTAAGAACCCAGTCCTTCAGGTATGCTTCAACTTTAACCATTAAAGGAAGACAAAGTTGGTGAAAGGTGGTGAGTGGGAGGCGTCCGGAGACCAGGCAGTCCTGTCAGCCCCGCCCCTACTTACTCCTGTGACTTGAGACCAGTCACTTCCACACTGTGGGCCTCAGTGCTGCATCTGCCCTGTGGGCAGAGTGACACCTGCCACAGTAGTAAGTCTACCTCACAAGCCTTTGGTGAGACTGAGAAGGATAGCAGATGGACCAGTGCTTCCAAGTTGCAGCACTGTGAAAACAAGGGTGGTGTTGCCACTTTCCTGAGATTTGAGGCTGTTATCACTCTTCAGACATTTTGGTCCAGCCACTGCCAAATATCAAAATGTGACAGGTCTGAAATCTCATTCCTGAAGAGAGAGATAAGGATGAACATGGTAATATCACTGGCTTTTATTTTTGCAAAATAGACTGGATAACATATAGGGGTTAGTTATTGTCTAATTTTAGGTGTGTCTTGTTTGTGCAAATACAGTGGTCACAGCTTGAATTTAGGCTGCAGATGAACCAGGGATTAATTATTTGCAGGGCAAAAGGGCCACTATTTTAGCAAATTGGTAGCTTGTTTCCAAAGTTATTGATATATAGTTATTCAGAAGCCTATGCTACATAAAGTCAAGGCTTGTTTATGTAAAAATACTGTCCTTTTTCAAATTCAGTATAATATTTAATAAAGAGCAAAATGCGTGATCATCTCCAGTAATCTATTATGGGATGGTATTATTTTAAGATGGTCATCCCTTGTCTAGTCAAGAATTCATTGTTGCATTTGGGTCTCAACCAAGGCTTCTATTTTTCTTCCATCTCTCTATATGTCCTGCTTGTTAGCCCCTTTCCCAAGGTTCTGGGCAGGTGTCTGGAGAAGAGATGGAGTTAAATCTGGTGGGTTTGCACTTATCTGCTCCTCTGATGAAAGTTTTGATGAGGGGAAACTTTGAAAGGTTAAGGAAGTGAGCATTTTCAAATTTTCATCAGGCTCTGCAGGTCAGCGTTTCTTGGCCTCAGTGTGCAGAGCTAATTAATTTGGGATGTAACTATAGTTACAGTTTGGCAGAGTTCATTCTCTGGAACATGGGGTACCAGTATATAAAGTTTTATTTTCTATGGATAGAATATGATCTATACTACAATGATATCTTTCTACTTATTTCCCAGTTACTGTTTTCTTCAAAAATATCACACATGGCTCTAGTATTCTTAATTATTATAGTTAGCAGAAAGGGAAAGAGAATTCATTCATATTCTACGGGACAAATATGAATTCATAAAATTTGGAATTTGCGATAAGTTGCTCCAAAAATGTCTTCTGAAATCTTCTGATTAATCATGTGATTAACATGAGTGCCTTCAAGTTAAAAAAATTATTTTTCCATTAAATGGTAGAGTAGGAGGAAGGAAGAATGTCATTTCAGCTCCAAGGGATAAGTGCATCACAGTTCCAGAGAAGGGGAGAAGTGTGGGAAGAGGGGTGACTTCCAGATCCTGCTTTTTAACCCACATACAAAAGATTGCAACAAATCCAGCTCACATTTGCTTATCACTTGTATCCTTCCAAAGTATGTACTAATGTAGTTTTCATTCACCACTGCTCCATGAGGCCAACAGGCCAGGCGCCATCTTTCCTATTTGATGACTGCTTGTCATCTTTTCGGGAGGCAGTGGGGTGCAGTGGTTGGGTGTGTGGGTGCTGGAACCAGGTGGGTGGCTTTGGATCCAAGTTCCAGCACTCACCAACTATGTGACCTTGGGCACGTGATTATCCAAAGCTGTGAAGTCCATTTCCTCACTTGTAACATTTGGGTCATCACAGGCCAACTCCATAGGGCTGTTGTGGAATTAAACATGCTGCTGGGTTGGCACAGTGCCTGGCACACTGTGAGGATCCCATAAATGTTGACCAATATCCTATTATCAGATTCCTTCTTGAACCTTTTGATCCTGATGCTTGAACATGGAACTAGGGTTTAGTAAGCCCCTGGAACCTTCTGATGTCCTGCAGCCTCATGGATTCTGGCTGCATCACATCCCCTGCTTTCCTGCTAAAAGCTGGGAGAGGCAAGAAGGCCTG
The DNA here is from genome assembly GCF_003676395.1 of Aethalodelphis obliquidens. NCBI lineage: Eukaryota > Metazoa > Chordata > Mammalia > Artiodactyla > Delphinidae > Aethalodelphis > Aethalodelphis obliquidens. The sequence goes on from NW_020837976.1 coordinate 652,716, forward strand.
GGGACATGGCTCTCTGCCCCAGCACCGTGGTGGGCAGTGTGGGAGCCTAATGGCGAGTACCACCCTGGGTGTCCCTTACCCTCCCTCTGGAGCCTGCTTTGCCCCTTTTCTGTGCTGGGGGTAAGCGGGATGGGGGGACAAGACTGACTTTGTTTCATTGGTTGCATTGGGTTCTCTTGTGTTATCTTTGGAATAGGACCTGGTGTAATAATAGGATGTCCGAAGTTGGACTGATGCAGGAATCAGAGGCACGTGGTTCCTTCCGTCTGTGAACGTCGTGGGTAGATTTAAGGGTTGACAGTGAGCAACTGGGGGCAGCTGGAAACATTTGTTGTTTGTGTTTGACGAACAAAGCTTTGACAAAAGTGCTTCCTTGGGGCTCAGCAATAGGGAGTGTTAATAGCTATGAGAGAATAAGATCTCAAAAATTGCAAACTGTGAAATAGTAGCAAAAAGTACAAGGAAGCGTATTCTGTGGAGTAGAACTCAAATCTTTTGTAAAAAACTAAGTGGAAAAATTCTAAGAGAACTACTGGAAAATTACATAAGGGTAACAGTCCAAAAACGGGTACCAGATGCCTTTTCCTAAGTGTATTCACTGGAGTCAGTTCTTGACTTTTTTTTTTAGAAAAAGTGAGTTTTGTTTACCTGCAACTTCATAGGCCTCCCTCTACTTACAGTTTCACACAGGCTTTCTTCCCTTGGACAATAATTTTGGCTTAGCAAGAATATTTTTAACAGTTTAATCTGCACAGTGCAGGGCATGTGGGAGCAGCTCGAGAGATCTGTGTGGAATAGAACCCAGCCCTGCCCCAGAACGCCCCCGACCCTGCTTCTTTTTTTCATCATTCCCGCCCCCCACCTCCTAACCTGCCTTCCAAAGAGATAACATATGAACCTTCAAATCAGGGGCGCTAGTTAAATCATGGAGCTGTGTCTTCCCAAGAGGGCTTGAGGAAGTGAATGTCTAGAAAGTGCAGAGGACCACTTGGGCTTCTGAAAAATAGCAACACAGGTATGCTTAACCAGAAAGAAAGGTTCCTTCTGAGGCACATGGTGAGTTTCTGCTTTCAGTGTAGAGAGGGTTCCAAGAGTTGACCAAGAGGATGATGAACTCTCTCTGGGAAGCTGCCCAACATAAACACTTGGCCGCCCCCTCTTCTGAATGTTTGGGCTTGGGGACCAGGCTGCCTGTCTTTGCTCTCCCCGGACTCTTCCCAGAAGCCTGGCTTCATCTTGGATTTGGAGAAGGTGCCGCTTTGAAGTCATCTACCTCCAACCATAAAGGACGGCTCCGTGCATTCGTCTCCGCACAGCCCTTCCAGACCGGCACCAGCAGAGTTCACCCCTTTCCCTGATAAGAATGCCAGGAATTTCCATCATTTCCTGTGGGGAATGACTAAAGAAGCCCAGCGTGAGGCTGTCCTTTCAACAGCACCTTTTCCAAACATCTCTAAATGGAAAGGGTACCAGGCCAGGCAAAGGACTGACCCTGGGCAGAGAGATAAGTGAGGATGAGAGGCTGAACTGGTGCCCCTGTGGGGTTTCTCTTCAAAGCTGTTTGCTTCCTTAGTGGCAGAGTCTTCTTTATGTGGCTTTGCAAATCCTAATGGAGTAGATATTTCTGGTTTTATGAGAATTGGGGGTCAAACGGCATGTGGAGAAGTAGATGCCAAAGAGATTCAGAACAGCTCACGTGGCCCCTCTCCCCATACTTCCAGTCAAGCAGTGGGGCTCCTGAGACCTGAGAAGAAGGGTTTGCTGCCTATTACTTCTTTTAAATAACCTGAGATTTCCTACTTTCTATCATTAGAGATAATATTCACAATCTCCCCTGTCAACAGTGTTCACCTGGGTTTCCCTTCTTTTCCATCAAGAGCTTCTCAATGGGCAGCTCACATCCTCCTTGCCTCATCTTTCTGCTTACCAGTAAAAATTTGTTCAACACCACATGGCCACGTGATTATGATTTTTTTTTCTATTTTCATGTGAAAGAAAGCATTAAGCATCTTTTCTTCAATATCCTTTCTTGAATATGTGCTAGGTAAAGCTTATGGTTACCAGGGGGTAAGGCGGGGGGAGGGATGAATTGGGAGATCGGGATTGACATATACACACTACTATATATAAAACAGATAACTAATAAGAACCTACTGTATAGCACAGGGAATGCTACTCAATACTCTGTAATGACCTACATGGGAATAGAATCTAAAAAAAAGAGTCAATATATGTATATGTATAACTGGTTCACTTTGCTGTACAGCAGAAACTAACATACATTGTAAATCGACTATATTCCAATAAAAAATAATTTTAAAAATTAAAGTAAAATACGGAGACTGAGGGAAAAAAAACAAAAGGAAAAAGAAATCTTGCTGTCCTCACTCCTGCATTCTCTGCTCTGCATAAGGGCCATACTTTGTTCAGGGAATATCAAAAGAGTCTGTTTTCTTGCATAGCTTTTTTTTTTTTAATTGAAAGTCTTGGTGGCCACCAGCAAAGAATATATTGTAAGGAAGGTTGTGAGTACGGGCGGGGCTAAGAGCACGTTGCAGGTAACGTAGCAGGAGGTGACGTAGCAGCCTCCTGGCTGAGGGAATGTACCCCAGAGTCAGCTGCCTCTGCTCAGCTTCCAGCTTTGCCACTTACAGGTGAGATAGCCTCAGACCAGTTAACCTCCCAGGGCCTCTGTGTGCTTGTCTAAAAGAGGGGAGTAATTATAGTATCTGCCTGTAGGACTCTCGTGAGAACTCAAGAAGTTAGAGCAGCGCCTTGCACACAAAAAGACTCACAAATGGTGCATCATGAGAAGTCACATAAATGGTTACAAGGTGGCTGTGGCAGTTCCAGGTGGGTGACAGACAGTCTTGGGTTCCCACGTCTTTTTGGAAGCAGGGACGCTTTCCCAGAAGGCCTTCAGAGACTTTTCCTCGCGTGTCATTGGCCAACATTGAGTCAGTCTTTTCCTAAATCAGTTACGGACAAAGGGAATGGGCGGGCCCTGGGTGGCTTGGGCTCATCGTTTGGGGCAAAATGTATGGTGAGGAATTAAGCACTCTCACCGCTGTTATTATGTATAAGTTAATACCCATAATGTAGACTATTATAAATACATAATATGTATAACATGTAATACTGTTACATTTATAATTTAATGTTAAATTAGATGATGCATGATTATTAAATAACAATATAATTTAATTGTAATCTGACCAATTATTATTTATAATTTGTTCCACATATAAAATTACCGTGTTTTATATAACATGTTGAAAAATTCAGTTCATTCACAAGATAGCTGCAATGATTTGGAATTTTGTTACAAGTGGAGCTGCTGTGTGCTGAACTCTCAGGCACCAAGAGTTCTTAGTGTTTGACGGTTTATAAAAAGAGAAACCTTCCAAAGACCGGAGATCAGTATGCTAGAGAAGGGAATGAATAAGTGAATGAACAAAAGTTGTTTTGCTTTCTTGGAACTTAGTTTTCTCAGTAGTGTTCAGCAGATTTGGAAGAAACAATTTTTTTTTAGAACAGGAACTTGAAAAAAAAAAAAAGGAGACAGTCCCAAATCTCAGTGAATACAACTCCTGCCACAGGAAACATTGTGAAATTGGTCTTCTGTTCTGAGTCATAACTATAAACACTTTCTGCTTCTTCTGATATTTCATTTTTATCCTTTTTATACGTTTTTGAAAACTGACATTTGGCCCTGATTGAAACAGTCTTCTCTTTTATACACTAGGGTGTTTTTATTTTTTTCTTCATTAGTGTAAATATTTCCATATACAGATCAATTTCTTTCACATGCTGAAAGATGAGGATGAAGGATTTTAGGCTTGTTGGGAAACAGGAGAATGGAACTAAAAGTCTGCAAAAGTTCTGGCAAAAAATCCAGACTACATTCTTATCCAAATGCCTAAAGATGCCCTCTATTCTCTAATATTTGAAGTAACCTTTCTAACATGTCCATCTTGTTCTGTGAAGGAGGAAATTGTGTAGATAAAAATCATTGCTGACGTTTTTTATTTTGAATCTTCAGTCTAAGCTCAAGTATTCAAAGCAGTATGAGTGAGGGAGAACCATATTCTTTCCCTTTGGGTTTTACTTTGTACTTGTAAGAGGACGTCCTCGTGGTATCTCATATTTAATATTTGACCGGGGCCATTTGATAAGGAATATCAAAATGTATGGATTGCTCTGCCTCACGTTTTACATGGAAGTCTACTGTTGAATCACTTTTGGAAACAACTGAGGGGAAATTGGAATGCTTCTCATTCTGAGAAGAATTCACTGACTGCCGTGAACTGGGGTACAAAGATGAATAAACAAGGTCTCTGCTCTTGACTCTTTTATTCCTTATCAACATTTATAATGCATTTAAAAAAATTTCTCAGAAAACAACAGGTATAAAAGTCCTTATGAAAACAAAATTTTTCTCCTAAAAATGTTTACACTAGGAATAGCCCAGATGATAAGCCTCATCAAAGGCTCCCCACAAAGAGTCAAAGGGTAGACATAGAACAGAGGGCTGCCACTTTGGGATGGAAGTGATATAAAACAGGGTGTCAGAGAATTACATATAAATTCTGCAGGTGGGCATAGAAAAAGAGAGTAAAGCAGCTGGAGAACAGGGGGGAAAGCCACTGGCCCAGGGATAAGATGAGTGAAGCGTTGATGGGAATCTGGGGAAGAGATTCAAGCAAGGAACACCGGCCTTAAACAGTGCCCTTTTTCTGGGAAATGTATGCATTTTGTGAGATTTGCTGAGAAACTGAAGCAAGCAAAACTCCTGGGAAAATGTCATTCTCAGTCAATGCAGAATGAAAGTGATGTGACATTTATTAACCACCCATAATGTGTTGGGTATCGTGCACAATAAAGAAGGAAGACATGGCCTTTTGCCTTTGGGAATTTCAAGTGTAATGGAAAGCAGAGTTTTCCAACAGGGGTGTATTTGCATAAAAGAAAAATATCAGCCAACCCTACGAATTGCTTCCTCTCCCACCCGCAGAATTTCCAAAGGCACAATAGAGGGCACCACATGCCAGACGGAGTGCGAGCCGCCTCTTCTTTCTGCTGTTCTAAGTTCAGTATTGGCAAGACTTCAGTGGTTTCCAGATGAGGTTGGGGGTTCTCCTTTGCACCCGCCTCTCCCATCTGTGCACAGGAAGAGGGCGTATATGGAGTCCCTGTCCTTTGCCCCTCAGAAAAGGTTCAGGACGGGATGTGAGAACTTGTTTGATATAAGCCGGTGAGAGAAGGTTGGAAGGTAATTTCCGTCTCCAGATGGTGTCCATGCTGTGGACCCAGCTGTTACCAAACTGTTGCCACGTAAACCTGCTCTGCTTATTAACAGCAGCTTTGTGCATTGAAAACACAATTCAGTAAATGTGTAGTAAGATAATTTGGTTTAGAATCCTTCACTATTTAACTTTTTTTATTTTGGCCACACTGAACGCCATGTGGGATCTTAGTTCCCCAACCAGGGATCGAACCCATGGCCCCTCAGTGAAAGCACCGAGTCCTAACCACTGGACTGCCAGGGAGTTCCAATATTTGGTCCACTTTTGATGGACCAAAACGTACCTCCTGTAAACAGTGAATAAGGATCACAGAGGGCCCGAGTGACCTCAAGCACGTAAATTTCCACTAAGCCTCGTTTGCTTGTTATGGAAAGAGGGATAACAACACTACCCATGAGAGAGGGCGCGTCGAAGATTATTTAAGGGAAGTGAAATGCTTAGCACATTGCCTGACACTTAGAAACTGTTCCATAAGTGCTCATCGGGGAAAGAGAACCAGATTTTTAAAAAAAATTGAGTTCAGTACTTCATTTGAACTCCTTTTTCTCTCTGTCTACCCAGGCACACATGTCTGTATATACTGTGTGTGTGTGCATGTGTGTGCATCACTGGGTATTTGAAGAGGTCTGAATTGGAAGCATGGAGATCAGAGTTGTAGTCTTTCTTTTCCTACAGTTAACTAGCTGTGTGAATTTTGCAAAATGATGTAAACTCTCTGGGTCTCAAATAAGCTGGTCTGCAAAGGAAGGGGGTTGGTGTAGATGATTTCAAAGACTTCTTTAGGCCATACTGGGTTATGGGTTTGCAACTATAATGTGATCCAAGGCTCTATTCTGCCACTACATGAGATTTTTAAAAATATATGTTATTTTTCACCCTTTCTTTTACTTGCTCAAACAATTCAGAATAAGTATTTTGGTATCCTTATTTCAGACATATTTTCCCAGGTATCTGATACAAAATTTAGCAAAAATGGCAGATGGAAAACTATCTTCTCTTCACATTAGTTTTGTTCAACTTGTCAACGATCTCATGATTGTTGGGTTTCCATTTGGTTGTATGTTCCTTTCATATAACTTTAGAAGTATTGAAGCATTTTCTAGGCTTAAGTGTTTTGAACTCACTTTATTCTAGATTTCTACACTCAAAAAGGGAAGATTCTATTCCCTCCAAGCTTCATAAAATCAGTGGGTAATTATTCAGATACACGTGTCTGCAAATTTAATAAGAAGCATAATCCCTCCATTAATAATCCCCAAGAAAATCTGGCAGTTTCTCTCAATTCAGTGATCTGTTTATATTCATCATATTATGAATTTTTTCTTTGTGCTTCTCACGTTAATGAAAGACATATTGAATGAGAACCTAAATCTACTGGTTATCCACAAAGGAAAAAACTCTCTTTGGCCATGCCCCTTATTGAGAAGAAGGCCCCTTGGGAGCTCTGTCTTTCTCACCTTCCTGAGTTAGTGACCAAATATTAGAATACACCCCCCCACACCCATACACACACAAAAGAGAGAGAACCAGGGGTTATGGTTATGTAAAGTGAGAACACGTATATTTAAAAAGCTTGTGAGCTAGATTTTTTTTCCCAGCTGGGAAATTATTAGGTCAATTCCTTCCCTTTCTGCCATTTTGTAAATAGTTAACCTCACTTTGAAAATTGTGAATGAGTCAGCATTTGAATGAAGGGAAGAAAAAAAGAAGGAAGGAAAGAAGGAAGAGTATTACATTTTTTTTTCCTATTTATAATTGCAAACACTTAGAAATGATATTCTGATAAATTGAGAGTCTTTTTTTTCCCTGCTGGGCACTTGTGTGGATTTAGGTATATATGCATGTATCTGGAGACCTGAAGGATTTGGGGTTCCTGGGGCTGAAAGAAGGAAGAAGGAAAAGCCACAGGGGAGGGGAAGGGAGAGCAGAGTTAGGGGTAGCAGAGAGTCCCGCAGGCTGTGGGATGGGGGAGTCAGACAGTCGGATTTAGTTCTCAAGGGCCAGGGATTCCAGGAAGAAGGGAGGGAGCAAACCCTTGCATTCTGATAATTTCTTACTTTTAAAAAATGTATTTTTCCCAGCCCTGGTGTAAGTACACTGGGGACAGAGATAGTGTCCGTTTTGTTCGTCATTGAACTTAGGACAGGTCGTCGGCTCAACAAGCATTTGAGAACAGAAGAGTAATATGCTTGGGTGCTTGTAACACGCGTTGTACTCAGGGTGTTTTCTTAAATGTTACCTATGCCCATGACCTGGTGGGCATCTCCCCGACGGCGTCTGTGTGTGGACCAAGAACATTTTCCAAAGTTGAATTCTGGGGAGGGAGAGGTGCGGACCTCAAATCCAGCATCCAGCCACGGCACAGACTCAAAGCCAGGACAGGTGCCCCACGGCTGGGACTAGGGCTGAGAAGGGAGAACAACTAGAGCCGACCCTGGGGATGGGGGTTGCACAGAGTTCCCGGTCTATTAGGGGGAGAGACAGAGCACCTGAAATTCCCTAGCTGAGGTGGGCCCACGTCCCTGTTTGCTTCTTCAGCAAGACCCTGGGAAGGTCCTCTGGCTTCATCTGAATTTCTTTTGTGCTTAAACTTAGTTAAGATTCTAGAGCTCTTGTGAAGGGCAAATACTCTAGGGAGTTATAGAGAGGAAGATGGTTACTCAGTCATCTGCGCTTCAGGGTGAACTATTTAATCAGATTGCTTTCCTCCTCAAATCTGGCTGAAATCAGCACAGTGATTGTTTTTAAGAGATTCGTCTTTCAGAGATATGAAAGGTTCAAGGAGCTTTGGATCTAAGGCACCTGGGATTGGGGAAGAAATTCAAAAATATCTGTCATGTACCTATTATATCCTATCCCTGTGCTAGACCCCGGGATTGGATTGCTAAGACCTGGCACCAGTGTGTGTAGTCCTCATGGTGTAACAAAGGGGAAAGAACATCTACATCATCATACTATAATTTGAAAGATCCTTAAAAGGAAATAGAGGACCCAGATTCTGAAGTTACTAATTCTGCAGGGAAGGGAGGAACCGGTGATCAGAGAAGCCATAGAGAAGGATGATTGTTTAAGGGCGGGGCATTAAAATGAGGAAGTCCCCTGGCAGTCAGTGGGCGAGATCCTCAAGGCAGAAGAAACAGAATGAAATTAGATCAATAACATCAGTAGCATCAAGGGGCAGTAAGTCCTGTCTTCAGGGGACACAGACAGGCACACTCGGAGATATGGCAGGTTTGGTTCCAGATCACTGCAGTAAAGTGAATATCCCAATAAGACAAGTCACACGATAGTTTTTGGTTTCCCAGCGCATGTAAAAGTTATGTTTACACTATACTGTAGTCTGTTCAATGTGCAACAGCATTATGTCTAAAAAAAAAGCAATGTACATACCTTAATTTAAAAATACCTTATTGCTAAAAAATGCTAAACCATCATCTGACAACACGGGTTGCCACAAATACCTTCAATTTCGAAGCACAATAAAACAAGGTACGCCTGTGTGCACCTGCAGGCAGAGGTGCGCCCTGCCGCTGGGATCCAGTATCCAGCGATGGTCATTAATTGCTGTGTCTATTAGGTGCCTGGTATGTTTCAGGGGCTGGGAAGGATTCAGAATAGTAACTCATGTTCGCTGCTGTCGGGATATCACCACCAAGTTAACAGGACAGAAGTTACTCACATGAAACAAGAGCAAACAATGCAAGCCACTATATCCTAGAGGTCTGTGCTGAAGGTGAGTCCAGACAAGAGGAAATCAGGAAAGGAAAAGGAAAACCATTGCATCGGTCTGGGGCTCTGAGTGAGGAGGGGCAGGAATTAGCTCAGGGTGCCTGTGCGGATGGGGAGAAAAGGCCGCCAGGGAGGGAAATTGTAAACCTTCCTGCCTGGAGCTGGGGTTGCGTGTTGGGGGCTGGGCTGGGCTGGGGAGCTGAAAACTAAGCAGAATTTCCATTTGATCCAATTAAAGTAACCGGGCTCAAAGTGTTTTAACAGATCCGTCTGTGTAGCAAAAGGAGTATCGGGAGCGACTGATATGCTGTTAACTACATAGTTTTATACAGAAAGAAGAGAAAGTGGAATTTAGGGGAGAGGGGAAGTGAGCTGTCGCCGTCACTGGTGAGTAAGCTGATAATGTGCTTGTGACGACGGGAATGAAGTGAGAGAGTCGTGTAATCTGTGACTCCACGATGTCTCTGACTCTTACGGTGCTCACTGATAGTCATCTGCCACTGAGATTCAGAGGTCAGCCAGGGAGGCAGCGGCCACAGCACAGCCCCGCCGGGCACGCTCGATGTTTACGACACAGGCCGCCACTTTTCAGTGCATTGAGACTATTAGGCAACTAATTATTTTTCTTTGTATGTGTGTGGTTTATTCCTTTCCTGATTTTAATAGATCTTTTGGTTTGGCTGGTCGTTGCCAGATGTCTTAAATGCAGCCATGTACCATCAGGTACAGTTAATAAGCACGTTTTACTAAGTGGCTGCTACTTCACAATGTGCCAGTGTGGTGCTGGAGATCTTTGATTTGGGGGAAAACAAAACAACAGCAAACCAGGCCTAAAACAAAACACTGTAAAAGAAGTCTGAAAATCAGCGAGCCCCACCCTCTGCCAAGGGTAAGTAAATCCCTTTCTGGAAGAGTGGATGCCGAAAGCCGGCTCTGAGGTTGGAAGCTCATTTTGGGAAGCAAGTCAAGGAGGGGGAAGTAGTGAGTGAGGGGAGCTGAGCCACACACACTGGGAAGGCAGTGGGCTTGTGGGACTAAGCGGGGCCTCTCAGTTGGAGCCAGAGCTTCTGCAGAACCTGCCACCCCTTCCCCAAACTCCTCTCCCCAACCCATCCTCCCGAAAGCACAGAGATAGAAAGAGCTGGCTCCTCCATTGTTGCTGGGAGGGCTTAAATCTGAGATATTGCACTTGGCTCTTCTCAATAAACTCTGGCTGAGGAGAAATTAACCTGGGGCTGCTCTGCTTTGCCTTTTTCCAATAAAAGAAACATACCGGCTTCAACATTTCAACCATTGTTTGTGCTGGTAGAATGCTTCTCTACCTGTATCCCTGTGGTCAAGTGCGCCATCTCATACAGCCACCTGATAAATTGTGTGCGGTTTGGAGGGGCCTCATCCGTCAGGCAGCAATGCTTCTTCGCTGTTTTCTTTTTTTTTTTTTTTTTTTTTCTGTACGCGGGCCTCTCACTGTTGTGGCCTCTCCCGATGCGGAGCACAGGCTCTGGACGCTCAGGCTCAGCGGCCATGGCTCACGGGCCCAGCCGCTCCGCAGTATGTGGGATCTTCCCAGACCGGGGCACGAACCCACGTCCCCTGCATCGGCAGGCGGACGCTCAACCACTGCGCCACCAGGGAAGCCCTGTTTTCTTTTAATAACAGCTGTATTGAGATAGAGTTCACATATCATACCATCCACTGGTTTAAAGTGTACAGTTCGATAGGTTTTAGTGTGTTCAGAGTTGTACAGCCATCGTCACAATTTTGGAACATTTTCATCCCCCCACCAAGAAACCTTGTATCCATTAGTCATCACTCCATTCCTTCCAAATCCTCCTCTGTGAAACCCCTCAGCAACCACTAAGCCACTTTCTGACTCTGTAGATTTTCCTCTTTTGGACAGTTCATATAAATGGAATCATACCATATGGGGGTCTTTTGTATCTGGCTTATTTCACTCAATCTAATGTCTTCAGGGTTCATCCATGTCATAGCATGTATCAGTACTCCGTTCCTTTTTATCGCTGAATAATAGTCCACCTACATTTTGTTTACCCATTCATCAACTGACAGGGATTGGGTTGGTTCTACTTTCTGGCTATGATGAACCATGCTGCTGTGAACTTTATTGTACCAGTTTTTGTGTGGACATATGTTTTCACTTCTCTTGGGTGTGTACCTAGGAGTAGAATTGCTGAGTCACGTGTCACCCTATGTTTACCTTTTGGACTCCATTCCAAAGTGGCTGCACCATTCCATTACTGAGTATCCCCATTTTTTTTTTATCCCAAAAGACAAAAAAATCAGCTGGGGTTATTTTGCTATCATACAGGGATGATATGTATTAACTAAAAAGGAATAGAATTGAAATGACGTGAGAGTGGTTTTAGATACGGTGGCATTACATCTCAATATCTATACATTTCGATACACTTCAGTTTGCTGCCATGTGGAAAAGGTGGTCTGGTTAACATTCCTCTTCTCCCTCTTTTCTAAGTCCCTGTTTAAGTCAGTGAGGGTGCAGGCAGTGCTGTGCCTGGATTCCCAGTGCGGCAGCCCTGAGCTGTATGTGGCTACAGAGCTCTTGAAAATGAGGCTGGTTCAAACTGAGATATGCTGTCAGTCTACACTCTGCCTAGACTTGGAAGACATACTATGAAAGAAAGAAGGTAGAATACCTCATAGTAGTTTTTTATATGACTGCATGTCAAGATGATAGTATTTGGGGTCTATTGAGTTAAATAAAATATACTGTGAAAAATAACTTCACCTGTTTCTTTTTACTTTTTTTAATGTGGCTACTAGAAATTTTTAAATTACATATGTGATTTGTATTTCTATTGGACAGTGTTTTTACATACTATTAATATTTTCAAGGCTTGTTTTTGAGCTCCTGGAAAAGAAAAATATGTCATCTAAATACCCTTTGGGTAAAACTCAGATGATTATTAGCAAATCTTCTTATCACTTTTTATCACCAGGAATCCATTTGCTCCCTGAGTGAGAACAGCAAATCAGATGAGCCCTGGTCAGCTTTCAGCAGTAGGGCCTTAACTGACCAACCAGCCAACCGTCCTTCAAAGTTAACCCATTGCCTACCCAACAAAATAAGAGAAAGCCTTGAAGAACAGAAACATGGCCATGAAGACGTTAAAGCAACATCCTGTGATAATTGGATACAGCTCCTTCCCTGACCCTCCCAGTCACGGGCTAGCCTGAGACGATGCCCCTTTCTGTTGTGTAACCTGGTGGACATTGCAGACTAAAGAAGAGAAGATGGGGCACACACGGCAAACGATGGGGAAGATGCTGGGGGCGTTGATCGCTGAGTCGTCCTTCAGCTAACGTGTGAATACCACTTAGCTGTAAATAGAGAGGGTTGGGCCGGGGCTTCTCACCTGCCTTTTTTGTTGGAAGAACAGTATTCAGGTTACCAGGAAAGCTATGTGGAAGGCATAACATCCTTGGCAACCCTCTTTTGTAAAACACACATCAGGTACTGGTGTTTTTAATTTCAAATATCTGGACATAAGGTTACCACTAGTTGTTTCATGATTCAAAACAGAGAACAGACCTGTATTTTGGCAACATCCCCAGGTAACATAATTTAGCTTGACTCCAGACCTCAAGACAGATACATTCCTGAATTCCACTTCAATAGGAAGAAAACTTCTTGCCATTTGGCTGAAACTTTCACTGATGCGTAAAATGAAACTTGGGATGGGAGTGGATTCAGAAGGTGAGAGAAAGTCCATAAAACCTTAGGGCATAGAGTGAATGAAGAATCCTGATCTCTCTTGTGGCCCATCCCAAGTGACTGTGGAAGAAGGAGAATAAAAAGAGGTAAGAGCCAGCCAGGAGTTTATTCTTGAATGACAGCAGAGGGACTCCACGTGTGTTTAAATGATGTCTCTTGTCAAAAATATTCTTACTGTTTTATGGATGTTGCTTACTTGAGCTCACGGCCAAATCAAAATAGCTGAGTTCATTTTCTTCTTCTTTCTCTTGATGAGTTCTTAAGTGAAGGATTTGGCAGGCTAATCAGTCATCACTCATCACTTGCCCGTTTTAAAGGAAGAACCTCAGGGCAGTCCCCCTGGGAAGTACTGAGAGGTCATTATGGTTTACTGAAAAACGGGATAATTAAGAGAGAGAGACAACAATCCTATAAATGAACACACATGTGTTTTGCAGGATTTCCAGGTTGATTTGGGGGCCAACCTTATGAGCAATGATCCTCCTTTGAGAAGGTCCTCAGCATCCTTTTTTCCTCTTGTACTCCCTTACCTTATAGCTGAGAGGCATGGGCGAGTCAGGAGATTGTATCCTACCTCTGGCTTCACTTCCACCATGAAGCTTCTGGAAGGTGGAGAAAGGAGTATACAGAAGCATTCTGGTACATGCATGGTACTTGCTGCCCTGGGTGTATAGAGAAAGCTGATCTGGGGTCTCCTGACATGCACCTGCCTTTAGCAAGCAGAGTTTTATGTAGACAGAACTATCTTAAACGCCCTTCATATCATCACTCAGGTTTTTACATACATACCCCTTCACTCCTGCAAGCTCTCCCAGTGAGAAAAGCTGTCTGATTTACGATTTCACTTATAAACTTGTTCAGCACATACGTACCAGGCACTGTGCATGCTTGCTCTTCCAAGTGATCATTCATTCAAAAGTAGACCTTTGTGATAGGGCACTGCTTGACCCCAAAAAAGAACACAACACATGACTTACGAGACTTGGGGCCTGTTGACGGGACAGAGGCCATTTTGTTGGCACCCTTCACACCATAGAGGGATTTTTCCGCCCACAGCTAAGGGCCATCCTGTCCTGAATCAGTCTAAGCTCCTCATGGAATCTGGGTGATCCAGCTCTGTCCACCAGCTAAGTAGATGGCAAGTAAGAATGCTCCGAGGACCCAGTGTGTGAAGTGAGAATTCCATCAGGTGTAGTGGTGGAGCAGAGAGGAAGCTGGGAGAAAAGGCTTCACCCAGGAGAGAGAAATCTTGGGAAGTGGTTGTATGGGGCAAGAGTCTGGGATCATAAGACGGAAGAGGTCCAAAATTAAGGAGGGGCTTTTTAACAGGTGGAACTGGCCAGCAGTGGTCCAGGCCGCCCCATAGGTCACCGTCAGCTCCTAGGTCCTGAACTGCCACCTGTTCACAGAAGCCGAGACTGGCCTTTGGAAAGTGGGGCTGTGCGGTCAGGAACAGCCGTTCCCCGATGCCTGTGGTGAGGGGGGAGGGCCGGCCTGGGTAATTCAGGCAGCTTCTCCCCCTCCCCACCCACCTTCATGTCTTCCCAGTTGTTTGGATAAGCCTGCAAACTCAGGTGGAGAAAGGAGAATTGCCCTAATTACCAGAGATCTGTGTCTCCTCAAACACAGGGCTCAATTCAGTAGCAGTTGAAAAGATCATTGCTTTCTTAACATGAGAAACAAAAATACATCCTCAGTGGGATGTTTCAAGGGTAAGTTAGGAAATTAGTGATAGAGTTTTTGGTCCTAACAGAGTTCTCTGAGAGCATTCTTAAAACTTACTCATGTAACAGATAAGAAAACTTAAAACAAACAGTAAAAAAGTTGCAAATGACACCCCCCACCACCACCACCAAAATCACAAGTGAGCTGAATGTTGTTCTCTTTTTCCAGCTCTTGGGCTTGAGGTTCATCTCACATTCATAGTCTCCTCTGGCCTGAACTCTTTTCTGGCAGGTCCAGTTGGTTTCTTTTGTCCCAAGGAAGATGTGGTGTCTCTGGCCAACCACATCTTTATGCAGCCTTCGACATATTTATGTAGCCTAGAAGAATTTTAAAAGATAAATTTACTGTAACTTTTGAAAAATGACCCGTATCCTGCCAGTAAGATATGCCATCCCTTTAATCATACACTCGAAACGGTCAAGGATCCCGTTTTTGTTGGCAGTGATGTTTCCAAACGCTGAATGAAGAAGGCTCGTTTTCCTTCTACTCCCCTTGGTGTGGAGTGCAGAGAAGAGCAAAATGAGGAAACAGCTGAGAAACCCCACAAGTGTAGGGACTAAGATCTTCATGGAAGGCGCTAGTTGGCTTCATTTACACCTTATGTTAAGTAAATAAACCATGGACTTTGCGGCGTCCATTTCCCGACAGCTCAGCAAACTCCACCAAAGGATCCTGCGGGTTGGAACAGTTGCCCTGCCTCTGTTTCAAAGATGAGGACCTCTGATCGACATAACTCGGTCCACTTGCTGAATACGTGTGCTTTGCTTAAATACCTTACTTGCCTCCAACAGCCCGAGCCTGTGACGTGGACCTTCTTCAAGGCAGGGTTAAAAAACATCTGCAGCCTAGAAATCAGAGTTCCCCAGGGAGGGTGTGAAATCCAGAGTGTGCTGATCTGTTTCCTGTCTTTGTTATGATTTCTTCACTGTAACTGAATATCCTTGGGCGCTCTGGTGACTGGGTACCCGGGCGCAGCTGTGTTAGCAGGCCAAGGACTGTTGGCTTACGGGGCTCCTCGCGCGTTTACCTGACCAGCTTCCCTAATCCCAGGCAGGCCTATTAATTTACAGGGTAAGCTGCTCCTTGTCTGCAGATCAGCGGGTCTCGCTGTGCAGTCCCTGCTGTTAATCATAATCTAATTAAGGCTCATTAGGAGGAAGAGCCGTCACCTAGCTGGACTGATCCTTGCCAAGACAAAACTCGCAGGGACACCAGCAAGCCACCATCCTAACAAAATGCCCATGAATACGCCACCAGAAAGCAGTGAAATAGTTCAGAACCCGAAGACCTTTCCAGGCTCATCCGTGGAGAAGCAGCAGGGCTGAACACTGTCAGCGTTGTGCATTATGTGGGCACGGCTCTTGCCTACCACCTGTATTTTATTTTTACCTTCTGGCTGGGAAGCTGATCTTGCAGTCCCCAAAGTCTTTGATCCTCATGTGCGATCCCTCCAGAATCTAAAGAGTGAATCAGCGAGGGTAACCACTGCCCACAGCCCACAGCCCAGTCAGAAGCTGCTCTTTGTTGGAAGAGAAAATGTGCCTTTTGGAAATCTTGAAGATGACATAGTTTATTCTTGAAACGTGGCATCCGCTGCCGGTGGCTTTCCAGTAAGCTGTGAGAGCATTTAACCCAAAGTGGGTTTGTGACCCTCTTGAGCCAAGGTATGGGATGGCCCAGTGAAGTGTGGAGAACAGATCACTGGTAACTCAGAAGCCACGCTGCTGTTTCCGGCACTGAGGGGAGATCCTGACCAACACTGAGTATTTCTTCAAAGAAAGTTTCTAGACAGCTTTTCTCTCCTTGTGCAAAATGTTGCAGCTGTGTGGGCCTGGCTCCGAGCACAAATTGCTCGTGGGACACGATTGGTCCAAACCCCCAGTGCTTCCTGACCAGTGAGGGGTTTGTGTTTTGTAGCAAGGTTGGAGAACTCGGCCATGTGCAGGATGGAAATCAATGCAGCATAACGCCAAGCTCATAGCTCTGCACTGGGAATTCGGACCAAGCGTAGCTACAGAGTGGATGTTCGTGCTGTCTTGCCCGCCTCTAGGAGATGGGTAAATGTGGGTGTCAGATGGTTTTGCTCCGTCCTGTGGCTACGTCCAACTCAGAAAAGCAGTAAAATGTTCCATGCAATGGATCGCAAGGCCCTCTTAAACCAGCCAGGCTTCAGCCACGTGCTCTGTAATCCCACCTGAGGGCTGACACACGGTCTGATTTCACACCCTGCTTGAGTGTGCCTGATACACTTAAGTATTGTGTCATTTAAAATACATCACACTATTTTTATAACATTATCCCATCACCGTGCCTTTCATTTCTATTTATCTCCCAGTGGGGCTTTCCGCTTAGCTACCACACCGTCGTGGAATGGGAAACAATGATTTTTCACATGGTTTCCGTCTGGCTCACAGGCATGGTCTGAACGATGATGTGTGGTCTGTGATCATCAAAGGGGTCCCTGCTGGTGGGGGAGGGGGGCTGCTTGGACATCAGTAAGATCCGGAACCTCAGGGATCTTCAAGGATAATTCCACCCAGCGTGTATCCTTCATCGCTTCGAAAATAAAACTCAGAATTCTGATTCTAGGAAGCCCTTTCTGGCCAATCTGCACGGCTCAACATTTGTTTAGTCAGGCATTTATTGAGCATCTGTCGTACACCAGACTCTGTTGTAGACTCTGGGACCACAGTGGAGAGCAAGACAGAGATTACCTGTCCTCAGGCAGGTGGGAGAGATAGCTAATCAGCTAATAAAAACAATTCCAATAGGTGCCGTGGAGAAAATCCAGGATGGGGGACTAGGGCGTGGTGGCACTGAATGGTGTTCTGGATAGGATGGTTAGAAAAGGCCTCTCGGGGGAGGTGACATTGGAACAATAAACTGATGGGTGCTGTGATTTGGGGGAAACATTATAGCCTGAGGTGGAAACAGCCTGGAGTGTACAAGGAACAGAACTAAGCCAGATGTTGCTAGAATAGAGTGAAGGGGAGATGGAGGATATGAAGTTAAGAAATGGGGTGGGGGGACTAGAATATGTTAAGACTTGGGGTCCATGGGGAGGACTTTGGAGTCTATGGAAAGCCTTCATGGGTTCAAGTAGAGAAGTAAGATGGTCTGGCTTGCACCTCATAGTGTAAGCCGCTCTGACTCCTTCATGGCAAAGTGTGTCGGGGCACAGAGGGCGGGGAGGCAGGTGTGAAAGCAGGAGGCTTGTAGGGGGTCGTGTCCGTAGACTAGATGGGGGTGGGGGTATCCTTGACTGGAATGGAGAGATGGTGGAGATGATGGGAAGTGATGGTATTGGGGGTATATTTTAGAGGCACAGCTAATCCGGCTTGCTGATGTGGGTGTAACGGAGTGAGGTTGAGGATGTTTAGGTGTTTGGTTTAAGCATCTGGGTGAAGAGTGGTGCATTTATTGACGCTGGAACCTAAGGGATGAGCGGATTCGGAATTTTGTCTTAAACATGTCAATTTTGAGATTATACATCCAGTGAGATATAGTTGCATGAGTCTGGAGCTCGGTGGAGAAGTTGTGGCTGCAGATAGAAACTGGGATCTTCAGCAAGTCAAGGGACTAGGGGCAATTACATATGGAGAGAGTGTCAACAGGAAAGCTGGGAGCTAAGGACTGCCCCTCAGTATTATTTAAAGGTTGAGAAGAGGAGGAAGAACCAACATTCTGTTCTGCAAAGTTCAGCGCTGACACCTAAATCGTACACACCAGTTCCTCACTCCCAGGGGACAGCTGCATGCTCTTCCCGTGTGTTGGGGGGCAGGGGAGACAGGTCTTCATCATTTCCCCGCTCCTCTTTCTTCCTCATCTTTCTACTTTTCCTCTTTCTCCTCCCTGTTTTTTCCCCTTCCTTCTCCCTCCTCTTTCCTCTCTTGATTGATTCCCAACTTCTAGAGCTCCCCAACCTGGCCGGGAGTCGACTTCTTTCTGGCTTATCCTACACATTCCTATCCTTACTGATCCCCAGAACAAGTCCAGTGACACTGATCATGTGTCAGTAATTCAGAATTCTTGCTTGCTAAATCCACTGCTGCTTTTAAGTAGGGGAAGTTGGACTTCTGGTGGGGGAAGGAGAAAAACAAACCAGCAACCTCCAGAGACCTTCTTTGTTGTCCAGAAATTCTTCTGTGGATCAGAGGATGGATTTGACAGTGTGTAATAAAGAATAACTCTAGTTTCCTGCTGGGTTTTAGGATGATGTCTTTTGGTTACATTCTTTCAACTTGTAGAATGTTAGCTTCAAATTCCCATGGGTTAGGACTTCTGACGTTGTGTCCCCAAGTGACACTGTTTCGTGGGGCAAAGGCAGCGTCCTTCACTCCCTCCCCAGCCACCTCGCACTTCCATTGGAAGTGCACGTTGCCAAGGCACTAAAGTGTTTGTGGGGCAAGAGGAACAGATGTGAAGTTCCACAGAAAAGACACACAAGGCAAAAAAACGATATTGGCAGGACACAGTAATTAAAAAAATAAACCCGCAAGTCAGTCCTGGAGATCCAATCTTTGGGTCCTGCCTTGGGTTGGGGAAAGTTTTGGTTTTGTCAGGGGTGATATTGGCTGATCTTCCACACTCCCACGGAACCCTGCCAGAGCCAACACCTGGAAGCATAAGATTTCTCCCAAGATTCTTAAGAAATGTTCTTTGATGGTGGTAGTGAGCAAGAGGAGGATGCTGCTGAAGAGGCAGTTCCTGGAAGCAGCAACCAAAGCCTTAAGGGATAAAAAATGATAATGATGATGATAACCACCATTCAGTGAGTGTTTACACGTGCCAAGCACTGTGCTGTACATTATGTCTTACCTCATCCTTACTACAGTCTCACAAAGCAGGAACTAAAGGTGGAGGTGGATCCCGTTTTATTGATGAGGAAGCTGAGGTTTCAGGGCGTTGCATAAGTTGCCCAACATTATGGGCTAGTAGGTGGGAGAAATTTGAAACCAAGTCTCTGATTTCAGAACCCAAGCTCTCACTCTAAACCATATATATTGGAAACAATGGTGCACAGTTCAAGTCGGTTTTCCTTTTCTAACAGAGTCTGTGTGAGTGATAATGGATGCCAGTGAAATTTATTCACTCAGTAATATCTATTCTGTTTAACACTAGATCATGCATAGTGGGGGCATTCAAATATATGTGACATTATTCTTTTTCTCATGCAACTTACAGTCTTTGAGAGAAGACATAGTCTAAAAAAAATAGATAAGAGTATGAGGCAGCATGGAACCAAGTGCCTAATCAGAGGTATAGACAAATATTGCAGATGCTCAAGAGAGAGCAAGACAGTGTGAGTTACAAGGGTCAGGGTGATACCTCTCCTCTATGATATAACTATCTTTTTTTTAAAAGTAATTTATTTTATTTTTATTATTTATTTTTGGCTGCGTTGTGTCTTCATTGCTGTGTGGGCTTTCTCTAGTTGCGGCGAGCGGGGGCTACTCTTTGTTGTGGTGCGCGGGCTTCTCACTGCGGTGGCTTCTCTTGTTGCGGAGCACGGGCTCTAGGCTCATGGGCTCTAGAGCGCAGGCTCAGTAGCTGTGGCTCGCGGGCTCTAGAGCGCAGGCTCAGTAGTTGTGGCGCACAGGCTTAGTTGCTCCACGGCATGTGGGATCTTCCCGGACCAGGGCTTAAACCCGTGTCCCCTGCATTGGCAGGCGGATTCTTAACCACTGAGCCGCCAGGAAAGTCCTATAACTATTTTATTAATTAATGTAAAAGGTAATACTTAATAGCCTATGAAAATGAAATATTTGTTGGTAAAATCTCCTTTTACAAAATACTATTATACATCTTCAAGGAATTCATGGAAAAGACTGACAAGTACAGGTTTCTGGTAACTGACTATATTGCCGAACTGAATGAATAAGCATTTTCAGAACTCTAATGGAAAACTGATGAATTCATAGAAGTGCTAACAAAAGATCAAGATAAAAAAATTAATTACATGGGACTGAGTGAACTGATGAGGATGATTATAATTTTTGACTTTCTGTTTGAATAAAAAAAAATATCCCACAAGGACTCAGAGGCAAAAAATATACAAATCAATTTTCACTGCAAAGTAAAGGAGCTGTTACAGTGGAGGATTCCTGGACTGAATGTCAATATTATGACATAGTATGAGTGTGTTTCGTTGTTTGGTAATTGCAATCATTGTTGCTTTTGTTGTGGTCATCCATTTACAATGCTTGGGGTCAGTTTATTTATCTCTTGTAAAAATAAAATACAGTGTGAAAAAAAAGAAATACTATTATAACATTGTTTCAATAGGGGAATTTATCTATAAATCCCACAGAAGACCTTAAATGGTATGGTTTTGGTGTTGTGTATCTAAACACAGTTTCTTGAATGAGTTTGATGATCATCATTTACTGAGGGTCTTCTACGTGGCAGGCTCTGTGCAAGGTCAGTGGGATTCCAAGATGACTGAGACATGGTCCTTGTAGTCAAAGAGCTCAGAAAATAGGAGGGCAAATGTGAGAAGGGCAAACTTGAGGGTGGGAGACCAGTTAAGAGTCCCTTTCAGTAGCGAGGGGTGGAGAGATGAGCAGAAGTAGAGACACAGACGTAGAGAACAAACGTATGGACACCAAGGGGGGGAAAGGGGGGCGGGGGATGAATTGGGAGACTGGGATTGACATACATACACTATTGATAGTGTGTATAAAACAGATAACTAATGAGAACCTACTGTATAGCACAGGAAACTCTACTCAGTGCTCTGTGGTGACCTAAATGGGAAGAAAATCCAGAAAAAGGGGATATATGCATATGTATAGCTGATTCACTTGGTTGTACAGCAGAAACTAACACAACATTGTAAAGCAACTATACTCCAGGAAAAATTTAAAAAAAACTAAAAAGCTAAAAAAATACATACATACATACATGCTTGGGAGGTAAAAAAAAAAAAAAGCAGGACTGAGGGGGGAGGTCAGAAAAGCCAGGTATCCAGGATAATGCCAAGACTTCTGACTGGCTCAGGGGTGGTGATGCACCATCTGACACAGAGTCTAGGAACATTTTAGAAGGAGTATGAATTAAGTTTTGTACACATTCAATTTGAGGTAATTGTTATGGACTGAATTGTATCCCCTCCAAAAGATGTTGAAGTCCTAATCCCTAGTACCTGTGGATATGATCTTATTTGGAAATAGGGTCTTTGCAGGTGTTCAAATTAAGATGATGTCTCTAGAATGGGCCCTAATCCAGTATGACTGGTATTCTTATAAAGAGGGGAAATTTGGACACAGAGGGCACACAAAGGGAGAACACCACGTAAAGACGAAGGCAGAGATCGGGGCGATGCAGCAGAAGCCAAGGAATGTCAAAGATTGCCAGAAAGCCATCAGAAGCTAGGAGAGAGGCATAGAAGAGATTTTTCCATCACAATCCTCTGAAGGAGTCAACCTTGCTGACACCTTCATCTTGGACTTCTGGCCTCCAGAGCTGTGAGAGAATAAATTTCTGTTGTTGAGGTAACTGTGTTTGTGGCACTTTGTTAGCACAGTGCTCTGTAGGTTTCCTGTGGCTGCTGTGACAAATTACCATAAATTTGGTTGCCTAAAACAATAGAAATTTATTCTTTCATAGTTTGGGAGGCTAGAAGTCCAAAATCAGTTTCACTGGGCCGAAATCAAGGTGTCAGCAGGGCTGGCTCCTCCTGGAGACTCCAGGACAGAGTCTGTTGCCTGCTGCTTCTAGTTTCTGGTGGCTTCTGGCATTCCTTGGCTTTTGGCCACATCACTTGGGTCTCTGCCTCTGTGGTCATGTTGCCTTCCTGTGTGTTATATAATTTCTGGGGATGCAATTTTTTAAAAAGACGATTGATTTCAATGAAAGAGATGAATTCAAGTAAACAGTATTTATTCCCCCCTCCTTCCCTCAGATGTCGTTTCTTTGGGAGCAGAAAAATGACCTCATATTCTTTTTCTTGTTTGTGAATATACTGAATGTACAATATTCCTTCAATGAAAATAGCTTTTCAAAAGAAACTACTGAATTTATTCCTCTGTACACTGTAGCAAAAGGCATTGCTTTACTTCGGTTAGGTTTAGGTACAGTATAGTCATTTAAAAAACCTTTTAAACTCATTAAAAAATGGAAACAGAATCTGTGAAAAACATATCTCCCCACAAATTTCTTTTGACCATTTTCATTCACTTAATTATTCTAACCTATGCTTATTTTTGGCAACTGACAACCTAATTGGCCTCACAGACATCTCATTGTATTCAACGTCTCCACTAGTTGAACACTATCTCCTCTCTGGACTCCACAGGATTTTGGGCAATAATTGTGAAGTTCTTGGTGTGAGGGTGGGGTTGGGATGCCCATACATTACGAAAAACAGAGAGAGAAGAGAAAAATTATATTTCAACTTAACTTGGTTTTACATAGCAGAGTCTGCACCTAAGCATTCATTCACCACATACCCATTGAGGGAAGTCAGTCTGTTTACACTGTCTTAAGTCAAGGGTCCTATTTTTACACAAAGTTTGCCAAACCGAGTTATAGAGTTATACGACAGCAGTGCTCTGCCAACACAAAGATTATTGGATCAAGCTCTCTGTGAGCACTTGTTTGCCAAACAGAGTCAGTTGTGTTTTATCTAGAGAACCCCAGCCTTGCCCAGTTCATCTTGGAAGCTCCATTGTGTTTATCCCACGATGGTGACAAACTGGTTAAAAGGAAGATTACCCCACGAAGTAATATTCTCAAGAGAGACAAAAGGCACTGATACAGACAGGCTTTAGAGAAAAGGTAAACTTTGTGGCTACCACTTGGGTCTTTGAAAGCAGCGTAATTATTGTTCTCCAGTCAAGGCAGTGCTACATTCCACCCTGACCTTTTTAGATACATATTTTCAATGCACAGTATTCCCCCAAGTCAGATTCCGCACCCACACCCCCATTACAACATACTTTGACTGCTGGCTATTTTTGAAAAGAGTTCTAAAAATATTTGATAATTATAAAAAATAGAGGTTAGAGTTTTTCCTCTCTGGGTGATTACGTTATTGATATATTTTTCCAGAGGGGGGGGAAAATGTGGTCTGTAGCTTTGTACTTAGTGAAGTCAGAGAGGACGGGACCTGCGTTTACAGTTTTACTTGTATGTTTCCTACATATTAGTAAAAGATACAAGCACTAGAAACTGCTTCTAATGTTTGTCCAGTATATGTGTTGGGGTGAATTTTGCAACGCGAGAAACTGGAATTATCCCCTCCCACTTTTGACAGTGCCCCATAAAGAGCGGTGCAGCAGATTCTCAGCACACCGAGGTTACGGTCTGCTGTTTTTCCTGGAGTGCCTCTATGGTGGATCTGTTTCACCTGGTCTGGTGAAGTCGTCACATTCTATTCAATAAGCCAGACTGGGTGGCCTCCATTCAGCACGCCAGGCAAGAACTGTGTGTGAATTTCCAGAAGTTGTAGGCTGCTCTGCCTTGCCTCTAACCCTCCGTGAGAAATTGGACAAGGTTTCTGCTGCCCAGGGGGAGTTGAAGGGACCCGAAATTGCCTCCTGAGGAAGTCAGAACCTGCTCTGAGCAAGGTCTCTCCCCATGTAGGAAGTAAGATCTCTGATACAAGTATCTCTTAGATGGTACAACCGTGGCTGACCCCAAATTATGGGTAGAAAAATAGGATGCACTAAAAGCTACCATTTTTTTTTTGGTTAGCAAAGGCTACGATGAGCCCAGGAGAAAGCCTGAATGCGTGTGTCATCACGCACGAACTGCCTTTCACAGGTAGGGACTCCACATGTGATTATCTGACTTAAAGCCGTGTTCATTCCTAGGAGGAAGTTATTCCCTCCAATCACATGTGCCAGAGGAGCCCATAGATAGTCAGCATCTTGAACATGGGAAGATAAACCAGTACGAATGATCAAGAATAGCTATGAAGGTGGTACAGCCCACTCAAGGTCAAAGGTGAATGCATTATTCTTTCAGAAGTCTATTGGTGTGCTTATGTGTCCCCAGACCCTTGTATTCTGAGGAGAAATGGGTAAAATAATTCAGGATGATTAGGGAGAAGTCAAATGGAAAATGTGAATGAAATGAATGCCTTTTTGGTTGTTTTTCGAGGTGTTCTGTAATACAAATGAACAGCGGACAAAATGTTGCAGTGTGCATTAAGATCAACTGGCCTTGCTCTAATAAGACAGAATAGTTTGCAATTAACACAGTAAATATTTTATGAAAATAATGCTAACATTTTGAAAGGTATGGAGATTGTTTTAGAAAAGAAGCAGACGCAGGACTTTTATTTTGCATTTTGCATTTGAATTTCTTCACAAAACTTGTTTACATAGATTAAAAAGATAAATGTCAGAACAATCTGAAGGTTGAACATAGACTTTTCATATGACCCAGCAATTCCACTCCTAAGTATGAAATGAAATCGTGTACACATAATGCTTGCACACGAATGTCCAAAGCAGCATTATTCATAATAACCAAAAAGTGGAAACAACTTAAATGTCATCAACTGATGAATGGATCAATAAAATATAGTATAATCATAAAATGGAATATTATTCAGCTATAAAAAGGAAGTACTGGTACCTGCTTCAACATGGATGAACGTTGAAAGTATTTTGCTAAATCAAAGAAACCAGACACAAAAGGGTTATTTTATTTTTGTTTTTATTTTTTTGCGGTACGCGGGCCTCTCGCTGTTGTAGCCTCTCCCGTTGCGCGGAGCACAGGCTCCGGACGCGCAGGCTCAGCGGCCATGGCTCACGGGCCCAGCCGCTCCGCGGCTTGTGGGATCTTCCCAGACCAGGGCATGAACCCGTGTCCCCTGCATCGGCAGGCGGACTCTCAACCACTGCGCCACCAGGGAAGCCCCAAAAGGCTTATTTTTATACGAAACATCCAAACAGGAAAATCTGTAGAGATGGAAGTAGATGAGTGGTTGCCAGGCAGGTATAGGAGCTGGAGAACTGTTAGTGGGTATTTGGTCTCTTTCTGGGATGATGAAAATATTCTTAGATTGATTATAGTGATCGTTGCACACCTCTATGAATATACTAGAAACCATTGAATTGAACCCTGTAAATGGTTGAATATACTAAAAACCATTGGATTGAACACTTTAAATGGTTGAATCATGTGATATGTGAATATATCTCAGTAAAGCTGTTCTGTTAAAAAAAAAGATATATGTCCATTTATCCCTATCAGAATTTTCATAAATAAGAATAATTGGCATTTAGATGAATAAGATCTCACATTATAATGTAAACAACATCTGCAAGTTAAGAGGAGCAAGGTTGAGAAACAGTAGCTACGACCTAGGTGAGACTGATAATGTATTTTCCAGGGTGCTCTGAAATCCCCACTGAATGGAATCTGCTGACACAATTGGTCACAGTGAAAAGTACTGCCCCCCGGTCAGGTGTGATTATTATATGTTCACCTCAGACTGCAAATATCATGTGGGAAAACCATTTTCAACTGCAAGAAACAAACTGTAAATGTTATATGAGGAGGGTGATGAGTCAGATTTGACCTCTGTTGTAAAATAATCCATAAGGAAAACTATCTTAATAAATAAAAATAGCTTAAACTGATAAAGTAGAAACAAAACATAACAAATCAAGGAGGAAGTATTTTTCTAGATCTGGAAAAGCCTTGTCAAATCTTGTATACCACTGTGAGAACTGTGGTCACCGTTGGTTTTGGGGCTCGGTGAGATGATTTCAGGATATGATTTCTGACAACTCTAAATTTCTTGCTTTAAGGCAATATGGAAATATCATGTGTCTATCTCATTTACATAGAGATGTATGTTTTTCAGATGAGTGGTTTTCACACTGGGGACAGAGTTTTCTTGTTTTTCATACCCGTACTTATATTTTAACTTTTACTTTGCCCTCTCTATTCCATCCCCCCCCCAAAAAAACCCCAAAGAAACGAAGGAATATCCCTCTAAAAAATGTTGAGTGACAGGACTGGAAGCCGCTTCTGGAAATATCATGTCTCAAAAATAAATTAATTTCGAATCAAAACTGCTTCTTACATTTTACACTGAAATGTAAATATGGGCTTATTATAGTTTCTATCTACATGGCTTTATTAACTGTACAGATGGTGTGTTACTTTTAGGTGTGGCTTCAATTACATCAGCACTTTCACCTGCCGCAGGCTTTTTACGGAACCAGCCCTTAGCTAGGGATTCTAGATTCTACCCCAGTGATCTCCAAAGTGATAACCATGTTTGCTTGTCTTTTATTTGAAAAAAGAGAAAGACATGTAAGTTGTAATGCTCTTTAATGATGGATAAAGATCACAGGTATATATCATTTATAAATAAATACATATACTCAAGGATTCTTGCTCATTGCTTTGTTTCTGATAAGGGTGTCTGATCAAAAACTTTGGAGAGCATGCTCCTTTTTCCTTTCCCTTTTCTGTTTCATCATAACGTAACCCTTATCCTTATGCTGCAGCCTCACAATCCATTTCCACCCCCTTCTCCTCTGCCTGCACCATTAGGCAAAGGGAATACAGCCACAGAGCTGGAGCCAAGAGCACCTTAGGGGTCACGAACACACACACATTCCCATGAAAACCTGATAGGACAGCCTCACTTCCAGAGCCAACTATTCTCAACCACCATTCCAATAGAAGGCCAGAAGGAGATTTAAACAAAAAGTTAGAGTGGTTTCACTTTACCAACCAGAACACATGAAAGTGAGACACAGGGTAATTGAGTTCTTTCAGGTTTGACCTTTGGTTTCTTTCAACCATGAGAAAATTGATGTATCTGTTTTTTCCAGATTTGGAGATTTTGATCCATCATTTAACTCCAATCTGAAATACTTAAAGTCAGTTAAATACTCATTAAGTACATACTATATTTAGGTGCCATGGGAAAAATTATAAAAGAATTTGTTCTTCAGGAGCTTCCAACATAGTTGGAAAGAATATGCACGTACAGAAGACATTCTTTTCATATATATGTATATATATTCCATGTTAACACACGTATAGAAAATTAGGGAACAATCAGGATTTTATATGAGACATGATTCATCAGGAAAAAGAGATGCCTCACCAGCCAGCAGGTGACTGGACCAGATGAGCTCTTCCAGGGGCTTCTAGCCTTCAGAGAAATGGCTCTAGATTGTGTAGAGGAGCTGGTAGTAAAGGTCCTAGGAGTTTAGAGAAAGCAGAGGTCGCTCTGGGCTGTGGTGCTGAGGGCAAGTTTCACAAGCAGGATGAACACACGTGAACACACATAACAGAAGCAGTATCTTCAAAGAGCTAAAGGCAGGAACAAGCAGAACTTAGTAAGTAAGCCTTCCTTACTGAGGGGAATTAAGTGCTGGATCTGTGCTAAGCATTGGCCTGGGTTTTCTTATTCAGTCCTCCCAGGCTTAGTTATTTGCCCAAGGTCATGGCAGTCCAGACCCAGAGGCAGGAAGCCTGCCTCTGCTCCTGTCTTTTATGCCAGGACCCTGTTCTGAGTGGGACCGGGGAGTCATTGGAGATCCCTGTAGAACATCTAGAAGCTGTCATATGGTGGAAGGCACACAAAACCTCTGTTTTAGGAGCATTAGGTCAGCTGCAGTGTATGAAATGGATTGAAAGAAAGGAAAGCTTGAAATCAGGAACACTTGCGAGGTGATCTGTTGCTCTTACCTAGTGTGAGGTCAACAGGTGAGGTGAGGAGAAGATTTCCAAGTAGAAGTATCTACAGAGAGCTGGACCCATCCATGAAGAGCTCAGGAGAGAAGTCAGGACTGAAGGTAAAGATTCAAATGCCCTCTGCGTACGCATCATAATCAAAGGCTTGAACTTATAACCCATCTCCGAAGGAAATACCGTGGAGATGGAATATTGGTGAACCCCGGGATGCATGAGGAGGAGAGAAAATGCCAGCCCACGTTGCATGCTTCGTGACCTCTTCTTCCGTCTCTGCACCGTTGTCTGACTTACCCCTTGGACATCCCCAGCACCGAGGAGCACGAGGTTGGCATACAGTCTCAGAATCTCTGCCTTGACGACGGTCATCAGAAGCGTCAGTTCAAGACTCCATTTAAGCATTATGTTCCTCTGCCACTTTATCCCCTCTGCCCCACCTCCAGCTGATTTTCATGTCCCACTTTTGGTGTTCCAGTATCATGCATTCCATTCTTTTATTATGGCATTCATTGCATAGGATGATAATGTTCGTTCGACTTTCCTGTTCTGCAGGCTCTGTACAGCTTGAGGGGAGACATTTTGTCTCATTCATCCACACAGAGTAGATGGTCAATAAATGTTTGTTGACTTAGTGTCCTTCTGACCCCCAAATATTTTCTTTTTCTTACAAATCTGGGTAAGGAACATCCCTAGTTGTTAAACCTATTGACTGAAAGAAATCGATCTTCTGGATCTGATACGATTTTTTAAAACATTTGACCGATTACATTAGACCAAGAGACATTGTTAGTTTCCTGTTGAGTACTGTATAAAGAAAATGAACTTTGTTTGTCCCAAAGTTTTTTACCGGGGTTTTTATAGGGGCACATGCACTGGTAAAAGGAAAACATGAGCACGAGGTAGAATCGACACCGCTGTGGTTGGTACAGGCGTGTGGACAGTCTGCCTGTGTCCATCCCCATGGATGCCTGAACTGCAGTCTAATGTGGCAGAGGACTGTGTCTGCATTGTTCACCATTATATACCCATTGTCATATAGTATGACAGACACTTCCAACTGAATGCTGAATGACTAAGCACAGTGTTTCCCAAAATGTGTTCTTTCAAAATAGTCTCCAAAGGTGACCCTTGGAAAAATGCCTGTTGATCATATCAGTGCAGGAAAAGCTGCCCAGTGTAACCTTCTTTGGAGATGTACTATGTGCCTAACACTTTAAAGTGAAGCACCACTGTAGGGTCCCTGATTAACTAAGCCAGCATTTCCCAGAATCATCTGTAATTGTGAATCAGGTACCTGATATGTACAATGGGGATAATAAAATCTATGGTATGTAACTCAAAGAACTTTTGAAAGAATCCAGTGCATTAACCTATGTGAATATGCTTTTATGTAAAACTTTAATCACATGTAAGGTATAATATTAGTCCTATTTCCCTATTATTACTGCACATGCTGTTCTCCAGGTAGATGGTATATGAATTATATCTCAATAAGATTGTCAGATAGATAGATAGATAGATAGATGATAGATAAAATTAGGAAAATGGAAAAAAAATCGTGCTTCTGGAGACCGTGAGGTTCAGAAAATTTGAATTGCTGTGGTTATTAGTTTGATTCTCTCCTCTCTTCTCTAGGTCTTCTCTCCTTTGATAGCCTAGCTACCTCTTCCCATTCATTTGTTCATTCACTCATTCATTTATCTAACAAGTACCTATTAAGCACTCAAGAGAATGTACCATTTTGGTTGGTCTAGGCATATGGACAGTGAATAAGAGAAAACAAACGCACAAAAAACTCTTCCATTGTTCATGGTTTTGAGGAAAAGGCAGACATGGAAACAAAGAACTATAAACGAAGTATGTACGAAGAATGCTGGGGTGCAGCTGATTTCTTAGAGCAAGGACACTGTCAGAGGCAGGAAGAGAGGTTTGAGTTGGGTCTTGACAGAGTTTCCCAGAGAGACAAGTCATGTTAAAGTCAGCCAGTTCCTATGCAAAATTATTATTCCTGCTTCCTTTATTTATTATTCCTTCCTGCCAGTTGCACCTGACTTCCCGTAATTGTGGCCTTGTCCCCTAACTTCAGGTCTGTTCTTTCTTCCGTGGCTTCTCAGAGACATTCAATGAAAGTTTGTAGCTGTGGGGTGATTGGGGCTTTATGGAATGAGAACTTTCGATCTTCCACTGTATACCTTCTTTTTTCATAAAGTGAAGCTAAACTTGGCATATAAACCTTCCAAGTATTGGAAGTAAAATGACAGATGTTCACTTAAGGTTTTAATATGGTTAAAAATAATAAATAGTTGTCAGAAATATAGAGTATATTAAATTTTGGAACTATTTTAGCTCCATGATATAGTACCACCTTATATTGGAGGCTAAGCTATCAGATTAGAAGAAAAGAGTTAGGAAAAGTAAATGATTAATTCATCTCTCAGCCTGGGTTGTAATAGCAGGAGGTCTGAGCTGGCACTCTGACTTTACAACATCTGAAATCACTCATGTCTACCTTTTTATATCCAATAGTATCTCTATGGCCAAATTAATTCCTTTGTTACATTTATTTAAGAACATGGCTTTTACCTTATAATCTAGCACATATGTCGCCTTACCCCTTTCATAATTTTTTAAAAAGTTAAACTCAAAATATACCCAGTTCAAAGCTGAATTATAATTGACTATATACATGTAACATATGTATATAAACTGTAAATATCTAAAAAGTGTATTTCTTTAGAAATATGTGTGCTTTCAGATGACAGGTCAAAGCTTTAGCGTCTACTTTCCTTAGTCTATTTTATTCGTTGCCAGAGAAATATTAGGGATTCTTTGGTACCCAATTTGTAGCTCAAACAGTCCATTAAATACATTAATCGATGCAAAAGAGCTTACAAAACTGTCTGGCACCTGGTGAGGGCTAAGTCGATGCAAACTCTTGTCATTGTTATTATTTCTCCAAAGACTTTTAACTCGAATGCTGTCATATGAAGTATCACCATCTGGGTTGACTCAAGCCACTTATCCAAATCAGAATAAAACTTTTAGCCCTGGAGTCATTTCCTGTCCTTTCTAATTGTACTTAGGAATATACGAAAGAGACAGAACTCGACCAGTTCAGCAAACGACTGCAAGTTCCTCATTCCGTGTGTGCACATGCACCAGCAACGCAGTGAAAACCAGCTTGAGTGTAGGGGAGAAAAGAGGCTACGGAAATAGACTTGAAAAAAAAAATCCAGTTTAAGTGGAGAGTCATGGGACAGGTCAACATGGGCAGGGGAAAGAATTTTAGAGAAATGAAAATGTTGTGCAGGTGGCCACCCCGAAGCTAATTTAACTCGGGTCATCTCCGATCTCTTCCAGCTGTGAACATGTGCATTGTGGCCCAGTGGCCCAGCTGTTCTCCCTCGCTCTTTATGTTGCATGGCCCATAAAATTAAAACAGGATTGGAATTTAATTCTAGGCCTTTCATAGTCCTATCATCAATATTTAATGGAGCTGTTCTCTGAAAATATACAGTCCTGGTAAGAGAGGTCCTGGTTTGAGGCCCGACAGCCCACTACACCCTGTAATTTCCCCTCAGTGACTGTTGCCTCCTCTGCCCTCCGCACCCCCATATCCAGTTTTATCCTCCTCACCGAATTGCTTTTCGCCTTAGAAGCTCCTGGGTTATGTAAATGTGTGGTTATTTCAAGTTATGAGCTAGAAATATCTGAAGACCACAAGGATTGTGTTCCTTATCTTTTTAGGGCAAAATCAATTAATTGAAGATATTTATGGAGCATGTGCTAAATATTTCAACATTGGTGACTCTATCAGCCATGCGAGGGATACAAATAAAATATGGAACGTGGACCTTGGCCTCAAGAAACTTGCAGTCTGGGTGTAGAGGAGTGGTGAACACACAGATCATCACAGAACAATACAGAAAAACTCTTCCATAGCTCTTTAGAGGAAAACAATACACCTGCTGTGATACCTGCCTCTGGTCATGACTTTTGGTTCAGGTGACTCCCAGGTAGGCTGGTATTAGGGCCTAAGAATCCCAGTCAAACACAGAAGAGACCTATGTAATGTCTAGACCAAAAGCTGCATGTACAGTGTGGGACCCCGGATCTAAATTCCTGAAAGCCTACTTTCTTTTTTCCTTTATTACCTGCAAAATAAACCCATGTCTAGATGAGAAAGACCCCATTTCTCTGGCTAGTCCCCTGGCAGTGCAGGGCCTATTTGAGCATAATTTTAATCACTAAGTAGGGTTTTTTTTCATGCAGTCGAGGAACTTGACCAAGAAGCAATGTTATGACAGAGAGTTGATGGCTAACTGGAAGGATAGTCTGGCTGACATACTCTGCACATTAGTCACGGATTCTGACTTAAATTCTCTCCAGAGACGACACAGACACATGAAGACCAAAGGGGAAAGGTGAACGGTTATTAAGAATATCTGACTGCCAGAAACACAATCACAGTCTTTTGTGGACCTTTGCTGTGAGCAGGAGATAAAGAGTCTAGATTTCAGTCCAAATTTCTCTTGTGTGTTATCAGAAACAAGAGTGTAAAGTTCCAGGAAATTCTTCAGGCTGACCCATCAAGATAATAGTCCTTATATTTCAACACTTTTTGCATTTTGAAAACAAATGGGTTTCTTCAACTTAGGTGTAGAAGGTTACTCAATATAATACGATATCCAGATTTGGGATATCCAGAAGGATTTTTTTTTTTAAGTTGGCAAAATTCTGCATGCTTTGTCTAACTCTGGATATTCAGAAAAAGCCAGTATATAAAAAGAAACTTCAAATATGTATCAACTATATATATATATATATATATATATATATATATATATATATATACACACACACCAAAGATCTTAACTTCTCATCTTTTCCCTAATTTGAAGTTCAGCTCAGTTACATTTTAGTGAACATTAATAGAGTGTTTATTATGTTTGAGAGAGTATGCTGGCTGCTAAAATCTTTAGGAAACTCAGAATCCAGCTAGGGAAGTATAAGTGAAGAGAATTATAATATCAGGAGTAAGTCAGACACCAAAAAGCTGCTAGTGGAGATCAGGGATGTCAATGGGAAAATAGGCAAGGATGAGGGATTGACACTCCAAGCTAAGCAAATGGTGTGAGTGTTCGCCTGGAGGAGGGGTCAGGTGGGGCACTTCTGGGAATGGCAAGTGGTTTGGCTCACTTGGTGGGATGTGTGGATGGCTCTGATGAGAGATGAAGCAGGAAAAAATAGTCTAGGCCAAATCAGTGGGGTACAGTGGGGAGGTTGTTTGCATTAAAAGCCATGGGAAGGAGTCTGAGGGAAAGGGAGCCACTGTGTGATTGCGGGGGAGAGTGAGCTTCAGATAGGAGATTTGGGAAGATAATTTTGATGGCAGTCTGAGGAGGGAAGTGATTGGAGAGAAGAGTGATCTGAGATAAGGATTTGAATCGAACAGTCTGTTGTGTCACACTTGGCAAGAGGTGGTGGCAGCCTGAGCTGATCAAGACAGTGACAAAGACCTGTCCTGAGAACGAGTGGCCAAGAGAAGTCTTGCGGGGGAAGAATGGGCCAGATGTGCCTCCTCAGACAATACGGAAACATGGGTGATAGAAATGTAGGCACCAAGCCAGACCTAGCACACAGTTGATTATGGAAGCAAAACATTAGCCCCAATGGAGATCTGTCATGAAATATCGTGTACTGCATTTATCTTTCTGGATCATTCTCAGCCATTATTGGTTTATATATTTTTTAATATCTGCAATTTTAAATATTTAGTATCTTCTTTTATTTCTTGCATTTTCACATGATGCTTTTACCTCCTTACAGTTGGTGGCATGTTCTTTCACAGTAGTTTGTTAGCAGTGGAAAGCATATATTCTAATAATTCCTATACCTTTTTCCCAACCAATGAGAATGGCTTAATGATGTATGGATAATATTTCAGCAGTGTTATATTATTAGTAATAATAACAATGGCCTCATATATTTGTGTAATGACTCACTCTTGGGGTGTGAGTTTGATGTTTTTGGTGGGCTTTGCAGGGTACTTAACCCTCCTCCTTTCTTCTCTTTCTCTCTCACAATAATTACATTTAGGAGATTACCACCTGCCACAAGCAGACCTCTTCTCCAGCCTTTTTATCAGCAGGACAGTCCTGGATTCAGGATGTGATGGTCTGACCAGGCCTGTAAAGCCTTTTGTTGTCTTCTGTCAGTGATGACTCTTAGAGCTGATTGGCCTCTGGGCTGAGCAACAACTTGATGCCAGGGCCTCCGGGGGATGCCAGAATCTTCTAAGAAACCAATTGTTCAGTAACCACAAGAGTCTCAGAGAAGAAACTGGCAGCAGCCCTCCAATAGCCTTCAGACTATATGAAGTTTCTTGGGCCCATACGAGTCCTGCCTTAAGTGAAGCCCGAAGCGTCTTTGGTTGGGGTAGGAGACCCAGGGACAGGCTTCTTAAAGTGCTGAACCTCCATGTGCAAGGAAGGAGGTGCTCTCCCTGAGGGAGGAGCAAAATGCAGAGGGAGTGGGTGGTCATTTAATGCTATGACGGGATCCTTTGATCCTTAAGCTCAGACTTAAATAAGTCCTTATTTTCAGCCTCCTATTGATGTGATTCGGTGTTAAGTTTTGTTTAAAGGAGCACCAAAGGCAAATATTCAGTCCAGGGACGGCCTAGTGAAGCAGGCAGAACTGAATGTTAAATCTGAAAACCACCTGAGAACGGTCACTGCTGCTTCCATGCAATGCATGGCCTTCCTGAAAACCACACTATGTAAAATCAAGCGATGAAAACCCAGGCTTAGGGTAAAAGTAGGGTAAGCGACACAACTCTCAACAGCTTGGCCAGTGACATATATTAAAAAAGAGATAAGATCCTAATAAAAATGTTAGTGCAGTTTCACACATGTTAAATGGTTAAGAACTAGATCAATACTACAATAAACATGACACTTGACTTTGAAAAGTTTGCTTGAGGAAGTAGGGGCTGGAAGGGTGGCAGCTTGTGAGCTTTTGTGAAGGGGCGGAAGGAGGGTTATCTGATATCAGATGGAAAGTTCTAGCACCAGATGTGGATGGCTGTGGCTCACAACATTTGGTGAAAGAGGTAGCTGGTAGATAATTAGAGTTGAAAGTGCATGTGCGTCTTGTGTATTCCAGCATGGCTCAGTTCAGCTGGATGAAGTTTTCTGCCTTCTCTTGGTGTCTGTCACAGGAGAAATTGTGCAAAAGCAAAAAAGCAAAATCCATGTCATGCTCAGATTGTTCCCTAATCTGTCAGATGGGTTGGAAGGAATGTGTATTTTTCAAAACAAGCGATATAACGGAACTGACGGTAATCTTACCCCTTAATTTTTATATAAGGACGTTGCGACCCAGGTTTCAATGAGGTTTTATAGCCATATTAGTATCTGAGCTGAGCGTGGATTCCTGGACCCCAGGCTCCTTTTGCAGTAGGAGTGTCCACATACGCTGTTGCCTCTTTCGCTGTGTTTTATAAACTCCTGCTATCATCATTTTAATGTTATTGCTGGTGATAACATTATTTTAGTACTTAGTTGTTTTCATGTAGATTTCAGAACTAGCTCTTCGGTGTAGATGTTGGCACTTAACGTAATATCTGGCACTGAATATATATTTGATAGTAAATGAATAACTAAATTAATGAAATTAATGAATGGACATAATCAAATCTAGATTCACCATGGATGCAGTTCCAGACCTGAGTGTAGATGGACTTACAGAGAAGATACATGTTTAGAGTTAAGGGCGGCAGCGCTCTTTCCTTATACTCCTCAAGTCTTTTTGGGTTGGTTTGGATTTTAGTAAAATGATTAAGGGTATGGCCTTGTAACAGACCACAGACAAGTTATTTACTCACCCTAAGTAACACTGGGAGAGTACCCATTGGGTACTCATTGGGTTTCTGTAATAAATGAGATCATGTATATAAACCATTAGCACAGTGCCTGGCACATGGCAGTGGATCAATAAGTGTTATCAATTATTATTATTATTATCAGCAACGGCAGCAGCAGCATCCTTATCATCACTTACAACTACTACTGTTGCTGCTGCTTTTCCATCATACCCCTCTGTATGTTGCAAGGAGCCAAGAACAAGTGAATCTGAGAAGGAGCCCTGGTACTTCTGAGCTGTAGCCCAGTTTTCCCAACACTCACTGGACAACTCCACCCAGATATGTAATAGGACCTCAAACTCAAAGGTCCAAAGTCAAACTCATTTGTTTCCTCCCAGTGTGCTCCTCCTCTTGAATCCCACCGTCATCAGCACCGTTACTATTCACCCAAGCTGGAAACCTCAGTTGTCCTTTCCTTTACTCTTTCCTTCCTCTTCCGCATTCCATGGGTCATCCACTCTTTCAACTGTGATTTTTATTCAGCACCAACTGTGTGCCAGGCACTCTCCAAGGTGCTTCAAGAAATAAACATGAATAAGACATGATCCTTGTCCTGAAAAATTTTCAGGATATCATAAGACAGAGATGCAAAGTATGAAGTGTGTGATTGAAATCCCACGACAGTAGGCCAGTCACCATAAAATGTGTTAACCAGCTACATAAGAGGCCACATGATATGACCATAGTTCCTATATGTTGCCACCCACTTAAATACACTTGAAGTGGGCAACCACTTACATGCAAAATTGATGAAGGATATAATCCTGGGGTCATCCTGTATTTTAAAAATTTTGACCCCTTGGGCTAACAAAACATTTGTCAGGAATACTAATTTTTATTACTCATCATATTTTTCATTTTGGGTCCTAAAAATGTTCTTTTATGCAACAATGGCTTTACAGTAAACGTTTTCCCTCTTTTTTAGAATATTCAGTCCTTTGGTTAGATTTGTATCTGTATAATGATTTTTTTTTGTGGTATAAAGATAGGTCGAAAATAATTTAAAATTGACTTTTCAGTTTAAAAAAATTCCTACTTTTTATATACTAGCTTGGATTTATAAATTTAGCTTAGTCCATTTATACTCATATTCTTAGCAGTTTTGTCTGTACAAATAAAACCTTAGAGATTTTTAATTCAAATTCAAGTTTCAAATTTACTATATCATTGAAAGAGAACATTTTTCAAAATGTACTGTTAATAGCTGATCATTTATTAATAAATAATTAAACTAGGAAAGAGCTCTGAGAAAATATAATTTTTCAAAACAGGGGTAATTAATATGCAGAGTTATCCAGGTACAGAGTCTGCAGTTCTCCAAAGGATTTATTCATTTTTCACCAAATATTTATTGAGAACTTTCTTGTGTCAGGTCCTGTTCTAGGAGCTGGAGATGCTACAATAAGCAAACCAGAGCCCTGACCTGAGGCAGGAAATAAATGAATAAACAGTATACCTGTAATGCCAGGCAGTGATAAAAGCTGAGAATTAGGGCTTCCCTGGTGGCGCAGTGGTTGGGAGTCTGCCTGCTGATGCAGGGGACACGGGTTCGTGCCCCGGTCCGGGAGAATCCCACATGCCGCGGAGCGGCTGGGCCCGTGAGCCATGGCTGCTGGGCCTGCGCGTCCGGAGCCTGTGCTCCACAACGGGAGAGACCACAACAGTGAGAGGCCCGCGTACCGCAAAAAAAAAAAAAAAAAAAAAAAAAAAATGCTATAGGAAAGCTGTGAATTAAAATAAGGGCAGTAAGGACTAGACAGTACAAGGAGCTGGATTAGATAGATGGGGTGGTGGGGAATCTCCCATAGACTGTAGGGCTTCTGCCTGCTTGGTTCTTCACTGAGATTTTATTCATTCACACCGGCCTGGAATTAGACATTCAGATCCACATCTTCTATCATGTGGTCCTATTTCCCTTTCACTGTTGCATGCGCTCTGCTAGCTTGTGTTGGTAATGAATTGCATGAGAAAAGAGCTTGCCTTGTTTACTATCAAATCAGCCAAGTATAGCGATTATCTGGTGTGGTACACATTGTTCCAACAATAGTTTAAATATTTTGCAATCTACATCATTACCACAGGGGAGACAAAATGCTTTCTTTAAGAAAGCACACACAAACACATGCAGAACAGATGGTTAACTAACAATGTCTTGACGTGAGCAAATTTTTAGTCTCAAATTCTGTGACTTCACAATCTCAGAGGGATTTTCCTTTTTACTGTTTAGAAAAAATTACTCCCCACTGCATTTTAAAGAACTAAAAGTCTCACTTGTATATTAATAACATTCACTTTGGCTTGTTTAAAAAAATTATGATTACCCCAAAAAGGGGGACTTTTATGACCTTTTACATTTTGTAAGTAAAGCCTTCCATCTGGTTAAAAAATATCTTAAAAAAATTTTTTTTTTTCTTAAACTGTGTTTGTGTCCCCTAGTAAATGTTGTTTTCATTCCTTGGAAAATTTGCTCTGTGGCAAGTTCATTTTGGCCTGATGTAATTTAATCCAAAGGGAGAAAAACATTAACTTAATGAAATCTTAATGGAAAGCCACTATATTTATATTTAGTTTGGTGTCCTAATTATTATTCTCCCAAATTATATTGGCTTATATATATTTTTGAACATCTTTTTTTTTTTTTTTTTTTGGCGGTACATGGGCCTCTCACTGTTGTGGCCTCTCCCCTTGCGGAGCACAGGCTCCGGACGCGCAGGCTCAGCGGCCATGGCTCACGGGCCCAGCCGCTCCGCGTCATGTGGGATCTTCCCGGACCGGGGCACGAACCCGTGTCCCCTGCATCGGCAGGCAGACTCTCAACCACTGCGCCACCAGGGAAGCCCTGAACATCTTTCTTGGAGTATAATTGCTTTACAGTGTTGTGTTAGTTTTTGCTGTATAACAAAGTGAATCAGCTATATGCATACGTATACCCCATATCCCCTCCCTCTTGCATCTCCCTCCCACCCTTCCTATCCAACCTCTCTAGGTGGAAACAAAGCACCAAGCTGATCTCCCTGTGCTATGCAGTTGCTTCCCACTAGCTAGCTACTTTACAATTGGTAGTGTATATATGTCAATGCTACTCTCTCACTTCATCCCAGTTTACCCTTCCCCCTCCCCGTGTCCTCAAGTCCATTCTCTACGTCTGAGTCTTTATTCCTGTCCTGTCCCTAGGTTCATCAGAACCTTTTTTTTTTTTTTTTTAGATTCCATATGTATGTGTTAGCATACAGTATTTGTTGTTCTCTTTCTGACTTAACTTCACTCTGTATGACAGACTCTAGGTCCATCCATTTCACTACAAATAACTCAATTTCGTCTCTTTTTATGGCTGAGTAATATGCTATCGTATATATGTGCCACATCTCCTTTATCCATTCATCTGTTGATGGACACTTAGGTTACTTCCGTGTGCTGACTATTGTAAATAGTGCTGCACTGAATATTGTGGTACATGGCTCTTTTTGAATTATGGTTTTGTCAGGGTATATGCCCAGTAGTGGGATTGCTGGGTCCTATGGTAGTTCTATTTTTAGTTTTTTAAGGAACCTCCATACTGTTCTCCATAGAGGCTGTATCAATTTACATCCCACCAACAGTGCAAGAGTGTTCCCTTTTCTCCACACCCTCTCCAGCATTTATTGTTTGTAGATTTTTTTTTAAACTTATTGAACTGACCACTTAAAACCTGTGAATTTCACTGTATGTAAATTATATCTCAATTTTTTTTTTTAGATGTTGGGGGCAGGAGTTTATTAATTTATTTCTGCTGTGTTGGGTCTTCATTTCTGTGTGAGGGCTTTCTCTAGTTGTGGCAAGCGGGGACCACTCTTCATCGCAGTGCGCGGGCCTCTCACTATCGCGGCCTCTCTTGTTATGGAGCACAGGCTCCAGATGCGCAGGCTCAGTAGTTGTGGCTCACGGGCCTAGTTGCTCCGCGGCATGTGGGATCCTCCCAGACCAGGGCTCAAACCCGTGTCCCCTGCATTAGCAGGCAGATTCTCAACCACTGCGCCACCAGGGAAGCCCTGTTTGTAGATTTTTTGATGATGGCCATTCTGACTGGTGTGAAGTGATACCTCATTGTAGGTTTGATTTGCATTTCTCTAATGATTAGAGTGATGTTGAGCATCTTTTCATGTGTTTGTTAGCAATCTGTGTATCTTCTTTGGAGAAATGTCTATTTAGGTCTTCTGCCCATTTTTGGATTGGGTTGTTTGTTTTTTTTGATATTGAGCTGCATGAGCTGCTTGTAAATTTTGGAGATTAATGCTTTGTCAGTTGCTTCATTTGCAAATAATTGCTCCCATTCTGAGGGTTGTCTTTTTGTCTTGTTTATGGTTTCATTTGCTGTGCAAAAGGTTTTAAGTTTCATTAGGTCCCATTTGTTTAGCTTTGTTTTTATTTCCATTTCTCTAGGAGGTTGGTCAAAAGGATCTTGTTGTGATTTATGTCATAGAGTGTTCTGCCTATGTTTTCCTCTAAGAGTTTTATAGTGTCTGGCCTTACATTTAGGTCTTTAATCCATTTTGAGTTTATTTTTGTGTATGGTGTCAGGGAGTGTTCTAATTTCATTCTTTTACATGTAGCTGTCCAGTTTTCCCAGCACCACTTATTGAAGAGGCTGTATTTTCTCCATTGTATATTCTTGCCTCCTTTATCAAAGATAAGGTGATGATATGTGCGTGGGTTTATCTCTGAGCTTTCTATCCTGTTCCATTGATCTGTATTTCTGTTTTTGTGCCCATACCATACTGTCTTCATTGCTGTAGCTTTGTTATATAGTCTGAAGTCCAGGAGCCTGATTCCTCCAGCTCCATTTTTCTTTCTCAAGATTGTTTTGGCTATTGGGGGTCTTTTGTCTTTCCATACAAATTGTGCAATTTTTTGTTCCAGTTCTGTAAAAAATGCCATGGGTAGTTTGATAGGAATTACATTGAATCTGTCGATTGCTTTGGGTAGTATAGTCCTTTTCACAATGTTGATTCTTCCAATCCAAGAACATGGTATATCTCTCCATCTGTTTGTATCATCTTTAATTTCTTTCATCAGTGTCTTATAGTTTTCTGCATACAGGTCTTTTGTCTCCTTAGGTAGGTTTATTCCTAGGTATTTTATTCTTTTTGTTGCAGTGGTAAATGGGAGTGTTTCCTTAATTTCTCCTTCAGATTTTTCATCATTAGTGTATAGGAATGCAAGAGATTTCTGTGCATTAATTTTTGTATCCAGCTACTCTACCAAATTCATTGGTTAGCTCTAGTAGTTTTCTGGTAGCAGCTTTAGGATTCTTTATGTATAATATCATGTCATCTGCAGTGACAGTTTTACTTTTTCTTTTCTGATTTGGATTCCTTTTATTTCTTTTTATTCTCTGATTGCTGTGGCTAAGACTTCCAAAACTATGTTTAATAGTAGTGGTGAGAGTGTGCAACCTTGTTTTGTTCCTGATCTTAAAGGAAATGGTTTCAGGTTTTCACCATTGAGAATGATGTTGGCTGTGGGTTTGTCATATATGGCCTTTATTATGTTGAGGTAGTTTCCCTCTATGCCTACTTTCTGGAGAGTTTATCAAAAGTGGGTGTTGAATTTGTTGAAAGCTTTTTCTGCATCTATTGAGATGATCATATGGTTTTTCTCCTTCATTTTGTTAATATGGTTTATCACATTGATTGATTTGCGTATATTGAAGAATCCTTGCATTCCTGGGATAAACTCCACATCATCATGGTATATGAGCCTTTTAATGTGCTGTTGGATTCTGTTTGCTAGTATTTTGTTGAGGATTTTTGCATCTGTGATATTGGCCTGTAGTTTTCTTTTTTTGTGACATCGTTGTCTGATTTTGGTATCACGGTGATGGTGGCCTCTTAGAATGAGTTTGGGAGTGTTCTTCCCTCTGCTATATTTTGGAAGAGTTTGAGAAGGATAGGTGTTAGCTCTTCTCTAAATGTTTGATAGAATTCACCTGTGAAGCCATCTAGTCCTGGGCTTTTGTTTGTTGGAAGGTTTTTTTTTTTTTTTTTTTTTAACGGTACATGGGCCTCTTACCGCTGTGGCCTCTCCTGCTGCGGAGCACAGGCTCTGGACGCGCAGGCTCAGCGGCCATGGCTCATGGGCCCAGCCGCTCCGCGGCATGTGGGATCTTCCCAGACTGGGGCACGAACCCATGTCCCCTGCATTGGCAGGCGGACTCTCAACCACTGCACCACCAGGGAAGCCCTGTTGGAAGGTTTTTAATCACAGTCTCAATTTCAGTGCTTGTGATTGGTTTGTTTATATTTTCTATTTCTTCCTGGTTCAGTCTCGGAAGGTTGTGCTTTTCTAAGAATTTCTCCATTTCTTCCAGGTTGTCCATTTATTGGCATATAGTTGCTTGTAGTAATCCCTTATGATACTTTGTATTTCTGCAGTGTCAGTTGTTACTTCTTTTTCATTTCTAATTCTGTTGATTTGAGTCTTCTCCCTTTTATTCTTGGTTAGTCTGGCTAATGGTTTATCAATTTTGTTTATCTTCTTAAAGAACCAGCTTTTAATTTTATTGATCTTTGCCACTGTTTCCTTCATATCTTTTTTGTTTATTTCTGATCGGATCTTTATGCTTTCTTTCCTTCTGCTCACTTTGGGGTTTTTTGTTCTTATTTCTCTAATTTCTTTAGGTGTAAGTTTAGGTTGTTTATTTGAGATGTTTGTTGTTTCTTGAGGTAGGATTGTATTGTTATAAAATTCCCTCTTAAAACTGCTTTTGCTGCATCCCATAGGTTTTGGGTCGTCGTGTTTTCATTGTCATTTGTTTCTAGGTATTTTTTGATTTCCTCTTTGATGTCTTCAGTGATCTCTTGGTTATTAAGTCATGTATTGTTTAGCCACCATGTGTTTGTATTTTTTACAGACTTTTTCCTATAATTGATATCTAGTCTCATAGCGTTGTGGTCGGGAATGATACTTGATATGATTTCAATTTTCTTAAATTTCCCAAGGCTTGATTTGTGATCCAAGATATGATCTATCCTGAAGAGTGTTCCATGAGTGCTTGTGAAGAAAGTGTATTCTGTTGTTTTTGGATGGAATGTCCTACAAATATCAATTAAGTGCATCTTGTTTAATGTGTCATTTAAAGCTTGTGTTTCCTTATTTACTTTCATTTTGGATGATCTGTCCATTGGTGAAAGTGGGGTGTCAAAGTCCCCTACTATGATTGTGTTACCGTTGATTTCCCTGTTTATGGCTCTTAGCATTTGCCTTGTGTACTGAGGTGCTCCCATGTTGGGTGCATAAATATTTACAATTGTTATATCTTCTTGGATTCATCCCTTGATCATTTTGTAGTGTCCTTCTTTGTCTCTTGTAATAGTCTTTATTTTAAATTTTATTTTGTCTGATATGAGAATTGCTACTCCAGCTTTCTTTTGATCTCCATTTGCATGGAATGTCTTTTTGCATCCCCTCACTTTCAGTCTGTATGTGTCCATAGGTCTGAAGTGGGTCTTTTGTAGATAGCATATGTACAGGTCTTGTTTTTGTATCCATTCAGCCAGTCTATGTCTTTTGGTTGGAGCATTTAATCCATTTACATTTAAGGTAATTATCGATATGTATGTTCCTATTACCATTTTCTTAATTGTTTGAGTTTGTTTTTGTAGTCTTTTCCTTCTCTTGTGTTTCCTGCCTAGAGAAGTTCCTTTAGCATTTATTGTAAAGCTGGTTTGGTGGTGCTGAATTCTCTTAGCTTTTGCTTATCTGTAAAGGTTTTAATTTCTCCATCAAATTTGAATGAGATCTTGCTGGGTAGAGTAATCTTGGTTGTAGGTTTTTCCCTTTCATCACTTTAAATATGTCCTGCCACTCCCTTCCGGTTTTCAGAGTTTCTGCTGAAGAATCAGCTGTTAAACTTATGGGGATTCCCTTGTATGTTATTTGTTGCTTTTAATATTTTTTCTTTGTATTTAATTTTTGATAGTTTGATTAATATGTGTCTTGGTGTGTTTCTCTTTGGGTTTATCCTCTATGGTACTATCTTTGCTTCCTGGACTTGATTGACTATTTCCTTTCCCATGTTAGGGAAGTTTTTGACTCTAATCTCTTCAAATATATTCTTAGACCCTTTCTTTTTCTCTTCTTCTGGGACCCCTGTAATTTGAATGTTGGTGTGTTTAGTGTTGTCCCAGAGGTCTCCAAGACTGTCCTCAATTCTTTTCATTCTTTTTTCTTTATTTGCTCCTTGGCAGTTATTTCCACCATTGTATCTTCCAGCTCACTTATCTGTTCTTTTGCCTCAGTTATTCTGTTATTGATTCCTTCCAGAGTATTTTCAGTTTCAGCAATTGTGTTGTTCATTACTCTTTGTTTGCTCTTTAGTTCTTCTAGACCTTGTTAAATGTTTCTTGTATTTTCTCCATTCTGTTTCTGAGATTTTTGATCATCTTTACTATCATTACTCTGAATTCTTTTTCAGATAGGTTGCCTATTTCATCTTCATTTATTTGGTCTTGTAGGTTTTTACCTTGCTCCTTTGTCTGTAACGTATTTTTTTGTCATTTCTTTCTTTTTTTTTTTTTGATGGGTGGTGCTGTATTCCTGTCTTACTGCTTGTGTGGCCTGAGACATCCAGCACTGGAGTCTGCAGGCAGTTAGATAGAGCT
The DNA here is from genome assembly GCF_003676395.1 of Aethalodelphis obliquidens. Classification (NCBI taxonomy): domain Eukaryota; kingdom Metazoa; phylum Chordata; class Mammalia; order Artiodactyla; family Delphinidae; genus Aethalodelphis; species Aethalodelphis obliquidens. Next base: position 697,467 of record NW_020837976.1, read on the forward strand.
GGGTCTTGGTGCTGAGATGAGGACCTCCGGGAGGCCTCACTATGATTGATATTCCCTGAGGGCTGAGGTTCTCTGTTAGTCCAGAGGTTTGGACTTGGAGCTCCCACCACAGGAGCTCGGCCCGACCTCTGGCCCCGGAACCAAGATCCCACAAGCTTCATGGCGTGGTAAAAAAAAAAAGGAGGAAAGAAGAAAAGGAGCAGTACAATATCAAAGAATGGAAAACAAAATAAAATAGAAAGATAAAAAATGTATTAGGGAAAATAAAATTATAATTGAAAGCACTGCAACAAGGCAAAATAAAACCACAGCAGAAAAAAGAAAAAAACGGGCGGAGGGGCAACATGGCTTATCATTTTTAATTTAAGTCTCAAATCAATTTTTAGTTACCTTATTAAATGCAATACTGCTTCATTTGGGGAATAATACTTTATTTAAAATAATTCTTTTTTAATGAGCTCCCACAGAATGTGTCCATACATATCAATTGGATATAATTTCTAACCAGTTACTCTTTTAGTCATAATAACAGATTGCTGAGCAACCCATGATGTGTGTTTTATCCATTTGATCCAGTTATCCAGTGAGTAACTTAGGTAACCAATTACTTAGCACTAGTTCTAACAAAAAAGGTCTGCTTTCTCTATTGTCTGAAAATGGGAGTTACTAGAGAATCTTGTGGAAATCAACCTTCTTTGCCATCATTTAACTTGTCTTGGAGAAATATGAAAGGTATGAAATTTTATTGCTGGCATTATTTTTATTTTTGAAATTCAAGGCAAGATTTCTAATAATTAAAATTTTTTCATAGTGTAAAGTTTTTAAAGTTATTTTTTTAGTGTTAGGTATAACTGACAAAATTGTAAGATATTTTTAGTGTACATAACGATTTGCTATATGTGTACATTGAGGAAGCATTCCCCCATTGAGTTAACACATCTATCACCTCACATATTTACCTTTTTTTTTTCTTGGTGAGAATATTTATGTTCCACCCTCTTAGCAAATTTCAGTTATACAATACAGTGTTATCAACTATAGTTACCATGTTTTACATTAGATCCTCAGACCTTATTCATTTTATAACTGAAAATTTGTACCGTTCTACCTACCTTTCCCTATTTCTCCCCATTCTCCAGCCCCTGGCAATTACCTTTGTTTGTTTCTGAGTTCAACGTTTATTTTTTAGATTCCACATGTAAGTGATACCATGCAGTGTTTGTTTTTTTCTGTCTGGCTTAATTCGCTTAGCATAATGCCCTCCAGATTCATTCATGTTGTTGCAAGTGGCAGGATGTTCTTCTTTTTTTAAGGCTGAATAATATTCCATTGTGTGTATGTATGTATATGTACATAAATATATATATGTATGTGATAGATGTATCTATGTATATGTATCACGTTTTCTTTACCCATTCATCCAATGGACACTTAGGTTATTTCTGAACCTTGGCTAATGTGAATATGCTTCAAAGAATTGGTGTACAGATATTTCTTAGAAATAATGATTTCATTTTTTCTGGCTGTATACCCAGAGGTGGGATTGCAGGATCATATGGTAATTCTATTTTTAATTTCTTGAGGAATCTCCATCCTGTTTTCCATAGTGGCAGTACCAGTTTACATTTCTACCCAGTGTACAAGGGTTGCCTTTTCTCCACATCCTCACCAGCATTTACTTATCTCTTGTCTTTTTTTTTTTTAAAAAAATATTTATTTATTTATTTATTTATTTTTAGCTGTGTTGGGTCTTCGTTTCTGTGTGAGGGCTTTCTCTAGTTGCGGCAAGCGGGGTCCACTCTTCATCGCAGTGCACGGGCCTTTCACTATCACGGCCTCTCTTGTTGTGGAGCACAGGCTCCAGACGCACAGGCTCAGTAGTTGTGGCTCACGGGCCTAGTTGCTCCGCGGCATGTGGGATCTTCCCAGACCAGGGATCGAACCCGCATCCCCTGCATCGGCAGGCAGATTCTCAATCACTGCGCCACCAGGGAAGCCCCTATCTCTTGTCTTTTTGATATGGCCATTCTAACAGGTTTGAGGTGCATCTCACTGTGGTTTTGATCTGCATTTCCCTGATGATTTGTGATCTTGAGCACCTTTTCATGTAGCTGTTGGCCATTTGAGTGTTTTCTTTGGAAAAATGTCTATTCAGGTTCTTTGCCTGTTTTTTAATTGGCTTATTTGGGTTTTTGCTATTGACTTGTATGCGTTCCTTATGTAATTTGGATGTTGATCCCTTAGTGAGTATGTGTCTTGCAAATATTTTCTCATTCCATAGGTTGCTTTTCATTTTGTTGATGCTTTCCTTTGCTGAGCAGAAGCTTTTTATTTTTAATTTTTATTTATTTATTTTTTTAAAGGGAATAAAATTGCTTTATTGAATAATTTATCCTTTCCCTGCTAACCTGTATTGCCAACTTGGTAATATTTTATTTATTATTTTTTTTTCAAGGTAACAGTAGTGTTTTTTATTTCCAAATTGCACACATGTCTATAAACCTAATAAATAGGTTTTTTCTATTTTTTTTAATACAGAACGTTCTTATTAGTCATCAATTTTATATGCATCAGTGTATACATGTCAATCCCAATCGCCCAATTCATCACACCACCATGCCCCAGTGGCTTTCCCCCCTTGGTGTCCATACGTTTGTTCTCTACATCTGTGTCTCAATTTCTGCCCTGCAAACCGGTTCATCTGTACCATTTTTCTAGGTTCCGCATATATGTGTTAGCATACGGTATTTGTTTTCGGCATTCTGACTTACTTGACTCTGTATGACAGTCTCTAGATCCATCCACGTCTCAACAAATGACCCAATTTCGTTCCTTTTTATGGCTGAGTAATATTCCATTGTATATATGTACCACATCTTTATCCATTTGTCTGTCGATGGGCATTTAGGTTGCTTCCATGACCTGACTATTGTAAATAGTGCCGCAGTGAACATTTTGGTACATGACTCCTTTTGAATTATGGTTTTCTCAGGGTATATGCCCAGTAGTGGGATTGCTGGGTTGTATGGTAGTTCTATTTGTAGTTTTTTAAGGAACCTCCATACTGTTCTCCATAGTGGCTGTATCAATTTACATTCCCACCAATAGTGCAAGAGGGTTCTCTTTTCTCCACATCCTCTCCAGCATTTATTGTGTGTAGATTTTTAAATATCTTTCGATTTATTTTTGTCTTCTTCATTTTCTCTCATCAGCGTCTTATCGTTTTCAGTGTATAGGTCTTTCACCTCCTTAGTTAAATTCATTCCTAAGTACTTTATTCTTTTTGGTGCTATTGTAAAGAGGATTGTTTTCTTCATTTCTCTTTCTGATAGTTCATTGTGAGTGTACAGAGAGTCAATGGATTTTATATGTATTGATTTTGTATTGTGCAACTTTACTGAATTCATTTATTAGTTCTAACAGGTTTGTTTGTTTGTTTGGTCTTTAGGGTTTTCCATATATATCATGTCATCTTCAAATAGAGACAGTTTTACTTTTTCCTTTTCAATTTACATGCCTTTTTTTAAAGTTCTTTTAATTTCATCTATCTCCTCTCACCACCCTGTCTCACCCTAAAATGTACATAAACTCTGTGGGAGCAGAGACTTTCTCTGTTTAGTCCATTGCATAGAACAAGCCATAACCCCTGGTAAACATTCAATCAATATTTGTTGGAAAAACCTCTTTAAGTAGGGCCTCCATGGGAGCAAATAACAGTATGTGTAGAATTGCATGTTTTGAAAAGATGATCATTAAGCACTAAAGATGACTTTGAAAGGGGAAGAGAGTGTCTCCCCACAGGTAGCCAGAGAGGAGAGTGGAATCTGAGGAGCACGTCTCATTGGACCGTGAGCACCGTGGGGTGGGCTTGGGGTCTCTTTCATCTGGGATAATGCCAGGCATGTGGTAGATGCCCATAAAATGCTTGTTGCATCAGTTATTTAACTAGTTAATGGGCTTGTATTCCACTCAACTCAGTGCACATTTGAGAACTAGTTATGAGCTGTGCAAGTCACTGGGGAGACAGAAAGATGAATAAGACAAGGTCTTTCGCCTCTAGGGATAAACAATTACATAAGTAAGCCTCAGGTCTTTTTAGTCCCAGCTGTAGAGTTTCACTTTTCTTCCAAGAGGGCTGCATCCCCAAGCCACTGCCCAGGGACCCTGTGAAGAAGCTTCTAAAGGGCTGGGCCTGAGAGATCACCCAGCACAGCCCTGCCCAGCAGGGGCAAGATATAGAACACATCTGCCTGTGTGTACCAGATGACCTGTAATACTTGCTCCTTTACCAGTTTTAAAATGAGGATCCCCCCCACCCCCCCTGCCATTCCTGAGACCCAGGATTAATGACTGAAGGGGCAGGGACCTCCATACAATGCGTACCTGGCTCAGTGCCCGTTGTCTTTGTTCAATGTGGGCACAGTGAAATTTGTCATCCTACTTACCCTTCTGTCCATCCAGGCTTCCTCACTTTACAGATGAGAACGGGGAAGGTTTAGTGCCTTGCCTAGGGTCACACTACTTGTCAGCAGCTGAGCCAGAGCAAGAATGCATGTCTTCTAACTACGAGGCCACTGCTATTTCCAGGACACCATCTTCCCTCAACTCACATTGTGTGGGAGACAAATCATATCAAATGCTCCCCAAATTGTCAAGCAGTGGGGTGTTGATCAACATCCAAAATGAGAATGATTTTAACCTTACCGTGTTAAGCTTACCATGAACTGCAGCCCACCAGCCATAACTGCTCAAGATGGACTCACACATCTACCTCCATCAGGGACCTTGCTTCCTCAGTTATTTAGTTCTAGATATCACAGACCCCAAGGAAAAATTAGTAGGGGTGGCCTCAGGAAGAAGCAGGAGAGAAGTGATTCCCTCCCTTGCTGACTTTGGGACCTTGGGCAAGTGTCTTAATCTTCCTGAAGCTCTGTCTCCTCATCTAGAAAACGGAGATAATAAGAGTGCCTGCCTTATGGTTGTTGTGAGAATTAAATGTATGTCAAGCCCTTAGTAACGGCTTATAGTAAGTGCTCAGTTAAGTGTTAGCCGTTGTTAAAGCATAATTATTTTAAAAGATAAAATCATCATCTCATACAAATATCAAATGAGCATGTGTCAAGGATTTATTTAACTCATTAATTGATGAATAAGTAAGATGTTACAACTAGTTCAAAGGAGAATTCAAAGGGTAAGTGCATAGATAGGCAACCAAAGATGCTGAAGTGAATTGGCTTAGGAGATGCAAAACTGGCTCCTTCCACAGGGAGAGGGAAAGCAATTGCACTTTCAGGAGGCAAAATGCAATTGTGTGTCTGTGGGCAAGAATTGTTTGCACTCAGTTATCTACAATTTATGAGTTGTAAAATAGCTCAAAGACCACAAAACATGCAAAGTCCTCATAGTACAAGGTAACTGGAAAGGGTGAACTAGGCAATGTCCATTCACCCTTCTGGTGCATTTCAAAAATTTTCACAATTATTTCCTACACAGTTTTTATTTTTGCTAGTTCCTTATTTACATCCTAGGAATGTTTTGAAGACCAATAAAATCATGTATACGAAAAGTTGTCATAACTAAGATGTATTTTGCAAACACTAGTAGTTATAGTGTAAAAGAGAGAGGTGAGGTAGACTTGCCTTTGAGTCCTACTCCTGACACATTCTTTTAATGTTTTTTAAATTGTTATAATTAACATACAATATTAGTTTAGTTCTGATACTTTCCTGTGACCTTGAGCAAGTCACTTTGTAGCTTTGTGCCTCTGTTTTCTTAGCTATAAGTCAGTATGTAAGATTCACTGCATAAGGTTATTGTGAGGATTAGATGAGGTGGTACGTGGGGAAATACAAAATGCTGTACCAAGACGAGATGTGATTACATTATTGCTCTCAGCTTAGATTTTGGTTCACTTTTCTTTAAGGAGACACTATAGGATAAGAGATGGAGTGATGAGTTCTCAAACTCACCAGGTCATTATTACTGCAGGTTATAAATCATATGGAGGAGTCTTTAACTCAGTAACAGTGATTAATGACACTCCTGTTAACCCAGAAGCACTTGTCCAGTATTCACCTACATGTCCTGATGGCTCCGGAGAGAAGCTGGCGGTGCCAGGAATGGTAATGTTGATGACTGTGGGGCTGTGTGTCCCTAATGAAGGCTGTTAGGACTGTATTTTACTCTCCTCAATTCCTCCCCACAAAGCTGTCATCCCAGAGTCTCCCCTGGTCATCATGTTAAAAGAGACTCATTCAACCAGCCTGTGGAGACTCAGGAATTTGCAGGAATTGGGAAGGAAATCCTTTGGCCCAGCACACTCGTCTCCTGGCCCAGTTCTGTGTTTTAGAATTGAGAAGTGATGAGGAGGGTTTGGAGTGAGTCCAGGACCTGACACTGAATGCACTGAAGGAGATGAATGAGTCCTGAGTGGGAGGCTTTGGGTCCACTTGGCCTGGAGAGGAGAGGGTAGGGGCATGACTCAGGGTGGATGGAGGCTTCCAGGGGCCAGCTTTCCCCCAAGGCTGGGACGGGACAAAGGAACTCAAAGATTATGAGCAGCTTATAATCTTTGAGCTGCTTTGAGTAGCAAAGCAGCTCAAGGATTATGGTCATGGAGACCAAGGACCTCTCTGCCCACGGTGATGATTACTGCAAACACGTTTATGAAGGCTGTGCTAAGTTCCTCTCTAGAGGTTTTGTAGAACAAGAACGGGTCTTTCTTAATCTAGAATATTACAGATCATGCTCCCCTAGAGGCCGAGGCCTGGTTCAGATTTGAAGAAGGAAAAAAACAGATGAGGAAATCATACCTTGCTTGTCAGCCCTTGTTTAGTAGGAGTTAGGGGGCGAGGGAAGGAGAGCTTGAGCGTCCGAGCTGGCCTCCTTGTTCACCTCCCCGCCTCCCTGTGCCCTGGGAGGTGACCAGTGCACCCTGCTTGTCTGTCACAGCATTTGTCACACTGTGTTCTAGTTATTGGCTGACTGACTTCCTCTCCTCAAAGGCAGAGCCTTGGTTTTCATCTCCGTGTCCCCAGCCCCTGGCACAAGGCCTGGCACATAGTAGGGCTCAACAAATACTTGCTGAATGAGAGCACTGACGAACGACTCCTTGACAGGCTGAGGTCAGGTCAACAGAAACCTCAACGCTAGAGACACTGACAGAAAACCCCATTTAAAAGCTCGTTGAGCCTTGGGCTTGAGCTCTGATGAACTGTTCACCATAAAACACTACGGAAGCCTGGGTCCAGATTTCAGCATTCGTAGTGAGACTATTTTCAGCTTTCTCAGAGACAGCATCTGTAAATAATCAGGCAGAGTCTTTTATAAAACAACATAGAAAAACCTCAAAGGCTATTCTAAGGCTGCAACATTTAAACAGGATTTTTAACCCATGGGGACGCCAAGATCAACATGGAGCTTCCTGCACATAAAAGCCTGGAATTTCATAGCAGTGTGAGGTCAAAAGCTATGATCGCCTCTCCCTCTGTCTAAATTATACACTGCTTAGCATTCATGTGAGCAGAGGGCCGGGGTGGGGACAGGCCTGTGGTTACGTAAGTCCCATACTGTCTTCTCTTCTCTTGTGATACAGTGTCCATGGTGACAGTGATGTGGGAGTCCAGGCTGGCTGGACCAATGAAGGCAGAAGGTCACTTGTAGGTCATGCCATGATTGAAGTATTCAGTGTAATTTATAACTGGGCTTTCACTCTCCGTAGAAAAATGATCAGGGACATTTGTTGTATAATGTTTTCTCTCACTAGAAGATGCTGTCCTTAAAACGGAGTTTGGGGGCAGCTATAAAAGTCTATCTATAGAACATTCCAAAGTCACTTTCTTTTCCTTCCCAGTTGGAGGCAGGAGCAAGAGACCGTCTTCTTCTAAGACGAGAGGGAAAAGATGGCGTTAAAGCTTGAAATCGAATGAACTCCTCAGCCTCTCAACCTGCATAACTGTCTCCTGGGCACTTCTTCCACGGCCCCTGAACCGGGGGCCACATCGCCCAGTCTGACTAAGGTGACCACAATTACAAACAAGGGAAAATCAGAACGACCCCAAACCGTCCTACCATTAGGCCAGCCCGTGAGTGTGTGTATGATGTGACAGCTGCCTAGTTTCTCAAGTTTCCTGAAAAGTCACTCACACGCACTGATCCTGAGTCAGCCTGTCTTGTTACCTGGGAAGGCCAACATTTGAACAACGATCATTATAACACTTGGTCATTATACAATGTAAAAAAAATATTTATAATCAAAAGGGTTTTTGAGTTTATTTTCTTTAAAAGTAAGAATTTTATTTGGAAAAATTAGATATATTCATTTTAATCCTGTGTACTCTGGACTTGAGGGTAATTCATTTTTGTACTCCTAGTTAGCACAGTGTCTGGAAGATGGTCTAAACCCAATAAATATTTTTTGAATGAATGGAGTGAGAAGAATATTTACAGAGCAGAAGCCTCTGGGCTGGCTGGCTGTGAGTCCAGTGGTGTCTTCTTTCTGCAAACTCTGAAAAATGTGTATAAACAAAAAGATCAGAGTGGGAATTTTAAAAGAACGTTTAGTATAATTTTCAATAATTTATACTTTTAACCTCATGAGTACCGTATCTAGAATTGTGTGTGAACACGCATACACCCCAACACTCCCATGTGTATATGCTTAGAATATAATACATAGATTGTGTGTGTGCACATATAAATGCACTTTTAAAGCTATAGAAAATATAGATAAACCCATCTACAGCACATTCCAGGAATACAATTGGAAGGAGTAAAATTGGAAAAGATACAGGGAACGTTCACATTTTTACCTGATATATGTCTCATTTGTTGAAACCTTCTTATCATGAGTATTCGTTTGTCTCCTGTTCTTAACACACGGTGTGGCCCTTAGCAAATATTCAGTCAGTGTTCAGCAAACACATAGGTGAATCAGTCAGTAGGGTGGCATAAAAATTATACTCAAACACCTGACTTTGAGTGAGGTAGGAGTGGGATGAGAATAAGGAAATTGAGCTGAAGGTCTAGGGAAAGAGAACATCATCTGGCTCTGTCGCTGGGAGAGGCCAGCAGAAATAAGGGAATAGTTGTGAGGCTGCCATTGCTAAACTGCGTATTTCCCACTTTTAGAAACAAAACTGCCCAAATTAGCCACCTAACTGCTGTTGGCAAATAACACAGCGTTATGTATAGTAACATAGTGTCACACCGAGTCATAGGTGTTCCTGTGGGATTGTCTATTGCTTGCACAGAGGCCAGTAGCCTGGCAAGAAAGGCCACCAGCCCTGGCGACTTGCTCACCTGACAGGGCTGGACATGCATGGCGGTCTGAAAGGTCTTTGTACTCACAGCTGTGTTCAGGCCACAGCTGGTTTCCAGATCACCTGGAGAACTAGTGAGACTGGGAGGGAGGCAGTAGTCCAGTGGCTCAACCACCAGTCATTCGACTGAATTGACCAGAAAGGCCAGTCCTACAACTTGATGTCCAGAATCTGACATGATGAATGAGAGCTTTTAACCCCAGTCTAGCTGACATGACCCAAATGCATGAAACCCTTTCTTGACCCCTCATTTAGGACATGAGTTGGCGATATTGAAAATGCTTGAATGGCAGCTTGGAGTCTCCTTGAAGAAGCTGATAGAAAGATCCTCATGGCAGGAATGTCTAGATAAAAGTACCATCAGTAGGCAATGGTGGGAATCACTTCAATATTTTAAGTGAAGAAAGTGCTGCTCGTTGGCAGTCTGGGTGGCAGAGTCGTTTTAAATGTGGCGACAGTCCAGACTTTCTGTGCCTTACTCATGCTGTGAAGTAGGTGATTTAAGCCACTGACTTCCTAAATTAAAGGCACAAAAAGGCAGACATATAATTCTTTTAATTACACCTCCAGATTCCTCCTACATTCCTTTGAGTCCCTCATGTTAGCCTCCTGCTTCATCGACCTACCAGAAGAAGATGAGCAACAGTGAAGGTAGAGGATCTGGAAAAGGAGAAAAGACCTTAATTCTTTGGCTTTCACTGTAGCCTTTCTCAGAAAAATAAAGGCACCATATTTGGAAGTTTTGAAAATATGAAATCTGATTTCTGCCGATAGCAGAGAATAGTAAAGCCTTTCAAGGTAGAAGTGAGTCGTACCTTTCTACATTTTTCACCATCTGCTCTCTACCATATTAATAAAACATATTTGGTTTATATCACCAGGCAAGAAGGTTCAATTTCCTCTTGTATTTCTATTAAAGTATATGCTCATTACCTTAATATGTGGCTTTCGTAACTCAGCATTAGAGACAGGCTTCATTTTCAGAAGATACGTAGCCCTGTGCAATTTAAAGCTCCGTATGCAGCCATTTAGCTATTTTACTTAAAAGAATTAATTGAAGTAGGTGCTTATAAAGCTACATCACTTTTTCCCTGCTAGATTACATGAGAAGCTGAATTTTGGAATGAAGCAGTTGAGTTTCTCTTGTGCTCTCTCTCACCTCCTCTCTCCTTTGTAAGCTGAGAAAAGCCCCTCCATGATTCCAGGGTCATTAAACTAGCCTAACCTCTCCCACCCCAATTCCCAGCAGTTACTCTTGATTTCAGCTCAGTCTTTGACCACGTAACCCTTTGAATGATATTCTAAGAATGTCCATGTTATGGTAAAATAGGGCCACAGTCTTTACTGGGGTTTCCCAGGGAAAGGCAAGGCAGGACAGGGTAAATGGTTTAGGATTAGCCAGTTTAATAATTTTGGAGGGCTTTGGACCATATGGTGTTGTCAGTTGTGTAGCGCCCGGCCTGGAGTGACTAAGGCAGAGGAATATTGCCTCCTGGGGTGTACGGACCAGACAGAGGAACTGTGGCTCTGGATTCGTTTGCTTGTCAAAGACCTGCTCCAGCCTGGGTCCTTTGCCATTTCCAAGGATTGTCTGGCTTCTGGAGGGAGCAGTCCCTCTCCAGCCAGAAAGATTTTTTTAAGATGTCAAAACATCATAATATACAGAAAATTTAAAATACGTACAATACAAATGAGTTTAACATATTTGTCTGAATCTTTCTTCGTTACCTCTTGTGGAGTTGCACGATCATTTGCCAAGTATGTTCTAGAAGTAATTTGTCTTCAATGGTACATGATTTTGAATGCATGGTACAGTATTTCTTTTTTTTAAAAAGTTATTTATTTATTTATTTTTGGCTGTGTTGGGTCTTCGTTGCTGTGCACGGGCTTTCTCTAGTTGCGGCCAACGGGGGCTACTCTTCGTTGCGGTGTGAAGGCTTCTCATTGCGGTGGCTTCTCTAGTTGTGGAGCACAGGCTCTAGGCATGCGGACTTCAGTAGTTGTGGCACGCAGGCTCAGTAGTTGTGGCTCACAGGCTATAGAGCACAGGCTCAGTAGTTGTGGCTTACGGGCTTAGTTGCTCCGTGACATATGGGATCTTCCCAGACCAGGGATTGAACCCATGTCCCCTGCATTGGCAGGTGGATTCTCAACCACTGCGCCACCAGGGAAGCTCCCTGGTACAGTATTTCTACAGTCCTCAAGTTATCATCCAATAAGGAGTTTAACCTCTACTAGACAGCTGAAGGGGAGAATCAAGAACCCCCCTCTCCTCACCCAAAAACATTTTGAGGGCTGTTTATAGATTTTTAGACTTTTTTTCTCTTTCTGTTGTATTTCTGCAAAAGAGATTAAGCCTGTGTAGATTTTGTTGCTTGGCGAAACTTAATGAGGCTTTTTCCCTTGTCAGTGTACTTGGAAATACTGAGGAATCGTTCCAATTTGCCATAATTTCTCAGACACCCGCTGGCAGCTAGCCATAGGAAAATGTTTCCCTGTTCTAAGACTGAAGCAAGGGCTGAAATTTCATTTTGGTGAGACACACTTTCATAAACGGTCATCAAACATTTTACTATTTCATGTTTGGATGATTTACTAGCTATCTATTACTGTAAAACAAACCACTCTAAAACTCTTCGGCTTAAAGTTCTTCTATCTCTGATCCTGTGAGTCAGGACTTTAGACAGGGCAGCAGGTATAGCTCACCTCTACACCACCGTCGTAGGGTCTCAGCTGGGGTGATGGGAATGGCTGAGATCTAGGTGGCCTGGGGGCAGCTGGGCAACTCTCTCTCCTCATATGACCTCCCCTGGTGAGCAGCTTGGGCTTCCTTACAGAATGGCAGCCTCAGGGTAGTCAGACTTCTTATGTGGTGTCTCAGGGCTTCAAAAACAAGTCTTCCAAGAGTCAGAGAGTAGAAGCTCATAGTCTCTTAAGGCTTGGAAATTGACATGGCAGACAGCTTCCTTTCTGCCATATTCTGATGGTTAAGTTTTCACGGAGACACCCCCAGTCCCACCCTGCAGACTCAAGGAGAAGGAACATAAATTACACCTGTCAGTGGGAGGAATAGCAAAGAATCTGTGGTCATCTTTAATCTACCACAGGTGGCAAATCAAAAATCCCCCCTGCCTCGCCATTTACCGTATCTACAAAAAGGAGATTCTTTCTTTCTTTTTTTAAAAAATAAATTTATTTATTTATTTATTTATTTTTGGCTGTGCTGGGTCTTTGTTGCTGCGCATGGGCTTTCTCTAGTTGTGGCGAGCGGGGGCTACTCTGCGTCGCAGTGCACAGGCTTCTTATTGCGATGGCTTCTCTTGTTGCAGAGCACGGCTCTAGGCGTGTGGGCTTCAGTGGTTGTGGCACACGGGCTCAGTAGTTGTGGCTCGCGGGCTCTAAAGCACAGGCTCAGTAGTTGTGGCACACGGGCTTTGTTGCTCTGCGGCATGTGGGATCTTCCCTGACCAGGGATTGAACCCATGTCCCCTGCATTGGCAGGCGGATTCTTAACCACTGCGCCACCAGGGAAGCCCAAAAGGAGATTACTTCTGTCTCACTCTGTGCCTGCCTTAAAAAGATAGATATTCAATGCACTTCATTTCAGAGTTCTTTCTATATAAAGATTACTGACCGCAAATGTTTTGATGGAAAAATTTTGATCTCACATTCAAATTATGACTTCATAATTATCTAAAACATATGCATGCATGTATGCAGATATTCAAATGTATATCCTTAAATGTATTAGATATTTTCCAAAGAATATTGAGATGTATTATCTGTTCCCTGCATCAGCTCTTAGGTATTATTATCTTCACTTTGTGGTTGAGGAAGCTGAGGCTCTGAGTGGTTAAGTGTCCCAGATCCCAAAGCTACTAATGGTGGAAGAGGCAGGACCAGAATTCGGTTAGCTGCATACTTTCACTGATGGCTTCCTTGAATTCCATAGTAGAGCTAGAAGGAAGCTACAGACTATGGTAAGGACTTTTTTTTTTTTTAATTTTTATTGGAGTATAATTGCTTTACAATGTTGTGTTAGTTTCTGCTGTACAACAAAGTGAATCAGCTATATGTATACATATATCCCCATGTCCCCTCCCTCTTAAGCCTCCCTCCCACCCTCCCTATCCCACCCCTCTAGGTCGTCACAGAACATCGAGCTGATCTCCCTGTGCTATGCAGCAGCTTCCCACTAGCCATCCATTTTATGTTTGGTAGTGTATATATGTCAATGCTACTCTCTCACTTCGCCCCAGCTTCCCCTTTGCCCCCTGTGTTGTCAAGTCCATTCTCTACTTCTGCATCTTTATTCCTGCCCTGCCACTAGGTTCATCAGTATATGGTAAGGACTTTTAATAGATATATATCATCATTTTGGATGTTTATCTCCTAAAATGAAGAGAAGATCCTTCGCTTCAGGCAAATACTTGGTACTTACATGGCTCTTCTACTTACAAAGTATTTTCACACCCATTTTTTTTACTTTGTTCTACATGCTGATCTCATGAGAGAGGTAATACTAATAGCGCCATTTTTCTGATGAGGAAACAGAAGTACAGAGAGGTTAAGTAAACTGCTTCTGTGGGTCAGACAGCTAACTGGTAGAGCTGGTGCCCAAGCCCAGAATTTTAAACTCTGAATACTGTGATTTATCCCTCTCTAATCCCCACTCCGCAACCCCAGGTTCCTTGGCTTTGGAAGGCTCAGAACAGCACATAAATGGCCTAATTGTCTAGGGTGGCACCATCCTCTTCAGGGAGAAAAATGGGAGGCCTCAGCAAACTGAGTAACCCAAAGTGGTTAGAGAAAGGCAAAAGGATCAGGGCAGTGCCAGCACCATTAGAGGAAATGGGGAACACTAATTGTAGGCAGTTTCAACTTGTCTCCAGGAAGAACTAATACTGTTACGATTTCTGCTGATGAATGTGAAATCAGTTGCTATAGCAATGACCAATGTTTCCTGGAACTTGCTGACAGCAACAGGCCTTAGGAGTGAAATCTCTCCTCTGTTAATCATGCTTCTGAGGCTGATAGTAATGAACTTGGCTCTACCATTTCAGCACCTCCACCATGTTTTCTTCCTACCATCATCTCCTCCCGGCCAGAGGATAGGGCAAGACTCTGCTCACGTCACTTGATTGACATGTTGACAGTGGCCCTGGGAACGTGGCTCATCTGTGGTTATGCTCTGGGGAAGGGGAGCCAGGCTGATGGAGAGAAGGACAAGGCAGGGGTTTGGAATCTGGGTTTGAACCTGTGTCGGTGAATATTTGGGTAGAGCCAATATCTCACATACATCTATAGATGTCACAGAGAGACTAGGGAATAAGTGAAATAGCATTAAGAAACACCTCCCCTTTTCCATTTAGACGTGAGCAGCGTGTCTGAATGTTGACTGGAGCTAAGGACATGTTTCCTAGCTCCCCATTCCTTCGCCACTGCCACCCTGACCCTCTTTCTCTTTTCAAGCTCCTCCTTGTGTTGGGACCTTTGCATTAGCTATTCCTTCTCCCCAGTGTTCTTGGTATGACTGGTTTCTTGTCATTCAATCTCCACTTAATAATCACCTTGATAATAATCACTTAATAATCTCCTCTTAATAATCACTTCCTTGAGGACTCAAGCTCAAAGCAGCCACGTGGATTCTCTGCATACTGCTCATCACTATCTGATATTTTCATGTTCCTTTCTAAAAAAATTTTTATTGAAGTATAGTTGATTTACAATATCATGTAAGTTTCAGGTGTATAGCACAACCATTCAGTCATACATATATATATCTGAAAATATTGATATATTCTTTTTCAGATTCTTTTCCCTTATAGATTATTACATAATACTGAGTATAGTTCCCTGTGCTATACAGTAGGTCCTTGTTGATTATCTATTTTATACATAGTAGTGTGTATATATATGTTAATACCAACCTCCTAATTTATCCTTCCCCCACCTCCTTTCCCCGTTGGTAATCATAAGTTTGTTTTCTGTGTCTGTGAGTCTCTTTCTGTTTTGGAAATAAGTTCATTTGTGTGTTTTTGTCCTTTTAGATTCCACATATAATTGATATCATGTGATACTTGTCTTTCTCTGTTTGGCTTACTTCACTTAGTATGATAATCTCTAGGTCCATCCATGTTCCTGCAAAATGACATTATTTCATACTTTTTTATGGCTGAGTGGTATTCCATTGTGTATATTTCATGTTCCTTTACTTGTTTATTTTACGTCTCTTCCCCACCTCTTTATGCCCAGCTCAGAGGCAGGTTCATGGGAGCAGGGGCTTTGTCTGGGTTGGTCACTGTAACCCTTAGAATAATGCCTGGCCCGGGTGCTCAACAGGACGTGTGAAATGAATGAACCTAGCTCCTGCCGTTCTTTAGACCTGGCACACTCTCCCTCACATCCGTGCCCTTGCACCTGCTGGACTCCCTACCTGGAATGCCTTTTCCCTCCCTCCTTCCTTTTCTACCTCCCCCTGATTAGCCAAACGTCATCTCATGCTGTCAAGAATGCAGGGTGAGACAGGTCTTCTAACTTTAATGTTATTCCTGGTTTAAAAAACTTTGAGTACAGAGACATATCAGAACTTGATCTTCCCTAGAGCTGGAGCTTCTCATGACCCTCTCTGAAAGAGAAGCCTGTGAACAGTGTTCCTGCTGTGTGAGGGGACACAGCTGGGCGGGGAAGAGTCCCAAAGCATCGTTACCTCCCTGCTCATAAGGAAAACCATTCCCTACTGGAAAGGAGGCACAGAAGACACTTAAAGTAAGTGGTGGAATTTCTCTAGGATATCGTAATAAGACATTTAATCAAAATATTGAGGGAGTAGTTAGAGAGACCCACAACTCATAGATATCATGACGGTCACTCTTTCTTTACTCGCTTTTCAACCTCTGAGTGGATTCATTTTTCTTTTTTCCTTTCTTCCAAATCTCCTAAAACCCAGTCCTGTTTCATGTTTCAGTCACCTACCATAGCCAGCATGTGATAAGTACTTCACTCCATGTTCCTGGCTGGCCTTTACTATTTTCAGTTGGCTTTTGCTTTTTGATGAAACAATTCCCAGATTGACTTTTTTGTGGGTCAACACCATAACAGGTCAGGTTTGAATTTTGATCTGTTAGATATTTATGTCTCTTTAAGAAGAAAATAAGAACTGGATAATCCAGAAAAAGGTTTAAATGTCATCTCTCTACCCAATAAATATCTCACCCACATCTACTAGTGTAATGATATCTCATTTGAGGGCAGTGAAATTCAGTAGCCTGACCAGGAACTAGTGCTATTGACTATCGTTTCTTATTTATTTTTCTTCATTCCAGCTTACTATAAGCCTAACATATTCAACACCAGAGTACTGAGTAGTTGAAGAAAGACAGACGTGAGTTACAATGTAATCAGGTGCATATGTCACTGTGACAGGCAACTGAATAAATCTCCACGTTATTGCACATGTAGCCAGAAAAGCTCTGCTATTTATTCTATTTCTCTTAGTTCCTGAAGAGTCAATTCCTTTTCTGTGGTGACACATAACCTGCTTGCCAGTGCCTTGTAGAAACTTCTAGAGTCTAAATCCAAAAGCCTTTAAATTTCAAAGAGGTCATCAGATAAGACAGACCAGTGTACAAACAAGACAAGAAAGGCAACTTTTACAAATGAGTCGCGTCAATGGGTATCTATTATAGAAGATACAAAGATTAGTACAAGAGAGTTGAACAAATAATTATAATTCAGTTAGCCACAAAAATAAGAGCATGTTGTTGTGTAGAATGACTGGATGGTGCAGAGAAGGTCTGGAGTCAGGATGGTAAGGAATTAAGCCTAACTTCGGGTCTGGAGAGTGGAATTTCCATCCAGGATGGGGTTAGCTTTGTAAGGATTAAGGTATATCTTGTCCCTAGATCTGGGAGAACACAACAGATATGAGGAACAGGCAGCAGTAACTGAAGATAGAAAATCTAGGTCGGCGCCCTCATTCTGCATTTGCTAGTTTTTAACTTTGGGTTGGTTATATAGCTTTATGGTGCCTTAGTTGCCTCATCTAAAAATTGGAGATGGCAATAATTCCTAGGCCACATAGAGTTGTTGCTATGATCAAGTGAAATAATGAATATATAGGTGTTAATGAACTGTAAAACTTCATGTAAATGTTTATTGTTCTCACCTTGACTTGAACAATGTATGTAATTCTAGAGGAATGATCATAAATAATGGCTTCATTCCAAGGTTGCACAAATGCATTTTGAATTCATCCTTTAAAATCAAGGCTACTCCCTTGTCTTTGTGACAGTAGCTTTATTAGGTGCAGAAAAGCAGTGAAATAATTCAAGTGAAATAGTCTGTGCTCAGATAAGGAAACAGTTCCTGCATCCCCTCTTAACTACACAGACATTACGTGTTCACTGTGGCCCACAGGCTCGGTGTGTAGGACCAAGACTGTTTGGTGGTCAGAGTCCCAGGTCTGTCCTTGAGCAAACCAGTCCACCTCTGGGCCTCCATTTGCCAACTTCAGATTAAAAAATCAGACAAGTTGATAAGTAAGGACTCTTTTATCTTTAAAGATCATGTTTGCATAAGAGTTTGGTTTTTGTTTGCTTGCTTTGTTTTGCTTTTGCTTACTTTCTTTACCAGTTTGCAAGTCGTCTCTGGAGCATTAAATTTTATAGTATTGTAAATTCACATGCAGTTGTAAGAAGTAATAGAAAATGATTCTCTGTACACTTTCCCCAGTTTCCCCCAATGGTAACATCTTGCAGAACTATAGTACAATAGCACAAGTGGAGTGTTGGCATCGGTAGAGTCAAGATACAGAAAATGTCCATTATCACAGGTTCCCACATTTCTCTTATATAGATAGATAACACCAACTTCCCTCCCCTCCACCTTCTCCTTAATCCCCACCAACCACTAATCTGCTGTCCATTTCTATGATTTTCCATTTCAAGGATGTTATATAAACAGAATTATACAATGTATACCCTTTTTCCCCCCGCCCCCCCCCCCCGTGAGCATAATTCCCTGGAGCTTCATCAAGATTGTTCCATGTAATGCAAATCAAAACTACAGTGAGGTATCACCTTACACCAGTCAGAATGGCCATCATCAAAAAGTCTACAAATAATAAATGCTGGAGAGGGTGTGGAGAAAATGGAACCTTCCTATACTGTTGGGGGGAATGTAAATTGGTACAGCTACTGTGGAGAACAGTATAGAGGTTCCTTAAAAAACTAAAAATAGAATTAACATATGACGCAACAATCCTGCTCCTGGGCACATATATGGAAAAGACAAAAACTCTAGTTTGAAAAGATACATGTACCCCAATGTTCATAGCAGCAATATTTATAATAGCCAAGACATGGAAGCAACCTAAATGTCCATTGGCAGATGAATGGGTAAAGAAGATGTGGCATATGTATACAGTGGAATACTACTCAGCCATAGAAAAGAATGAAATAATGCCATTTGCAGCAACATGGATGGACCTAGAGATTATCAAACTAAGTGAAGTAAGACAGACAAAGAAAGAAATATTATATGATATCACTTATATGTGGAATCTTAAAAAAATGATACAAATGAAATAGATTCATAGACATAGAAAATAAACTTATGGTTACCAAAGGGGAAAGGGGGGGGATAAACTGTGAATTTGGATTAACAAATACACACTACTACATATAAAATAGATAACCAACAAGGACCTACTGTATAGTACAGGAAACTGTATTCAATATCTTATAATAACCTATAATGAAGAAGAATCTAGAAAAAGAATATATATATATATATATATATAACTGAATCACTTTGTTATATACCTGAAACATTGTAAATCAACTATAATTGATTTAAAAAATAAAGATAATAAATTTTTTTTCAATTAAAAAAAGATTGTTGCATATATCAGTACTTCATTCCTTTTTATTGGTGAGTAGTATTCCATGAGATGGATACATCACAATTTGTTTCACCATTCATCCATTGAAGGACGTCTGGGTTGTCTTCAGTTTGGGGCTCTTGTGAATAAAGCTGCTATAAACATTTGTATACAGATTTTTGTATGAACCCAAGTCTTCCTTTCTCTGGGGTAAATGCCCAGGAGTGCCATTGCATATAGTAGTTGGATGTTTCATTGTTTAAGAAACCGCCGAGCTGTTTTCCAGTGGCTGTACAATTTTACATTCCCACATAGTGTGTGAGAGATCTACTTTCTCCACATCGTCACCAGCATTTGGAGATGTCACTATTTTTTATTTTAGCTATTCTGATAGGTGTGTTGTGGTATACAATTGTGGTTTTAATTTATATTACTCTCATGACTAATGATGTTGGATATCTTTTCATGTGATTATTTGCCATCTGTCTGTCTTCTTTGGTAAAATGTCTCTTCATGTCTTTCACCCGTGTTCTGATTGGATCATTCACTTTTCTGCTGTTGAGTTTTTGCAAGTTCTTTATATTCCCTATTAGTTCCTTGTTGGAGATATGGTATGAAAATATTTTCTTCCACCCTGTAACTTGTCTTTTCAACCCTTTAACAAGACATTTTTCCAGAGGCAAAGCTTTTAATTTAGACGAAGTTCAACTTATCAATTTTTCCTTTTATGTATTGTGGTTTCAGTGTCAAATCTAAGAACTTTTTGCCTATCTGGTGATCCTAAAGATGTTCTTCTAATTTTTTCCTAAAAGTTTTATGTTTTATATTTAAGTCTGTGATCCATTTTGAGTTAAATTTCATACAAGGTGTGAGAATTGTCTGTGAATACTCCAGCACCATTTGTTGAAAATGCTGTCTTTCCTCCACTGCATGGCTTTTGCACCGTTGTCAAAAATTTTTGCTTCACCATCAAACATAATTTAGACAACTCAAGAGAAAGAGAAAAATCGATCGCACTTTCATATATTTTTGTTTATTCTTTTTTCCTTTTTTGACATTCCAAGTCTCTTCTGTTTATTTTTCTGTTTGGAAAATTATTTAGTTATTCTTTCTGAGTAGGTCTGCTAGCTACAACTCATCTTAGTTTTCCATCCTCTAAGAATGTCTTCGTTTCCCCTTTTATTCCTGAAGGATATTTTTGCTAGATATAGGATTCTGGGTTAGTTGTTTTATTTGTTTGTGTGTTTTTTTCCACATTTGAAAAATATTGTTTCCACTTCTAGTTTTTCTGATGAGAAAGCCACTGTTGTTTGAATTGTTTTTCCCCCACAAGTAAAATGTTGTTTCTCTCTTGCTGCCTTCAATTTTTTTTCTCTGTCTTTAGCTTTCAGAAGTTTAATTATGATGTGTCTTGGCATGAATTTCTTTGGCTTTACCCTGTTTGGGGCTCATTCAGCTTCTGAATCTGTAGGTTTATGTCTCTTGCCAAATTTGAGAAGTTTTCACAGCTATTATTTCTTCAAGTACTCTTCCACCTCCTCTCTCTTCTCTCCTTTCAAAACTCTGATGACATGAGTGTTAGATTTGTTTTGTTTTGTTTTGTTTTGGTCCCACAGGTCCCTGAGGCTCATCTTGTTTTCAATCTATTTTCTTTTTGTTTTCCAGATAAAATACTATTCTACTTTCCAGTTCACTGGTTCTTTCCTCTGTTCCCTCCATTCGCTGTTGAGCCCTTCCAATCAGCTTTTTATTTTGGTTACTGTGTTCTTTTTATTCTAAATTTCCATTTGATTCTTGTTTTTTGTTTTTTTTTTTTTTTTAGGTCATCTGTTTCTTCGCTGAGACTTTCCATTTCCTTTCTGAGGTTTTCTATCTTTTTCATTTGTTTGAAACATTCATAATCGCCCATTGAAGCAAGTTTTCATGACTGCTTTAAAATTCCTGGCAGGGAATCCTAAACTGTGTCTTCTGGGTATTGGTATCTATTGATTGTCCTTTTATTATTGAGTTTGAGATTTTTCAGCTTCTTGGTATGACAGTGATTTCAAATGAAACTGGGATATTTTCATATTATTTTATGAGACTCTGGGTCTTACCGAAATCCATTTTTAGCTGGCTCTCTCTGACAGGGAAGGGGTGGGCACCACCTCACTGCTTAGGTGGGGGCAGAAATCCAGGTCCCCCACTCAGCCTCCATTGACACTTGAGGGGTGACATTTTGTTCATTATCCTCATAGCTCATTACAAAGCATCAATCCTGGGTAAGGGTGGAAGTTCCAGCTCTCTCCGTGGTCTCCTCTGACCCCACAGTGGGGTGGCCTTGTTATCACTAGGCAATGGTGAGAGTCCTGATTCTCCAGTGGGCATTCTCTGACACCACTCCAGAGGGGTGTTGGGGCACCTCACGGTGGGGAAGTCTAGGCTCCCCACCTGGGCTTGGCTGGCATGGGTAGAGGTAGGGCCACCATTTTTGTGTGTGTGGTATTTGGCTGGAGCACAGCTTTTATTATTTAAATGTCTGCGGACTTGCTAGGCTGCCCCTTTCCTTGAGAGAGCAGGCTCTTGTTGGGACCTTTTTCCTCTGTGCCCTTTGGTGTTTCTAACTTTGGTTAGAGTTGCTGGCTTCAATTCTAACTATGGGGCATGTGAAACAAAAAGAAAGAACAACTCACCACCGTGTTGTGCCACGGGTCCTGAGATCCCTAGCTAGTCTGCCTTCTTTTCTCCACCTATCAGAGTCTTCTTAAATTTGTTTTAAATCTAATGTCCAGGGTTTTAGTTATACTTAACAGGAGAGATGGGAGAAAGTGTGTCCACTTCATCCTCCTGGAAGCAGGAGTCCTAAGCTTTAATTTTTAGTCAGCTTGGTTTTCCAAGCTCAGTATTTTATGCACATGCGGCATCACTTAACAAACCAGAAGGGCACCAAACCACCTGCAGGAAACATTTGTTTCTAGGATTTATGTAAGAAGAAAAGTGTCTACCACGTGCTTGGCACTTTACGCATAATTTCACTTTATCCTCAGAATAACGCTACAGGGAGGGTATTATTAACCCTGACTTACCGAGGTAAGATCTGAAGTTCAGAGAAATTAAGTAACTTGTTCCAGATCACACAGCTAATAATTGGCAGAGCCAGGATTTGAGGCCAGTCTTGCCCACATTTTTCTCCCACCACAGGCCTCAGTCAGCTTGTGAGCTCACTGACACAGAGATGGTCTTTCCTGCTTCTTTTGTGTGCCCATGCCTAGTAAATCCCATGCAACTCCAAATCAGTTAGGTGAAGCCTATTCAGATATGTGTGGTTATGTGTATAAATGTAGATATAACTGCATCAACAGGGAGGCGTCCTCTACTTATAGGAGGTAATTAATAAATACCTATAGGATCAAATTAGTGAGATTCCACAATGCTAACATGTTCCAGTGTTGCTGTGTTAAGTGTGCCCATGGTATAACAGACGGATTCCAGTAGTAAATAAATACCTACAGAATCACAAGTAAAGCAACTCATCAACACTCTTTATAGGAATGCTTGCATTTTGGAGAGAAGGAGACATTTCTTTTAGAGCCTAAAACGTTTGTCTGCATGCACAATATCCAGATAATATTCTTTCAGTTGTGAAAAAGCATTGACTTTGTTTAAGGTTAGTAAGCTGGTCATAATTATGGAACACAGTCCTTTCTGAGTCAGGCATTTCAACCCCTGTTTTAGTGTGAAATCAGTTGTAGCAAAATTATTTCCTAAGGAGCCCCATACACACTAATGAGTTTAGACCTATTTCGTGTCTCTGAAATTCGACTTACATAAGCTTAAATCTCTCTCCTTCTTTTTTGCTTTCCCCATTTTTTTTTTCTCGATATTTGGCAATACTTGAATTCCTTGGAGAGTTTCAACTTTGAGACAGCTATGAATAATTCAAGTTTAATCCTGCATTTGTTCCTTTCCACGTTCAAAATCTGACATCTTTTTTTTTTCCTGTTTGTGAACTACAGGGGTTTTTAGTACAAGATAGTGATTGAAAAGAAAGACTGCTAAAGGAAGTGCAGTATGTGATGTATTATTTATTTATTGAAAACACAGGTGGATTACATGTATGGTATGAATGTTTCTGTTTCTCAGATTTTAATAAGACTTGATTCTTATGGAGTTAGAGGAAGAGACTGACATTTGCTGTAATCCTATCAGGGGCCAGGCACTGTGCTGACCTTTTATTAGTGTCTCAGTGACCATTATCCTGGTTCTCAGGCCTTAAGACTCAGACTGAAGCTAAACCATCAGCATTCCTGGGTCTCCAGCTTGCCAACCGCAGCTCTTGGGGCTTCTCAGCCTCCACAATTGCATGAACCAATTCCTGTGCACCCTATTGGTTCTGTTTTTCTGGGGAACCCTGCCTAACACACTCCATTGCTGACTAAGACTTCTAGACACCTTTCCGTCTCTGAGCTTTTTCATACTTTAGGTCCCTGGAAACATCACAAGGAATGCCTTTGAGATGGGGTTTGGATGGACACCCCTCTCAGGTAATTGTGGTCCCATCCCAGGAAGGGCAGCCTGGGGAGTACAGGCACCTTAATATAAGGTGCCCACTGTTAACTCACATTGTCCAATCGTCTCAGGGGTGTCTGGGGTCAGTCTGCTCAGGGTACTGGACAGATGGCTAAAGCTGAACTTGGGGTCTAGAGCCCAGCCCTGAGTGGGGAAGTGATTACCCAAAGAGACAAGAGAAAAATGAACCAAAGAGGGTTGCAAGCCAGTCCTAGAGAGCACTGAGCGCCAGGCCACTGTCCCATGCCAGTCCAAGGGGCAAGCAGGGAGCCAGAGAGGAGGGCAAAGTCAAAGGTTCAGAAGCCCAGCAGAGGTAGCCAGGAGAACAGGATGGGATGGGGTGAAAGAGAGATGCAGATGCGAAGGTAGACCAGAAGTCTCCACTGTTGCAATCCGTGACTCTTTTCTATGGCTGCCTGCCATGTGGCCATGAATGAATGGATCTGCCTGGTTGAAAGGCCTGTGCAGTGGTAGCTAATTTTCATTCAGTTTATACAGCCCCATCCTTAGTCCCACTTTAAATCAATATGTGGCTCCATCCTGTCTTTTGAATATTTTGTTTCATTCAGGAATACAAGTTCATGACTTGGTCACAAGAAGCCTTGGTTTACAACACTATAATCCAGTTCCCCATAAATTTCCATCATACTGATAATATCTTTAAACATATGAAATGGCACTTTGAGATTCTTGGAGATTATTACGGTAAATTTTAATTCATTTTAGTCTCTTGTAAATAGCAGGCAGAGGAATGATATTCTTGTTTTATCACTTGCTTTTCTTTCCTTCTTTTTTTTTGCTACATTTTTCCAAATGTAAAACAAACTTTGAAAAACAATTGCTAATAAACAAACAAAGCCACAGGAATTATTCCAGTTCAAGGGAATAAACAGATTTCAAGGGATCAAAAGAAGCCACCGAAGTTCAGCTAGCAGTGCTTTCGTTACTGTATTACACAAGCACGTTGGTGCTGCTGTGTGTGAAGCTGAAGACATCACAGTTTCCATTTCATGCTTAATCTTCATGTGGTTTTGCTATTCTCATTTTACCTAAAATAAGTTAAAAAAATAAACCAACTAGAAATACATTTGGGGAAAAAGGGAAAATGACCTGGGCTGGATCTTGGGGTTCTTCCAATTCCAGAGCAGCAAAAGAAAACCTCTTCCCACCCCCTTTTTTTAATACTATAGGAATGTGAGAAGGACAGGTGAGCCAACCCTGCACCATGTTTACCTGGCTTCAGGTGAATCAGAAGGCTGCCCAATGACCTGGTGAAATTGGCACTGTGGACACTTTAGATTTGAAAGGATAACTATCCTCTTACCTTTGACCAAACTGGATAATTTCCTCAGCTCATCATTTTGGTTAGCTAATGGAAATACAACTGTAATCATCAACTCCATTTATCTTTTTTTTTTTTTTTTTTTTTTTTGCGGTACACGGGCCTCTCACTGCTGTGGCCTCTCCCGTTGTGGAGCACAGGCTCCGGACGCACAGGCTCAGCGGTCATGGCTCACGGGCCCAGCCGCTCCGTGGCATGTGGGATCTTTCCGGACTGGGGCACGAACCTGCGTCCCCTGCATCGGCAGACGGACTCTCAACCGCTGCGCAACCAGGGAAGCCCATTTATCTTTTTAATAGAGATTTCCAAAATAAATTAGATGGATGTGTTTTCAGTTAAAACTGTCTTTTCAGAAGGTTGGACAGTAAATCATCACTGAAAATAAAACAAATACCACCAACAAAACACTCTTTGCTTAATATTACTGTTCTTTAGTGCCTCTATGCAAGTGTGTATAGTGTTAGCACACCCAGTGCTGTCTGTGTTCTGTGTATTCAAGGGTGGGGCAGGTGGGTGCTGCTAGCCTGAATTTTCCCACCCTGGGCATCAGAATCTTGTCTTTTATGGTCACCTGTGTTCAAACCTATTTATAACAACCCCTGAAAGTTGTTTGGTTTGTTTGTGTGTTTTTGTCTTGTTTTTTAACACAGGGTCTGTATGAAGACAACAAAAGGATTTCTTGGGAGTGGTTGAAATCACACTCTGTGATAAGTGAAGACCTTACACAATTTGCCACTCATGTGTACATACAACAAACCATGCAGAAGATAAAGTGGGGTTTGCTATTAGTTACCAGTTCCACTCATTAAGGACCTGGTTGCCCTTAGGCAGTGGCTCTGGTCCAGGCTGAGTCCTTCTTTTTTTTAATATAAATTCATTCATTCATTCATTTATTTATTTATGGCTGCGTTGGGTCTTCGTTGCTGTGCGCAGGCTTTCTCTAGCTGTGGCAAGCGGGGGCTACTCTTCGTTGCGGTGCACAGGCTTCTCATCGTGGGAGCTTCTCTTGTTGCAGAGCACGGGCTCTAGGTGTGCAGGCTTCAGTAGTTGTGGCTCGCAGACTCCAGAGCGCAGGCTCAGTAGTTGTGGCGCATGGGCTCTAGAGGACAGGCTCAGTAGCTGTGGTGCACGGGCTTAGTTGCTCTGGGGCATGTGGGATCTTCCTGGACCAGGTCTCGAACCTGTGTCCCCTGCATTGGTAGGTGGATTCTTAACCACTGCACCACTAGGGAAGTCCCAGGCTGAGTCCTTCTATCATTATTGTGTCATCCCTGATCTAGTTTGTACTTCTTACATTCAAAAGGTCTCTCCTAAGCTGGTCGTACATAGCTCTCAGTCATTGTTTCCTAAAGCCTAGGAAGTCCTCTCAGTAGGATTAGCATTCTTCTGAGTGCTAAGACTATAGATGGAAAGTTGAAAAAACCCCGTTTTAAGGGCAAAGTAAATTAACCCTTGAAGGAGAAGTGAATCCAGATGGCTCACTGTCAGGAACAGGGGCACCGTCAGACACTTCCTGTGAAACAATTAGATGCTCTCCCGAAGTGGTCACTCAGGCCATGGTTGCTTAGTCACTTTGTGCCTTATTTATGTGCTTCTAGCTTTTGTGCACATGACTCACCCTCCAAGAGGCTCCCAAACATACACCTGAAGGCAAAGAACAAACTATTACTGCTGCCCAAGGCGGAGGAGTGGGATCGTTATACCAGTCATGGAGATAGCCCTAATTCACCTACCGCTAAGACCCTTATTACGTGAAGGTTGAACATCTCACAAGGCAAAACTTCTCCTGGATCTTTTAGATCTCTGCAGGAAAGGAGTCATGAGAAGTCACCTTCTCGCCTCACTTCTGGTAGCCTTTGTATTGTTTGGCCATGGTTACCTGTCATAAATACCCTCTTTTGTACTGTTATGTTACAGTTTTGCTCTACCATGGTCTGCTAGGGTATAATTCTATGTAGAAGAGAATTACAGAGTCACACAAATGAGAACCGGAAGGGGTTCAGAAGTTTGTTGAATGTACCCAAACCCTCGTTTTACAGGTGAGGAAACCGTTAGCCACGGTGATGCCATGGTTGAACTCCGACCATTTGTTGTACCTTCCAGAGTAGAACTCTTTCTGCTGTCTTAGGAGGGAGGCCTTTGTTGAAGCCCAGTGTTACCTGCTCCAGAAGACAAATGTCCCTTTCAGGCCCTCTTGGGTCCTCTGAATTCCAGGTCACCACGTAGCACAGATGGTTTTCAGCCTTCCTGTCCCTGGACCCTGAAGAAAGAGGGCTTGAAGTCTGCTATGAAGCTCATATGACACGGTGTGGCCACTGCCATGCCCCCAATAATTATACTGAAGCAAATTTTTGAGCATATTCTCTTGAGGTACTTCTTAGAGGATCTCTAAGGGAGAAGAGAACCCAACTTCATAATCAAGAACATTGGGTACCAAGAGGATGCATTGTGAATCTAAGCCCAGCCCTGGCCCTGGCCCTCCCCATGACACCTGGAGACGTTCAGTTGCAGATATCACAGAACACTGAGGACAAGTACTTAGTGCCAGTTAGAAAGTATCTTTTCTGTTGGTAATAATTGTGCTTTCATGAGCAACTAAGGAGTCGAAAACAGTTTTGCTTTTTGAAAACCTGGTCTGTTTCCCCTGGAATAAGGGTTGAATCCTTTAAGGAAGCCAAAGGTAACTGCATGGCTTTGACTGACAGAGTTGCTGGGGATTTTATAGAGGAATTATCTAAAAGACCAGCCAGGGGGACTTCCCTGGTGGTCCAGTGGTTAAGCGTCCGTGCTTCCACTGCAAGGGGCATGGGTTCGATCCCTGGTTGGGCAACTAAGATCCCACATGCCATGTGGCGCATGAGCAGTGACAGATCTGAAGCACTATAATGCAAATAAAAATATTTTATTTCACTGATGAATAACTAATTTAAAATACCTAAATACTAAGGAGGTTGGAACCAGCCTGGATGCAGATAGTATCACAACTGAGCATATGCAGTTCCTAGGTGAGAACTGTTGAGCGGGGATCACATCCATGTGCAAAGTGGTCTGCATCCTGTTAGCCCTTGCCTTCAGAGGCTCTAATGAGATTCATGTCCCCATGTAGATAAGTCCCAAGGAAATAAAATTCCATGAACTAATCTCATCTTGGTTTCACTAGGGATAAAGAATGCATTTCAACAAAATAAGGAAGGACAGTTTACTTTTCAGGAAGCTGTAACCATATGTTCCCAGATGCTGCCTTGCTCCAAAACTCAGGGAAAGGAGGTTTAGGCTACTTACTTTGAAAAAAAATCCATACTCAAATTGTTATTTCTTAGAACAGAACAACAAGCACTCTGAAATAGTAAATGTTACCAGAACAATAATAAATAACGGCACAAATGCCCATCTTAAGAGACACTGTCAGTCACATCTCACGTTGCACAACCAACAGCCACGTGCTCAGGCATTTCTGCAATGATTGAAGACACATCCCGAGAGTTATAAACATCCATCACAGATCCGAGTATGCGTCTCAGGATTCCAGAACCACAGTCTGCTGGTTGTTGACCGTTAGTGACATACCAAGTATTCCTGAGATCTCTGCAAGACCTCTGGGTTTGTGCAACACAACTGAAATACTACTCAGTGTAAGAAAGTACCTGGGGGTAAAATAACCCTTCAGGAAGCCTAATAAAGAAGAAAGAAATGTGCCATTTAAAGCCAAAATGGCTCTCCTGAAGCATGGGCAAATCATACATGAAATACAATGGCCTTTCCCTGCCAGAGGAGGAGTAATAGCTCATTTCTCCTCACGCCCTGGACCCGCGTTTCCTTTAAGTTTATGGCATGTTTAAGTCTACATTATTGGTCCTTCCAAGTGCATGAACTTATGACAGACTAAAAGGATCCATTTAGCCTGTAAACTGTTGAACACAGAATTGGCCTGATTTAGACTGAAACTTGCTCCACTCTGAGGGCACATCATCGTCCGGTGCACAGAGATTATCCAGATTAGAACTTATCTGGGCCTTTTCCATCTGCTAGATACCCACTTGCCCCAGCCTTTTTTTGCAGTTTCATTCCTCCCAGCACTACCAGCAGACCTGTGCTGGGGACACAGATGGAGGTGAAGAGGGTTCTCTATTCATACTAAGAGAGAATGGCAAGTCCTTGCTGAAACTGTCATGGGACTTTCTGTAGACCCTGAATAAACAGAGCCTCTCCAGTCCCCCACCCCGAGACGCCCTCTAACAAGGGCTGTCTGTGGATTGAGCCAAGATGGGGGCTCTGTCCTAGGTTGGGTTAGTCCCAAGCAAACTGTGAAGCAGATGAAAATTAATTTCCCACCATGCTTCTCCCCACACATCCAGCCCAGGCCGGGGCAGGGGCCTGCTCCTTCCAAGCAGCGGGCATCAGCCTGGGTTGAAAAACTCCACTTACTGGACACAAAGCACAGTTCTACCCCACAGCGTCTGCCTTGTGAAAACGCAAGCCAACAACCTCCCAGAGAGACTTAGAGAAAGCTTCAGATGAAGGTAGAGGCCATGTGTGTCCCATTCATGTGTGCATCCCCAGGGCCTGACCCTTCAGAAGAGTTCAATAAATATTTGCTAAATGGATGAATAAATTAGTGAATGACATGACATGGGGTGGCAGAGCTCGGGCTGCTCTCGGGGCTGGTTTGACAAGAAAGGACACTCTAGCAGCAAGAGCCGGGGACAGAGGAGAAGGATCCTTTTAAGTGAGCTGCTCCGCAGCCCCCTCTTCCTGGCCACACACACCCACTGGGTCTCTAGTGCCGGGGTCACCCCCCCCAACCCCCGCCAGCTGTCTGAAGTTCATTCTGTCAGTAGCATCTTACACTTGGCCTGAGACCAGCAGGGTAGAAAATGTCCTCGACCTCAGACTCTGTTGTGCATTTTCCAGGATGGCATTTTGGGTTTGGGTTGTTTTGGGTTGTCTTGTTTGGTTGGTTTTGCTTTTTTATAAATAGTGCCTTGAGCTGCTGATAGAGTAGCCTGGTTTCCATGGGTGGCCCTGAGATGCTTGGCATTATTTGGACCTACTCTCTTGTCTTAAATTAGTAACAAGATCAGAGGAATCTGGATATGTTTAGGTTAGGTTTCAGGTCTGGATACTGCATATAGGCTGGCATTTGATTCTTTCCTTCTTGTCTTATTTAAGTCCACGGGTATATGAACACCTCCAAGTAGCGAGAAAAGAGGCAGCATGTGGATGAGAGCAAAGCCATTAGCTTACATATCTCCCGCCGGCCCAGAAAACATGGAGGTTTTGCCTGTCTCTGTTCCTGTCTTTCGTTGGCTTCAATGTCAGTTTTCTTCTCGTCCTTTATATAATTATTGACTTCTATGAATTTCATTGTGGATGCCACTGAGTTGGATAGTTCAGTGTAGAAGCTAACTTAGAGTCGGCTTATGGTTAACTAACTCCTCCCTAGCTTGAGCCCTCCTTTTCCATCCTGAGGTTTTCTGGACCTTGCTACAGGCAGCCACCCACCCTTCCCCCAGGGCCCTTCCCTGCATCAGGACCCACTGAGTGAGCAGAGCTGCTCCCACCTTCCCAGGGAGCCTGGGTAGGACAGTGGAGAAATCTGCTGACTTGGAGTTTTTACCGTAGAAGTGGGCGGAAAGGGAATGTGCTGCTTGTTCCTCTCACCTTGACGGTGGTAGCAACATCCCTCTAAAACTAGCAGTTGGGACCCTTGAGATTGAATGTGCCTATAGCAGCTCTCATTTTTTCAAACGCAGAATGGGGTGACAAAAATCAGTTTACTGGAGGTTTTAAGACTGTAGATATTACTGTTGCCAGATGAGAGGCAGCATGGGCCAATGGGAGGAGGAATGGCGTGGTTCCCTCCACTGTCTCGTGGTTCCCATGCTTCCCTGACCTTCTGTGGAGGAAAGACGTGTGAAGACAGGCCCCGATTTGGGTTGCTTTAAACCTAAGAAGTTAGGTCGTATACCTTACCTGCTTCCCTTTAGAGGCATTTGAGACATTGGGACACGTTTGGTATCTGTCGCTTCCCTTCCTTTGTTGGGAAGTGCTCTAAACCAGAAATGATGTAGATGTGGAATCAACTGTGAAAGTAGCATTTTTTTGGCAGCCCCCAAAAAAGCTCCCTCTGCTTTTTTTCCCCTGACCTGTTATTAACCCTGAGTGAATGAATGGGCCAGTCTTTAGTCTTTTGTCTCCAAGTTTTCCAATTCAAAGGCATGGAGTGTCCTGTGTCTGGTTCCTTGTGCCTGGTTGAATGTATTTACCAGTTGTATTATCTAGTTTTAACCTTGACAAAAGGGACACATGGCTTGAAAAGACTCCTATAAAGGACCATGGATTAAAGATAACACTCTAACCATACAGTTCCCAAGAAAACTGAACAAAAATGGCAGAAGTAGCCCTCCTGCTACTCCCACTGCAGAATGTTTGCCAATCACACTACAAGGTCACAGTGTTACAAGGTAGAAACAGTGGCAATCTAATTTGATTTAATAAGCAGTTGGCCAAAAACCTACAAAAATTTTAAAATGTCACTGGGAACCTGGATGAAAATTTACATGTATAATGGTTATGATAAATTTCAAAATCCATTTTGTGCCTTGAACTGTGAAATAATGGTAATAGCCTGTGTTGATAATGTATATGTTAACAAATAAAGAATAAAAAAAATAATAAGGGGCTTCCCTGGTGGCACAGTGGTTGGGAGTCCGCCTGCCGATGCAGGGGACACGGGTTCGTGCCCCGGTCTGGGAGGATCCCCCATGCCGCAGAGCGGCTGGGCCCGTGAGCCATGGCCGCTGAGCCTGCGCATCCGGAGCCTGTGCTCCGCAACGGGAGAGGCCACAACAGTGAGAGGCCCGCGTACCGCAAAAACAACAACAACAACAACAAAAAAATAATAAGGATTTGGAGGATGTATGTTCAAAATGCTTAGAACCCACTGGTCTAGGAAATGGCATCTTCTGAGGTTGATGGTCAAAGGTTGGTGGCATGTTCAAAGGTAGAGGTGGCCTCAGAGGACAGGCCTGCCTGCAAGTCTGAGGGAAGATACAGGCCACTGATGAGAAGAGTGGGGAGTACATTCTGCACAAACCAGGAGGACAGGAAATCTCCCATCTTTCCAGAGATACTCAGAACTAAGGAAGGACCCAAGGAAAGTGGACGCCACCTCACCAAAGGAACCAGTTCCATCTAGGAGGTGCTTCTAGAGCAAAATGAATACTACAGGGTCACCTGGCCAGATGGAAGCCCATCGGGTCTAGATAACTCATGCCAGCCTCTCCATGCAGAGGTCCAGCATTCCGAGAACACAGACAGGGGTACATGGTAGACTTTTATTCGAGCCTTTGGCCCCTTGCATTTTAACAGCCTGGTGTGGCCTTTTCCAGTTAAGGTGAACAAACTTTAGAGTGTCCATCACTTTTCAAGGTTTCTGGAAAGGAAAGGCTGATGAGCTCCTGCCAGTGCTGCAACATTCATTGGTGCAGGTTTTGCTTTGCAGAAAGGCTCCCAGAAGGGCTGAGCTGACTGGAGGGGTCACCTTTTTATAACTTACACAAAGGCACCTCTGTGGACCCGCTATGGCCATGACCTTGCTGTGACTTGTGGCCGACTAGAGCCAAAATCGGAACAAAAAAAAAAAAAGATCCAGCAGACAAAATGCTAAGTCTGATGAATTTTCACTTTTCAACCCGGAGTGTGGCTTGGTATAGGCCACGGTTAAGTAGGTTCACACTGCACTCCCTTTCAGTGTTGTTAGAGAGGCTGCTTGAAATCAGATTAGGTGGTGGCGAGAAACCCAGGTGAAAAGTGTGCTGCAGTCACCAAGCTCTCTCCCAGAGACTGCAGGCATTCGGAAAAAAGAATGAGTACTTTGATTTTGCTTTTTGACCAAGGCTTTTTTTGGAGGGGTTGCACGCATGCCGTTTGCTTCCAGAAACTAACAAGCCACATGTTCCCCATTAGTCACATGTGGCCACTCTTTCCCAAACACTTTCTCTTTGGGCTCCTCACCAAAGAAGGAGAAGCATTCATTGTGACTGGGGCTGGGAAGTGACAAGAGAGCTCCGTGGAGGCTGACACGGGTGTCACCTCCATTTGTGAAGCTGGTAGCAAAGTCATCAAACCCAGCCGGGACCGGCTCCTTGGCCGTGTGCTCAGGGTTGCATAGGACCTGTAAATTGCATGGTAATGGCCGGCGCCTCAGCAGGAATAGACATGTGCTTTGAGTTTTCCCAATGAGTCAGACGCACGCCGCGAGATAAATGCTGATTGCAAGCAGATGTGACGTGCGCTTTTTAAGAGGGACGGGCAGAGGGGGATCGTGTATTGGCATCTTCCACACTCTTTGAGATGACGGACTGACACTTAATGGAGTCTGGTCCCTTAACAAGAAACATTGCGTGGTGGGTGATTTCCCCCCCTCCACCTCCCACCCCCGACACCCTTCTTTCTTCCGTAAGAGGAATCTACATTTTAAGCCTTAAATGTAAACGTGTTCTGGCTCCAATTTGTCGGCTAACTCTAATCGCCTCGGAACTTACATAAACTCTAGGTGAGTAATTTCCCCAAGTACGGTGCCCCCCTTGGAATGTGTGTGCTGTGAACTCAGATTAAACTTTTAACCTCACATTTTTCTGGGAAGGATTATTATCCGTGTTTTTACTGTTTGAAAAAAAGACAATCAGAAACTCAAAAATGTCTAGTGTTCTTTCTGTGGTTGAGTTGGTACACCTCTCACGAGCCTGCCCTTTGTGTTGTGTGTGCCGAGAGATCGTGGACACCCTTGGCCCCTAAAGTTGGGGATGAGACGGCCTGTTGTGGCAGAATTGAGACTGTAAGGCACGGACACTCTCGCCTTCCTTGTGATACTCCCAACTGAACTGTGAACTGTTTGTAGGGCCCTGTGCCCTCCCACCTCAACTGCAGAAATCCCGAGTGTCTTTCTGCTGATGCACGCCATGTCCTGTTGCCAAGTGACCTACATAACACGTTCGTCAGCAGAGCAGGAGGTCTGAGTCTTAGGTTTCTGCTGCATTTTTCCACACTTGGCTTTCAATCACCTCATCTCCTTCCAGCAACTGGGTCAGTGCTAGGCTCTCCCAGAGTGTTTGTCGAACCAGTCCCAGAGGCCAAGCTTGAAGATCTCTTTACAACCTTAGTCCCTTACTCGTTAATCACTTGCTGGGTCCATCAACTAAGTCTGTTAGCCCTTTAATGCCAGAGTTTTTTGGACTGAGTTGGCATCAACGTGGAAACAAATGGACTGGCTTCTTCTCCCAGGAGCTTCTGGTTATTTGTACTTGCTTTTTGTTGGATGCCTAAAAAGAGGCAGCTGGTATGGTGTCCTGGGAGGAACGGTGGGCTGGGGGTCCGGTATTGGTTCTGCCGCCTTGGTCTGTGTGGCCTTGGTCAAGTCATTGTATCTGACAGGGCTTCAGCTTGTGCATTTGTAAAATGGAGGCGTTGGATTCAGTGGTCTTCCTGTTGAAACAGTAATAATCCCATTAGTTTTATTGGCAGATTTTGAAGGAAAGCAAACACCAAAGCAAGAGGCAAAAATGGGAAACCTTCACGGTAGAAAGTAACTGCTTGTCGTATTGAACATTGCTGTGCAAGGCCCTTTTAATATGTCGCGATGCAGCATTCTGCTGAGAACACTGTGATGCTCTTTTCATGTTCTATTTCATCATCCTAAGAATATTCTGGATTCTTGAGCAAACGAGAAACACTATTCTGGCACTGGAAGAACAAAG
Organism: Aethalodelphis obliquidens; assembly: GCF_003676395.1. Classification (NCBI taxonomy): domain Eukaryota; kingdom Metazoa; phylum Chordata; class Mammalia; order Artiodactyla; family Delphinidae; genus Aethalodelphis; species Aethalodelphis obliquidens. The sequence goes on from NW_020837976.1 coordinate 732,318, forward strand.
GGAGGCTGGAGAAGCATCGTTTCCACCCCAGTGTTTGGAAAATTGATTGAGTAATTGGTTTCTGGTGTTAACTTTCCTTTGCACTCATATGCATAGATATTTGCCCCCAGGATACCAGGCTGCCTCCCATCCCCCTTCCTGGGCCCCTGTCCTCTGGCCTCTAGAATCAGAAACCAGAATCAGCTGCACTTTTTTCTGTTTCTGGCTTCCCATGATTGCTGTTTTGGTGTTAGCCTCACCAATGGCAAACAGCTGAAACTGACCGAGTAGCAAATGCCATAGGTGGTAGTGGGGCGGGGCGGCGGGAGCATCCAGGTATTGCTGTCTCTAGAAGAGAGTTGGAGGATTGGGGTCTGCTCTGAGGACTGGTACCCCACCTTCTGGAAGACGGCATCACCTGCACTTGTGCTTCTAGCAGCCACCACCAGGTTGTGAATGTTGAAATGCATTTTGTTATCAACCTTGGTAACAAACATCAGAAGGGTCCCACGTGCTGGTGCTGGAACAGGAGCTCTCATTTACTCATTAATTTTACCAATGTTTGTGGAGGACCTGTTGTACATCTGGAACTTTGTATCTGGAGATACAAAGACAAGTGCAAATGGCATTGCCTTCCAGGGGTTTATGATCTAGCAAAGGACAGAGGGGTGTAACTGGTCTACTGTATAATGTATGTGATAAGCTGATGGTGTGGATGAAAAGCTGGGCAGGAACAGAGATGGGGACTCTTGCGTTCTGCCAGGCTTTTGGTTGACTGAGAGACAGGCAGAGGGTATTCCAGGCAGGGGAACCTACATAGGCAGGTGTAGAACGACACAAAAGAGCACAGCACCGTGAAGGCGTGACGTGGCTCAGTGTGACTGGAGCACAGATTCAAGGTAAAAAGTGGCCAAAGACAAGGCCGGAAAGGCAGATTGGGCTCTAGAAGAGGCTTATGCAGGGCCAATGAGTTCCATACACATTTGTTCTCAAAAAGATTCAGGGGGGGTTTACCCCAACACACACTACATAGAAAAGAAATTAAAGTGTAGGGAATATAAGGGATGAAAAATAATATAAGACCATGAACAGTTAGTTCATATAGAGTTTATGTACCGTTAGTTGTTAGGGGTTGGACAAAAATTGACTCTGAGCTTCCTAGATGCCAAAGCAAAAAGGGAACTGTGAACTTTGCTATACCCATATGAGAAAAAGCCAGTTGCTCCAAAGAAACAGGCTTTTGCTGGAACTAAGAGCCAAGGGAAATTTCTCCATTGATTCTCATCGAAGGCTCAATGTGGGGACACAGTGGAAATATCTTCCCTGCACTAGCAATTTTTATAGGACTGTTTCTTGTAATGTCCCTCAATGCAAGCCAATGGCATACTGCCAAAGTGTAATTCAGTAAAACCAGCTGAACACAGGGCCAGAACGATTCAGCCTAAGCCTGCAGCTTTTCCGTGGTTTGGCTTGGTGTGCGGATACAATTTAGGGTATCTAGAGAAATAGAAGTTCTTCATATCTTTTAGGCAATCATCCATGAACATTATTTCTTACAATGGGGCTCTTAAAAAGTATTGGACAGCAGGCAGTGAACTTGAGCTTCCATTCATTGGCAGAGACCTCAAGAACAAAAGAATTTGAACTTTGGGTTATGTAACAAAGAAAAACAATATTTTTCCAAAGATGTTTAATCATGGAAGGAAAGTAATTGGTTATCCTGGACTAATAGTGCAATCCCATGGCTCGGCTCCAACTGACCTGGAATTGAGGCTGGGTTGCTAAGTAGAGTTCCCTGACCTGCCGGCATGTGTATTGCTGTGAATCTAGGTTGAAGGTGGTAGCATAAAAAGTCCTCACAGAAGTAAAGCTGTGGGTTGAGCATCTTTTGAGATTTGGTTCTTTTCCTTAGCAGCTAAAGTAATTGTGTGAAGTGCAAACCTAGGTTCAAGAGGCTGATGCGTGTGTGTGTGTTATGTGTGTTGCTGCGGTCTCAGGAGGCCTGTGGCATTCACCGAATAGCATCTAAGGTAAAAGTGTAAATTTTGCCGAACATAAATCAATCCCAAATATTTATACAACATGGTACAACTCGTAAAATGTATTCCCATTGTTCCCATCCAGTATCTAAGTTGAATTGCATAAAAACCTTGAGCAGGCCTGGTATGATTATCCCATCAGACAGATGTGAAAACAGAGGCTTGATCAAGTTGGCATGGATGTGAGGTGGGAGAATCAGGATCGTAACCCAGGTCTTTCGATTTAAGTATAGTTATTGTTCTACCTTCCCAGGCCCAACTGACTTACCCAAAGGACCAGTGAACTGTAGGTTATGATGACCACGCTCAGCAGCCACCAGGCTAGAGTAGCGCCTGTTGGGAAAAATTCCAAACACTGTAGGGTTGGAAGGCTCACTGCAGTTAACTCAGAAAAAATTTCAACTCCTTAGGCCGGAATGCTAAAGGGAGGCATCTGTTCATGGGAGGATGAACACTCTCTATTTCCTGGACCCCACGCATGGCCCCAGGTATACACTGGTCAGAGACAATGCAAGGATCTGTTCTTTCACCCTTCTATTTACCAAACATACATACATGTTGCCATACATGAGTGTGTGGATGGTGTAATGCAAGAGTAGCTTCAAACATTGGAGAAACTTTAAATAATCTTACCTATTGGTATTCAGTGATCAAATCTTCTCAAAGCTAACTCATTGTAAATATGAGTTTGAACTTGAACTCTGTATGTTGTAATAATTGCTTTTCAGAGTACTCTACTTAAGTGGAAGCGTTGCCACCTCTTTTCTACTTATTCATTGAACATCTAAAGAGCTAACTCGTATCTAGTTACTTTGGTGTTACTTTTGTGGATATAGACTGTTTTCACTTGATTCTCCCTGAAAATACAAAGAGGGGGTGAAATTCAGACATCAATGCCACTGCTGATACAATGCACTAAATTGTAAGCTAGGGTCCCAAAAGACAGCATTCTCCTCCGGATCAGCAAAATTACTTATAACTAGAGAGCCACAAGCACGCAAAAGGATGATTTCAGTATAGCACCAAATATCCCCAGTTTATAGTCAGGGAGGAGATTCCAGATCTCAGAATGGTGGGCAGACCTGGTAACTCAACACATGTTATGTATTCACTAAAAAACCGAGACGCTTTTGATGCAGTTACTTGCCAAAAGTTCCCAAAAGCAACCCATCCCCAAACTGATCAGGATGAAATGTTCCAGAATGTTCTTCCCTGTTCTCTGTTAGGGCACACACATTACCACTTACCTCTTTCCAGGTGGCACCTGCACACACTCCCAAAATGAGAGGATACGTCATCTCCTGAGTCTCTTTCAGTTCAAAACTTGAGAGTTTACTGGTTCTACAAGACGAAGGCAGCTACACACCAAAGAGCCTGCTTCTCTCCAGCCTCCCAAATTGTTAGAGTTTATGTTAATTCAGTGGAAACAAAAGCCTTTGACAGCCAAACTTGAGACTGCTTTGGGAAATCCATTGTTTAGAAATGGCTTTGCGATACAACTGGAAATTCAGGTTAAAAAAGAAAGAAGAACAAAAGAAAAAAAGAGTGGAACCAGTTCCCTGTCAACACAGCTCCCTGCACGGTTGGTTACTTCCTGACAAACACCAGTTTGCTGCTGTGGGGACAATGTGTGTCCCACCAGTGTAGCAGCAAGGGGTGTCCAGGTGCCTTCTCTGACCTGCTGCTAAACAGTGACAAAAGCATTAGGAAAGCAGAGCCTTCTTCACTCTCAGGGATTATAGCACATGTGCCAAAGGAGTCCTTGCCTCTGTTATCGTTTTCATCTTTGACCACAGAAAAGAGTCATTTGCTGAATGATCCTTAGTGCCAGGAAATAGATAATGGAACGTCTCCAAAAACCTCTGGGTCCCAGAGAGTAGTTTCTGCTTCAAAAAATTCCAATTCAAGTTTCTCATCTTGCTTCTTGTTCAAAAATAGCTCACAGGGGGAAAGGTGTAGGCCATCTCTGCTTCCATAACAAACCACGGTTTGGGTAACAGGACTCGCTTCCCTTCCCAGATTTTGGGAGCATCTGAGGCCTGCTCTTGGAGAATGCAGATGTGATTGAGAGCAGTGTCTCCCCCTGCTGGGCAAAGCACTTCCGGGTCCTGGAAACTGCCACAGGTTGAGGTGGCACCTGTGAAACAAGAGTCTGGCAGTGTGTTCGCGCAGTGTTTTGTTTTCTTTTGTTTTTATTTGTGCTTTTAGTGTTAAAGAAAAAAATTCTGTTGGGAGCTTATCGTTGATCTTTCACTTAGAACAAAAGCCACTCATCAGAAAGCTATAGATGAGGTTTGTGGATACCATGGCGGAAAATGAATTCCCATTTGTGGCCTGATCTGTGAGTGGGATTCTGACCACGAACGAGATTTCCACATCCACTGGCCAGGCTCGGGGATTAGCAATTTTTCAGAAGTACCACGCCAAGTTTCCAGCTCCATTCTTCAGGCTTGAGTCTGTGGGTGGCACTGAGTGAGTTTGATTCTCTCCGGGAGTAGGGTGAGGGAAGGGGAGGATTATTCTGAATTAGTGGAGGAAGACCAGGGATGACTTTATTTGTGACTTGTGGTTGGATTTAAGAAACTCAAAGGGCGCTTTAGGACCTACAGCACTCTCATTTTAAAAATTGGCCGTATAGTTTTCTGTAGCATGGCTCTGTGTGTGTACGGGTGGGGTGTGTGTGAAATAGATATATGTATCTTGCTTTTCAAACATTCTTTCCCAATTCTCCTTAAAATAAGTTCCTTTCCAAAGTTATGTTGGCTGAAAGTGTATCAGTATAAATTCAATGATAACAGTAAGCTCATCTTTTCAATTGTTAATACTCTTAGGAGAGTTGTGGTGAGTTGGTCTGTCTTCACACTAAATTGTGAATAATGTGATCATGTTGCTTTCCTTCTAACGCCTGGCTTACACGCTGTCCCGGAGAGGGAGTGTATGTTGTCAGATGAAGAGGTACTTGGAGCGAGGAATTTCCAGTAGCTGGCAGGCACATGAGCCTATGAGGACTTCATAGGCAGAAAGGATGCTCAGAAGAAAGAAGGGCAATGCAGAGATACAGGCAGGAGGCCTCCAAAGATAAACTTCTACTCGTGTTGAAAATGTGAACAAAGCTGACCCTGGTTTGGGGAGGGAAGGTGTGTGCTCTCCCAAGGGTTCTTCGACCAAACAGAAAGGGAGATAAAGGTAGGTGAGAATCTCATAAGCACAGTCAGTTACGGCAACTGCTGATGTGTCAGCTCCCGTTCAGATTGCCCTGGGAAACAGATATTGTGGCAAAAGCTAGTTTTCATGTCACATTCATTAGGTGCCAGGAATACCTTCAGTTGTTTCCCCAGCACAGCCCTGTTTAGTCCATGTCTCTGACATACCGGCTGTCTCGGATATGAGTGGCCACAGGTAGTTAATGAAATGACTTCAGCGTATTTAAACGGACGTTTACAAACTTCGCTGGGTGTGTGGTTGACATCTGGGGAAACCCACACACATACAAAAACTTGGAGTGACTCTCTCTATAAAGAGGCCGGTGGGTGATTGTGCGCTCCCACTTGGAAGCCACGTGTGCATGCACAGCAATGGTGGCGCCATGCTAATTAAGACTAATGGCCGAAAGAGCCATTGCCGATGATCCAATTAGGCGGATGGAGTTAGAGATTACACAGATAACTCCAAGACATCAGTCTAGTTCAATTTTACAAGGCCTATATTTAAAATGAGGTGGTATTTGACTATAATAAAATAGTATAATAAGTCGTTTACTAGGTCTTGCCGTTGTGGAAGCTGAGGGCTACTAACAGCCTTAAAAGTTACCGTTTAAGCTGGATTTTTTGGTTTCAAGGACTAATTATGTTGATGGCTTATTACCAAGTTCTTTTTGTTCCTTATGCCTCCTGCTGTCCAGTTGAGACTGTTTTACAGTTCATTAGCCCCTTGACTAGAAGGTAGAATGGAAGAAGATAAAATTCACATCCTTCTGCCTAGCAGCAGATCTGGTACGCTATTTTGTGGAGAAGATACTGAACCTGTTGATGAAAACAGACCTTTGTGTTCCCGTGGATTAAATTTTCCTTTGATTTCCCCGGATTCCTGATGTTGGAGAGAGCTAATAATTAGCTGAACTGATTATTTCTTGGTAGGGTAAAAAGTAAAGTCAGCAGGCTTCTGCTTTATATAACATTAATTTTGTCACATGTAAGGAAAAACACTGATAAACCCAACAAGATAGTGAAGCTTTTAAAAATTACACATGGTTTGTACTGTGGTTATACTCATCAAACTGAGCTTTGCTTAACTCTGTAAACGTTGTCAACAAAGAGTCTGAAATTTCCCAGAGCACATTATTTTTAATAATATCACACTCCAGTGTGACATGGAAAAACATCGCCAAGAGATTGCTCTATGGCATAGAAGCCTTCAAACATTTAAGTAGGGAGAGACAAATCACAGTGTTTTACTGGTGGAAATTTCCTCATGAGGCTTAGACTATGAGCAGAAGTTTCTCTGCCTCTTGCCATTAAGCATGGATTTGGGGGAGAAAGAGTGGGTAAGAGGATGAAAAAGAGCCAGGAAGGGTGCTGGAGCCTCAGTTCACTGTTTGCTTTTTCGAAGGCACCCCTTCTAGTCACTGCTACACGATCAATTCCTCAGTGTGCTCTTTAGTTTTGTGTCCTGATACAAGAGAACACCAGCTTAAAGCAGGATATACTTTATCCCTCTTGGAAAAAGAAATAACAAATCATTAAGGCCACAGCTCACAGGGGCCCAAGTTTATTGGCAATAAAAGGCAGCTGTGCTGACAACACTACCAATTAATCTGCCAAAAGCAAGCATGTCACTGTTAGAAAACAGAGCAGGAGGCATCCAGGGATCTATATAAAGCGTAGACACCAATCTTAAACAACAGGGGCAGCAATGTGGCACCCACCCTGCAGCAGATGGAGTAAGGTCTGCATTCTTTGTCCAAGAAAACTCCTTACTATGTAGAAAAACCCCCAGCCTGAGTCAGGTATACACCTGGCCTCTTCCCGAGGCACTGGGTCCCTCAAAGGTGCTGGTAGGAACAGAAAAAAATATTTGGGAGTTAAATTTTTTGAGCACCTTGGGCATTTTCAGTTATGTTATTTCACTCAGTCTTCACAATTACACTGCTGAGGAAGTATAAGCATCTTAGTGTCCACAGGTGAGGAAACTGAGGCACAGTTCTCAATTCAGGTGTCCCTGGTTCCCTTATCCATTCTTCTCCCACGACAACGTGTATTTACAGATGAACCATCAAGAAATGCTTGTTCTAGACCTGGCTGCCATGAGTTCATGGTGTGACTTTGGGTAAGTCTCATAAATTCCCTGAGCCTCAGGTTTGTATCTGAAAAATAAGAGGTTATTGTTCCAAAACTATACATGCTCTTACCATACGAGCCAGCAATCATACTCCTTGGTATTTACCCAAAGGAATTGAAAACCTGCATCTGTGTCCACACAAAAGCCTGCACACAGATGTTTATATCAGCTTTATTCATAATTGCCAAAACTTGGAAGCAACCAAGTTGCCCTTCAGTAGGTGAATGGATAAATAAACTGTGGTACCAGATGATGGAATATTATTCACCACTAAAAAGAAATGAGCTATTAAGTCATGAAAAGACATGGAAGAAGCTTAAATGCACATTAAGTGAAAGGAGCCAATGAGAAAAGACTACATACTTTATGATTCCAACCATATGACATTCTGGAAAAGGCAAAACTATGGAGATAGTAAAAAGATCAGACGTTGCCAGGGGATATGGGGGAGGGAGGGACGAACAGGCAGAGCAGAGGATTTTTAGGGCAGTGAAACTACTGTGTGTGATACCATTATGATGGCTACGGGTCATTATACATTTGTCCAAACCCACAGAATATACAACCCCAAGAATGAACTCTAATGTGAACTATGGACTTTGGGTGATGATGTGTCAATGCGAGTTTGTCAGTTGTAAGAAATGTACCATCTGGTGGGGGCTGTTGATAATGGGGGAGGCTGTGCATGTGGAGGGGTGGGCAGGAAGTACGTGGAAAATCTCTATCTTCCTTCAATTTTACTGTGAACTTAAAACTACTCTAAAACATAAAGTCTTAATTTTAAACAAATTTAAATGAAAGGATAGAAACTCAAAGGTCTTACTGAAGTGCTTCTCCAACTTTAATGAGCATGGGAATCACCTGAGGATCTTGTTAAAATGCAGATTCTGACTCAGCAGGTCTGGGAGAGGCCTGAGGGTCTGCATCTAACAAGCCTCAGGTGATGCTGATGCTGGTGTAGGAACGGAGGTCATAGAGCATCATCACCCTGGGATTCCAAGATGGCAGCCACCACGTCTTCCACTCATCGCTGCAGGCTTGCGTTTTGGTAGGTGCCTTGCATACTTGGTTTTCAATAATGTTAGAGATGTTGGATCTGCTTAGTAGAGTAAGTGGCTCAAAGTAAGGGAAGTTTTTAACTTTAGCTGCTCAGTGATTCTGCAGTTCCCTGAAGGCTCCATCCTTCAAGGGCCAAACCAGAGCCTGGCCTTCTCCTCTACCCCCACCCCACCCCATGGCAGAGTCCCTGATAATCCTTTCTCCACAGTGGGCTTATTCACCCTACCTCTATCTGTCCACAGCTCAGTCTGATTGACATGTTCCAGAATGAGACCAACCTTAAAGGACACCTGGTAAATACCATTAAGAAGCACCTTACTCTTCCAAAGATTTTATTTATTTTTGCAGTTTAAATCACATCCTCCCCATGCACACTGTGACATGTAAAGTTTCTTCCTCCATTCTGACACCCCTCTTTGTTCTGGTAACCAATACAGCACTTTATTAGCCGTCTATGATGGCTTCATGCATTTTTTCCTTGTGCAGTGGTAGTTACTGCTCTTAGGAATGGTTGCAGAGGCCAGAGGCCAGATTTTCATAATCTCTATGGGGAAACATAGTCATAAACTCAAGACAAAAATATGGCATGAATTCAAAACTTTTTCTTTCTGTCGTTTTTTTAAATCCCATTTTAAACCACTTGTTTAGAGTTGGATCTAATTAGAGTATTTCAGAAATAAGGGCTTACTGTGTTGAACCTATAAAGAAGCGGCTACTATTTTTTTAACCTGATCTTTTCTTATAATGCCCAAAAGGACAACACTATGTATTTTGTACCACTGTCAAGGGACAAAGACAGCTCCAAATATTTGACCTAGATAAACAGATTACCATTCATTTCATCTGAAAATATAGGGATAATTAACTTGGACAACCATATAAACAGCAGGGGTCTCCTCCTGAGTGTCTGCCTTCTTAAATCAGCAGATAGCCTCCCAGAGGGCTGCCACAGCGGGGCCATTCAGCTGCCTCTTTTATTGCTCTATTTCCCATTGTTCTAATGAACTGTATGGTATTGTGGAAAGAACTTCTGGGCATTTCAGTCTTCTGGGGTTTATTCGTAAGTCCCAGTCCACTCATGTTTATCCATTTGGTAAGGTTTATAATGGATTTGTTCTCCTGAGTTAAACAAATTTTTTTTTCTTCACTGTGCAAAGTTGTGATTTAGTCCATTATTAGTCACTGAGCCCTTGGAATCAAAGACATCTGGAATCACAGAGTTACAGCGGACCCGAAGGGTCACGTGGTCTAATCCCCTGTCCGATGCCTGATTTCCCTGTAGATTCCCTGCCCTGTGGGCTTCACCATAGTCTGTGTTCGAACCTGTTCAGCCACAGGTTATAAGTTAGTCTTTGCAGAGTTTTCATACGAAAGTTCTTCCGAGATGGAGCTGAAATCCATTTCTCTCTAGTTCCCACCCTTTGATATCAATGCTGAGAAAACAGAACAGGATGATTTCCTCTTACACCTGACAGGGCCTCAGGGAGTTTAAGTACCGGTTATACTCCCGAGTCGCCTGTCTCTCTTTCCTTTGCCAGTTGTCCTTATGTCAGAGATCAGACGCTTCACCATCCTGGTCACTCTTTGAACAGGCTCCTACCTCACCAACCTTCCTCAGGTTCGTGGCTCAGAACTGGTACCTTCCTCCGGGTTGGAATGGGACTGGCCTTCTGGAACAGTTGTTCTCAACCTTGGCTGCGTGTTGGAATCACCTGGACGGTGCCTGCGCCCCACATTTGGAGATGCTGATTTCATTGACCTGGGGTGTGGTCTGAGCACCAAGATTTGTATAAACTTCTGGGGAAATACCAAATGTAGCTGAGGCTGGGGACGAGTATTCTAAAGTCTTTATCAATCAGAGGCATTGCTGGCCGCCCAGGCTAAGTGTGGAGAAGGGATGAGAATGGGAGAGGGTGTTAGAGTCGAGGAGGGGCTATAGCCTATTGTTGAATTGTTAGGTCTCTCCGTAAGCTGGAACTCATACTTGTTTCTTGGGTTTTAGATTCTCATCTTGAAGTTTTTTACATTGATACAAAACCAATATAATCATAACTTAAGTTTCACAGCTGAGCTAGCTGAGCTCATGTTTTTGTGTTTCATGTCTTATTTATCGTGTTTCTGGCACATATTTTATTTCGCTCTCTGGGATACTGTGATGAGACATTTGGGGGGTTGGGATGTGGGGAGATATACGTCTCCCTCCTGAGAGATCACTCCCCTCCATCACACTACATTATGACACTTGAGCTGTACCAGATCACTAACTCAAGGTGAATTTGCTATGCACTTTAACTCCTAGGTTTTTTTACTTCTAAACCATTACCCCCCATCTTTTTTTGGTAAATGCTTTTTGTTTTTAAATTTAAAAATTCACCTTTGATATTGATAAAGGCTAGGTGGGAGGATATGGCTTAGGTGTGCCACAGCAGTGAGCTTCCCAATCCTGGACTCCAGAATTAGCTAGACTTTCCTGTGAAGTTACAGGAAGTGCTGCAAAACCACAGACTTCCCATGTGGGGACTGCCATGTAAAACCTGCAGCATGGAGGCCCAGACCAGAAAGTGTGTTCTCTGCAGATACCTCCAAAGAGGAATTGCATTTTAAAAGGAGAGAAGAAGAGGAAACTACAATACATTGACTTAATATGTGCCACATTCACTGTATTCATTGGCAATGCATGGTCTCCTTTAACCTATACAATAATCCTGTGATGTGCATGTAATTATGCCCATTTTACAGATGAGGAAAATGGGGGCTCAGAGGGACTTAAGCACTAATCGATGGGGTGTCAGGATGAAAGTGAGAGTCATGCCCTTTCCACCACACCATCTTGCTGGGGTAAGGAAGGCCCTACATCCTACTGCATTTCATCGTGTTGGGTTTGCTCCAGAGTTCCAGTCTTTCAGTCATTCTGAATCCTTTCTTTGTGTCGTGCACTTGCTAAGTTCAGAAAACCTACTCCATTGTGATGAGATGAAGAACTCTTAGAAGACACTCATCCTGTCTTTGAGCAATTTGCTCTGTAAAGTAGTAAGTCAGACAATATGCTTGTGAAACTAATTGATCCTATATTCTTGACCCTGTGCATGAAAAGTAGAAAGGAAAAGGGATTTTTCCCCCTGAGTGTGTCTGAACGATTTACCTAGGTAGTCCCCAACTTGGAACAGGAAAGGTGATTTGCAAAGCAGATGTTTGATCATTTAAAGATATATTTTGCTCTAGAAATAATATTTTCTCTTCTGGCCATCTGCATTGCCTTTTTAAACTGTGGTATACCATATGTGGTGATGAAAATGCTATTCCACCTCCATCATGAGTATACTGCCGATTATTATATTCCTGTCTCCCGCATGTTGGCAAGTAGCTTTTTTCAGATCCCTAGACGATCACAGACCTGGTATGCTTGTTAAACATGCCCAGTAATGAGTTCTTGACATTCATAAATCCAGCAATTATTTTCCTGATGAGAGGTGAAGTGTTTTAATACAATGCAGAACCAAATTTCAGAACTGCAGAACATTTGAGATTTAGATACCCCTTTTTCCTGTCAGTTTCACGCCAGACTTATTGACAATTAAGGTTTTTTAAAATTTTATTTTATTTATTTATTTATTTATTTTGCGGTACGCGGGCCTCTCACTGTTGTGGCCTCTCCCGTTGTGGAGCACAGGCTCCGGACGCGCAGGCTCAGCGGCCATGGCTCACGGGCCCAGCCGCTCCGCGGCACGTGGGATCTTCCCGGACCGGGGCACGAACCCATGTCCCCTGCATCGGCAGGCGGACTCTCAACCACTGCGCCACCAGGGAAGCCCGACAATTAAGGTTTTGGAGCAGAATTATGTCTCAGTACGATGGACTATTTAAAAAATTCCTTCATACGTAAATACCCACTTCTGCGCTTTTCCACGTGTGCTTTGGAATGCGAGAGGTCCCTTCCTGCACTTACCTGCCTTTCTCTGAGGCTGGTTCCACTGGCTTTGACATTTATTAAAGTTTCAACTGCTTATCCCAGCAACTTTGACATTGGGTGGCTCTTTGGGAAAGGGCTAATTAAAAATGGAATCAAAATTGATGGAAATAGGGGACTTCCCTGGTGGTCTAGTGGTTAAGACTCCGAGCTTCCAATGCAGGGGCCACGGGTTCCATCTCTGGTTGGGGAACTAAGATCCCACATGCTGTGCAGTGTGGCCAAAAAAAAAAAAAAAAAATTGATATAATAAATGGCTCTTTACGTAGGGTGACCTGATAAGCGCCATTTTCCCAGGAAGCTGGAAGGGGACCAGGTGTGAGACTCTGCACAAGACCCTGTACCTCCCCCTCTCTGCTGTCACTCACTCTTATCTGCTCTCCTCTCTCAGACAGTGTAGACTCTGCCTGAGTTGAAGCTAAGGCCTGTGCATATGAGGTCTCTAAGCACTTGAAGCCATTCATTTCCAAGTTTTAGACTCGATTTCTGATAGACCACTTATGCCATTCCATCAATCCATCCCAACTCAGGAGCCCTGGTCGGAAACTTCATGGCAGGGTCCTAACTAAAACCCACAGCCCTGGAGATGCAGGGGATGATGGCTGTGTGGGTGTATGTGTATGTGAAACTAAATGTGTATACATGTAGAATCCAAATGAATGCTACACGAACAGTTGGTGTACATTTGGGGCATTTCCTGTGGGCTAGACACTGGTGACAAAAGAATGAAAAGATACAGTTCTTGTCTGTATTACAATGAAAGATCGTTCTCGTAATGGGGTGGCTCTTCAGTGCAGTGGAGTCCAGGAGAGGGAACCCAGGAAGTCAGGCTGCACAGAGGAGCTAGAGTTTTGAGATGGGTTACAAAGGGAGAGTAAAATCTAGGTAGGCAAGCAAGCAGGGAAAGGTGTTCCAGGCAGGGGAAAACGCGTGTACCAGGGAAGTGTGAGACAGCATAACGTGCTCTGGAAAACGCAAATACTCTGTGAATTCTGAGCCGAGAATGCAGGAAGAAGACAAAGGGGAAGAGGTGGGTGGGGTCCCACCTTGGAAGCCTTGGGTGCCATGCCATGGCGTTTGTTTCATACACTAGGCAGTGGGAAGCTCCTGAAAATTTTCAGGCTGGGGAAACGATACAGCCAGACGTGTGGGCCTCAAAGCTGAGGCACATATACTAAAAATAATCCCAAACCAGAGGGAAGTAGGATTTTTTCTTCATCATTGGAAAAATACGTCAATAAAGCTCTTACCTCAGCTTTGGGGAGAAATCTTTGCTTTTCCTCCGGAAATACAGCTTCGTCTTCTCCTTTGTGGTTTCTGTGCTGGTGCTCTCTTAATCTGGCCTTGCAAGCGAAGCTGCCAGATGGCTCCCGTCCCGTGAGCTGTCCCGGGCACGCTCGCACGTCCGGGTTGATGGATGACCTTCTCCCTTGTCTGTCTGACCTTTGCATCCCTGCCTTCCCCACTGTGCGGCTCTGTGCTCACTCGGTCGGACCATCCTGCATGGAGATTCGTGAGCTCCCATAAGAGCAGACCACTCCTCTTAAATCACTTGTCAGAGGCCCTGAGAGATTGCTGCGTAGTGGGACATTAGGAACAGTTTGAGTATTTTGAACTTTGACCTGAATGAGCTGTGATTGCTCTGAAGTGGGGTCTTTCTCTTCTGCTGTTTGTTCTTTTCTTTCTTTTTCCCTCCGGTTTTCCCCCTCTGTTTCCTTCGCTTTTCCAAAATGTGTAGGTTGCATGGACCTGGTCAGGAGTCAGTGAGCCCTTCTGCTTGTTACAACTTTTTCTGACGAAAATCTAGTGTTGCGATAAAAGGGTTGAGCGATCCATCCAGCCCTTGTCTCCCAAACAAAGAGAGTTGTTGGAAACCATCCTACACTTTTCCAATGTCCCATTCAACCCTCAGCCAAGGGCAGGCAGGCTGCTTTCTGACAGTTTGGATGTAAGGTTCTCAAGGGCACGGGTGGGAAGAAAGAACCGGGAGGAAGAAGCACAACTGCTATAAAAATGGAAGGGACAGCAGGGGAGAGCGTGCACGGGGCCAGGGGAGAAAGGTGAGAATGGAGAGGATAACAATCTGGGATTGAAAAGGAAAAGGGGAAATCAATTGGGAAGAAGTGCACGGTGTCAGGAGGGTGGAGAAAAGGCAAGACAAACGTGGTTCTCTTGGCACATCCTCTGGCCCTGAGAATGGCCCCGTGGAGAGCAGTACAGACTGCCACATGGAGGGAGCCGCTCACGTCCGACTTTGATACTAGTTGCCAGGACCTCAGTGTAAGCTCCTGGAGGGTGGGCACCAGGTGTCCTCATTCTCTCTCCCTCACCGGCCACACCCTGCAGGACCCCATGTTGGTCAACCCGTGGAAGGGCCTGCAGCAATCGCACCTGAGTGTTTGGTTCACAAAACATTGCACTTGGGGTTTTTACCCAGCTTCACAGGAATGGAAGGATATCCTCCGAGCCCTGGCACCTGTCCTTACGGCTACTTTCCTTAAACAGAGGAGCAACTTAAAATGGCCATCCGCCTGTCTGCTTTCATAACAGCTTTTATTTTTAATTCACAACTGGGGCAGATAGTCCATCTTCTGATGTCCCATCAGCTCTGTGTGGCCAGGCTACCGTGGAGCAGGGCGCCCTCCAGGAAAAGCGCCAGGCAGTGAAAGCTCTGAATGAACAGTGGAAAGTGTGTTGGCTGCTCTGGGATATTCCACCCACAGGTAATTGCTGTGGTGTTTTGTAAACGTCTCTCTCCGGACGCAGGCGGGGCAGATACTTAGCTGGGAGTGCCGTGGGGTATCCCTGCTCATTGATTAGTGCTCGTGCCAGGGCATTTATCAAATATTTGGAATATCACCTGGATGTGGAGTTCAGGCTGAAGATGTGCACTTCTTCTATTGGTTGAGCTGGTATTTGGGCTGTGGGATGTTTTAACATTGAATTAAACTACAGCCCTCTCAGTGGGGAAGGAGTACAGGCCCCACCCACTCACCCACCTTCCCCACCCTGACTCCTCGCCAGGCTGGAGCCCAGGAATAAGGGCTTAGATGTGCCAGCTTGTGGTGCCCCTTTGAATCCACGCCCCTTGTGCTGCTCACCGGCTTCCCTCGCTTTCATCATTCTCGAAGGCAAGTGCTCCAAGTTCAGGCTCTGAATAGACAGAGGATTAAAGGCTTTTGAAATCAAAACTAGGTCTTCAAAGCTGCCGGCAATGGCCAAGGAACTCCCCTCGAGCATGGGTCCCAAACCCAGCCCAGCCCACAGTTCCCAAATGCTGTGGGAAGCTCATTTCCTTTGTGCCGCAAGGCCTGTGCTGTCCGTGGGTCTCAGACTCAAATGCGGCAGGGCACACGTTGCTGGAGGGAGGTGGCTTCCCTGCAGCTGGAGACCCTGCAGGATACAGGGTGTGTGCCTGTTACCTGGGATCCCCAGCACACCCTGTTGGTCCAGCCAGGGGATCCAAACATGCGGGACATCTGGTTCTAATTCACATGGGTTCTTTATGAGTTTGGGTCACTGGCCCAAATGATGGGCATCAGACCCCTTGGACTGACCTGTGCCGTGTGCTGGTTGCTCTCCTGCCATCTGGAAGCCATCAGTGTTGAGACGGTTTCAGCCGCTTGCTGTGCACTTGTGTTGCAGGAGGCGCAGCCCAGCATGGCCCTGGTTCCTAGGAGTCAGGAGCCCTTTGCTTCCTTTCGGATTTCCAGTGTCAACCCCAGCGAAGCCCTGCGCTGCAGGCTGCCATCAGGTCCCCTTCTCTCCCTTCCCTTTCCTCTTATTTCGGACCTCGAGAGCAGTGACACTTGCAGGGGGACCCTGGCATCTCTCCCCATTCCTTTTCTTGCCCACTTTGCAGTTTTGAAAGGAAGGGGGTGCAGATAAGTCACTTTTTTTTTTTTTTTTCTTTTTTTTGCGGTACGCGGGCCTCTCACTGTTGTGGCCTCTCCCGTTGCGGAGCACAGGCTCCGGACGCGCAGGCTCAGCAGCCATGGCTCACAGGCCCAGCTGCTCCGCGGCATGTGGGATCCTCTCGGACCGGGGCACGAACCCATGTCCCCTGCATTGGCAGGTGGAATCTCAACCACTGCACCACCAGGGAAGCCCTAAATTCTTTTTTTTTTTAAGTCACTTTTTTAAAAGCCCCCAGGAAAGGAGTTGTACTTCACATTGTGTGCATTTTGTAAAAGGAATGTCTCAGAGGAATCGGGACTCAATCCTGTCACCATTTAAAGTCATGATAATAACTGCATCCTAATAATAGCTGCCAGTGGTACTGGATAACGTGCCAGGAGCTGCAGTTGCCTTACTTTCATCCTCGTAATAGCCCTGTGCGGACGGGGACACTGAGTCTCAGAGTTAAGCAGCTAATAAAGGAAGATTGGATTCTACCCAAGGTCTTTGCCGTTCCAAAGCCCACACCCTCTTGTGCTACAAGCTCGTGCCCTGTTTAGGCCCAGGTAGGGTGGAAACCCTGGGGTGACAGAGGAGCAGAGGAGGAACGAACATCTGCAGGTCACACTAGATAGTCCAGTCATGGGTTTTTCTAAGGAAGCAAAATGATCTTTTGAAAGGAAACTCATACAGTCTGTCAGCTTCTTGCCAACTCCACTACAGTACAACCTGCCAAAAACAGCCAAACCTTGTTTTGGGTATGAAAGCAGCTGTTATAATAAACTCCTCTGCTCTACCTCTTTTTCCTGTTATGGTGGAATGACTGTTTAAAGTAAATGTCTCCAATACGCGGATTTTCTGGGGTCATGAAAACATTTTTTAATTGGCAGGTTCTGCTACATTTTTTGGTGAGGTTAGGAAGTAAACAGAATGCCACATGCCATTTCAGATCCATGCAGTAGAAATGTCTCTGGATTCTGGAAACTTGATTCCCTACCGCCCACCCCCTTGGGCTAGAGCCTTCTCAGGCTTGGCCCTTGCTCCAGAATGAATGGATTTCTGCCTGTCTTCTATCCCAGGACTCCCAAAGCAGATGGAGGGAAATGAGTACACAGAACATAGAGTCAGATCTGGGTTTGAATCCTGGTTCTGCCAGCCACTAGGATGCAAAGTTATTCTGAGCCTCAGCCTCTTATATCTGTAAATTGGCTATTACAATACCAACTACTCATTAGGTGTGTCATGGAGTTTAAAACAAACATCAAAATAATAGCAAACAGTTACATAATTCTTATTATATGCCCTGTGCTTTTCAGGTGTTTTATGTGTCTTAACTCATTTAATCTTCTCAATAACCCCGTGCAGTAGGCACTGTGCTGGCCATATTCTAGCCATAGAGTAGAGAGTGCAGCTCACAAAATCTCCCTCTGCATGAAACTTACATTCTTGTTGGGGGAGGCCAAAAGATAAGTAAATTAGATCGTGTGTTAAATGGTAATGAGTGCTATAGAGAAAAATAAAACAGGAAAGGGGGATGGGGGAGCTGTAATTTTCAAAAGGTTGATCAGGGAAAGCCTCTCTAACAAGGTGACATTCGAGTAAAGACCTGTAAAGAGTGAGAGAGAGAGAGAGCGAGAGCTGTGAGGGTATATGAGGGATAGAGTCTGAAGCAGAGGAAACAGCAAGTGCAAAGGCCCTGGGGCCATGTGTCTGGTGTGTTCAAGGCACAGCAAGGAGGCCAATGTGGCTAGAGCAGAAGGCGTGATCCGCAGAGTAGATGAGGTCAGAGAGAGAAGGTTTGGGGAGAAGATAGGCTTTGTGGGTCTCAGCTCTTTATCTCAGTGAGATGAGAAGCTACCAGAAGAACTTGAGCAGAGGGGAGACATGATCAAGAGGAAGCCAGATGTGTAGAAAGGACATTTCTGATTCATTTACTACAGCTGCTGCTCCTGCTGTTGGTTCCCATAAGTTCCCACAGTTGCCAACTTTTTGAGACTTTAAGTAGGACATTGCTTAATGGGACATCTGGGCCTCCACTGTCAACATTGTACATGTCGATTTTTTAACAACAGATGAACTCTCCCCAACTTCCCCTGTATCTGCGTCCAGCCTCCTCCCCTCTTCTGAATGATTCTGTCCTTTGCTGTCTCTTTGTATTGGGTTGTCTTGATGATGCTACTTAAGTGGCTTCATAGACAACTGTGGTCCACACTCGTGATTCATAATGTGTTGTTGTGTTGAATTAGTTATTGGGACCAGGGACTCGCAGATAAATATTGCTTGGGCCTGGCAATCAAGAGAATCAGCAGGGAGGAAGGGTGAAGGAGGAGATGTTTGTCAATGGAATTTCCCCTCCATCCTGTTCCATGGGGGAACAGACGTGTGTCCGAGTGACAACTTGTACCCTTGCATTCCTGTGGGAAAGGATTCTGACATCCTCATACATCCTATGAGAGGTCAGGCATCACAAGTTCTGAGCCCCAGGTCTGTGAGTGGCATCTGGAGCTCATGGATCTCCTGAAATCATGTCCAAATGGATGTCTGTGTACATTTTTCTGGGGACAGGTCATAGCGCTCAGTTGCGTGTTCATTGAATGGCTTCGTCACAACTGTAAGCCACATTTGCAACCTTGGATAACCTATGTGCGAGCGTGTGAAAATGTACATGTTTTATAAAGGGATTTAAAGGGAACTTTTAGTTCTGTAATATTAAGAATCTGTAATGTCTGTATTTGACAAATATTGCTGATAGTGTTCCCAAGATAGATAAATTATGGTCCCTGAGAAGGTGTGGAATGTATTTTTGAGGACCTCAAGGTGTACTACCACTCAAGGTCTGTTCTGCCTCCTTGCTCAGTGACTTAAGTCACCAGGAATTCACCCGCTGTATTAGATCATTTGTTCTCATATGCTCATCATTGCCTTTGAAACACCTCCAATTCTAGCAATGCTTTACAGACACGCACATGAGCCAAGTGCTTTGAAACAACATCCTAGGCCTGAGGTACTTAGAAGCCCCCTGCCACGTCCCCTCGGGTCCTTGGTGGAACAGGGCCCACACACTAGATGAGGTCCAGGCTCAGAAGGGGAACAGAGAGGGACTTAACAGGGAGACCTCGGGACTTCGCCGCAGCACCATGGTAGAAATACACGTTCCCAGTCCCGTGGGTACGTACTGGCCTCTTTTGCCGCTGGAGGCAGGGCACGCACCCGGTGTGTCTGTTGTCTGATGCTCACCTGCAGGTATGCCGTGAAGCACACCTGGCGGAGATGGTGGGGGCGGGGCGTCCTGGGCGCTAGAGTCCTGCCCCGCTAATCAGTTCCTCCCAGTTCAGGGAAGCCCTCAAGGGTTTCTTAGCTGGGACTTAGGGAAGTCAACAAAAGGATTGTCGAGAATGACTGATCCCAGGCCCTGGAATGCAAACTCCGCACAGTTGGTGGTACTTAATTATACCAAAAAACTACAAAGGACATACAGTGGGTTTTGATATCAGGTTCCAGTTCTCCTCACTAAGGACCCAGTAGAAACCCTTCATCGGTGTGGCTAAGGAAATAGTCCCAGTCCTGTCTGAATCCGGCCTGTATGTCCACACTGCCTCCCCCACTGTTCCTCTCACTGGTTGTCTGCTCCTCCCATCAGGGTCAGAAGCATCGACATGCCCCCTGACTGATCTCTGTGCAGGGGGAAACGGGGACCGTCGGAAACACACATAGAGGTTTCACATTTTTCATCAAGACGGGAATTGAGAAAAACTATGAAAACTACCCTGGATTCAGTCTGTGTGACTTTCCACCACTGTCACCAACGTTTCAGTTTTGTCCTGGTCACGGGGAAGCCGTGGTCTGGGCTCCTCTCTAACTCGAATGGACTGTTAAGAGGTAAACTGAGGCATATTAAGAATTTGAAGAGTTTATTTGAACAAAAATCGATTCTACCTGGATGGCACCAAACCGGAAGTGGTTGGAGCATCCTGCCCGACAGCCAGACTTACAAGGAAAAGGTGCCGAAGCGAAGATAGGAAATTATCGATCGGCTGTAGCTTAAAGCCTAGTTGGCTGTTTGTGGTTGGCTGTCCTTGGGTTTAGATTTCGTAACCTTGAGGCATTTCAGGTTCAGGTTTTGGTTTGCTTCCATAGGCCTTGCCGGGATTAGAGCCATCTCAGTCTGATGGCCTCCTTGTTTCATTAATTTAACAATATCAGTCTCTCAGAGGGATTCATTAGGCTTTGCAACAGAGCTGTAATCTGTTTCCTTTAAAGATGGGAGGAGGTTTAGACTGTTAGGCCAGACCCTTTTTCTGCTAGAAGATCAGACATCCATTTTGGATCCCCTGTTCATGAGATATCAATACACTTCCTGTGTCACAGCATCAAACGTCCCCCTTGGCAGGAAGTAGTTGGAGGTGTTCCCTTGAATCACACACTGCTCGACCTTGCGTGAATTCTATTACCTGGTGTCAGTAAATAACACTTTTGGTCGTACCTTACAAAATGATGTTGGTAGGAAACTATTTTGTACCAACTTCTGCACCAACTTAAGGGGTTGAATAGCCTGCTCACAGCTGTGGCTCAGTGATCTCAACACTGTGGTGCTTGACTTAAAGGAGACAGTGCTGATCTCTTCAGTTTATTACCTGTTTTGTGTTTCCAGAGAGTTCATGGAGGGAGGGGAGTTGAGGTTGTAGCAGGACTCTGAAATACATCTACTAAAGGGGGATGCTTTCATTGTCTGGACATAGTGCGCCCAAGTGGGGTACATCTGACGAGGGGGGAGCCCCATTGTTTGGTTCCCAGTTTTCATGCCACATGATGTACTTGGCTGTGGGGAAGGGTGGGAGGAGAAGGGGAGTGAAGTCTCGCCCTGCTCTGAGGACCAGGTGCAGCTATAAAACCTTAGTATTGGAAGCAGATTGGCCCTTTGGTAAATAAGAATCACCATATTTTAACAGTGGATACTAGATTGGCACTCATTTCTCTGCCTGACATACTGGTTTGATTTTGCCCTAGATGTCCAAGTAATTAACAAGACTGTT
The DNA here is from genome assembly GCF_003676395.1 of Aethalodelphis obliquidens. Lineage (NCBI taxonomy): Eukaryota > Metazoa > Chordata > Mammalia > Artiodactyla > Delphinidae > Aethalodelphis > Aethalodelphis obliquidens. The sequence goes on from NW_020837976.1 coordinate 753,629, forward strand.
GGGCAAATACTCGTTTCATGTTCTAGTTTGTTTTTCCTTCACTCTCTAGAGCCTGCTCTTCATTACTAACAGCAATAATCTGTATCATCTCTGTGTCCCAGCAAGTGAAGCACAGACACTCCACCTCAGGGTTTCCCAGCTTGCTGGGACACAAATGACTCGATGGTAGGAACCTTCCTTGCAGTGTATTTCGTGAAGCCTGTTGTTGCTTACTTTCATTTCCCTGTTGCCACAGCTGTCCCCTTTCTCCTGTTCTGACTAGATAATCACAAGCTTTGCTCTTTTCCTCAAAAAAGAAATCTTGTTTCCGTCCCCTACTCTGTGATCCTTTCCATCCCACTCTGAGCCTGTACAGCAGAAGTCACTGAAAAAAGGGCCCTTCCCAGAGCCCCAGGGCCCGCCTGGAGCCCCTGACTTTTCCAGTTCCATTTGGATAAACATTTCTCTTAGATGATTTGTGCCCAGTTTGGGATGTGTGTCTGGCAAGTAAGCAGGGATGGAAACAAACTCAAAGCCAGGAAGATTTACTCCTATACAACCGTCCTATAGATAAAATTTAGTAAATATACAATCACACAGTCATTTAGGGCGCTGTATACCCTAATGAATTAGTGCTTCTAATTTTATAAGCACTGTCATAACCATGGTTGTAAGTGGGATGTTTCCTTTTACTGTAGTGTATGTTTCTTTGCTTTTCTAGGTGTTGTTTATTAGGTGTTGTTTCCTCTAAGTGCTGTGTAAAGGGACACATTGTTTCAGGGCAACCAGTAGGTTGTAGTTACAGGTGGCTGGTTGTCTTTACTAGCTTTGCTGCTATAACGCAACTGCTTTCCAGCAGGAAGGAACATTGCAAAGTAGCTGGAGCTATTAAGTCCAGACTTCATCTGATTCCTCATTTAGGAACAGACGTTTTGTGAATCACTGAATCTTTCTTTTTCAGTTCCTCTCCAGGGCCATGCATAATGTGAAGTTAATGAACTAGTGCTCTCTTGGTGTTCACCAGATGACACTGCTGGCCCGTCATCCCTAGGACCTGAGCTGCAAGTGGCTTTTCCAACAGTAGGGTTGGGAAGCTTTGCTTCCCCAAGAAGGAAGAGCCCTGCTCAGGCCCCATTCTAGATGGGGTATGTGCCCTTGGTCTGCCAAGCTGAGCCCATCCTGGGCATCCCATTGTGTAGTGGCCACCCAAGACAGCTACATCTTCTTAACCAAGAGGAACTCTTTTGCCACAGAGATTTTAAAGAATAATAAGCAATGAACTCACACTGTGTTCTAAACTATATACAGATTTCTAGGAGTTCATGTAAACCAGTAGAGTTGCATATTAGAAATATAATATATGAATGACTCCCTGGTGGGTGATCCTGATATTAATTCCAAATTCCAGATTCGCGGGGGTGGTGGAGAAAACCCTGAGCTAGGTGTGGATTGGACAGTATTGTGAAGCACTTGTCCAAAGCCTCTTCTTTCAGCCTGTTTAACCAGTTTACAGCCATAGTTAGAAGCTGTTTAGCCATTTGGGCAATAAAATTCATTTCTTTGAGCATGAAATACAATTAAGTGATTTTACCCTAAGAATTTCATATTGTATGAAATTATGTATATATTTTCTGCATCTCTGATATCCGTTGAATAATGGACCAGAGCTGATGCAGCCCTGACCAAACTTTGCAGTTCTCTGCTCTAAGAGGTCAAGTTCAGAAGGCACCTGGCCTCCACTCTGAGTGGCTCAGCTGGTGTATCTCTAATGTCCTCCTCTTTCTGTTTCTGGGTCCATTTGTTGCTGTCGCAGACATTTGTGCATCTTAAAAATGTACAGAAGTTTCATGCTCTTTTGGACTCTTGGATTTTTTTCTGCCTAGCAGGTGGGGTTTTAATTCCTGCATGATGTTAGGAGGCCAGGAGAATATCTTCCAGACTCTGAGGGTTGTCATTCGAAATCCCTTCCTCCACATGAGAAAGAAATTAGTTTTTAGGGTGGCTGGTCAGAGTTAAGTCAAACTTGTGTCCCTGGTATGAAGTTAACAGACATGTGGGAATTGAACCCTAAAATAAACATTGTCAGTTTCACTGAATTTCATAATATCTCACTGATATTATGTCCCACTGATATGATGAATTTGTAATTTATGAACTTTCCATGCAAGTTTTAAATGCAAAACTTCTAATGTGCACAAGTCACCAATAGGAGCATGTGCGCTATCCCTACTACCTTGAGGGGAGAGAAGGAACAACGGTCCAATACAGACTCCACCCTGTCCAGCGTGACAGGGCCAGTGATCCTGAAATTCTCATGTGATTCTATGGACAGAACAGTTGTTTCACTTGTCTAAATGTGATGGGTCAGCTGCACCAGGTTGAACAGCATGCTGGCCAACTTTAACAACCAGTTCTCCAGGAGGCCAAAGCCCTGATTTGTAGCGTTTGCTGATTTCTGTGGTGTAAATACTCCCAGCATGACCAGCTTCAAGCTGTCAACTAAAGTCTCAGAACACAGGGTGTGAAGAGATAAGAACATTTGGCTGGGGCTTCCCTGGTGGCTCAGTGGTTAAGAACCTGCCTGCCAATGCAGGGGACATGGGTTCAAGTCCCCCGGTCTGGGACGATCCCCTATGCCGTGGAGCAACTAAGCCCATGTGCCACAATTATTGAGTCTGTGCTCTAGAGCCCGCGAGCCACAACTACTGAAGCCCGCGGGCCTAGAGCCTGTGCTCTGCAACAAGAGAAGCCACTGCAGTGAGAAGCCTGCGCACTGCAAGGAAGAGTAGCCCCTGCTCACCGCAGCTAGAGAAAGCCCGAGCACAGCAACGAAGACCCAACAGAGCTAAACATAAATAAATAAAGAAAGAAAATTTATTTGAAAAAAAACCACTTGGCTGTCACCAGTCAGTGTGAGCTGGCTCCAACACACCCCTGAGAAATGATGGGAAATCGTGAATTTGAATTTTGCCTTAGAAATCCTTTCTTTAAAAACATCTCTACCGTCTGAAGAAAGTCACTGTGTGTGTGCGTGTGTGTACATACAAATGTAGGTACTTACCTGTCTCTTCATCTAGTTATTTCAGTTTTACACAGTTTTCTAAATTTAACACTCATTTATGAACTCTTTACATAGGCATGGAAATGATAATAAGCATATACTTTCCCCAATAAGTTTACCTTTTTTTTTTAACATCTTTATTGGAGTATAATTGTTCTAAAATGGTGTGTTAGTTTCTGCTGTATAACAAAGTGAATCAGCTATACATATACATACATCCCTATATCCCCTCCCTCTTGCGTCTCCCTCCCACCCTCCCTATCCCACCCCTCCAGGTGGAAACAAAGCACCAAGCTGATCTCCCTGTGCTATGCAGCTGCTTCCCACTAGCTATCTGTTTTACATATAGTAGTGTATATATGTCCATGCCACTCTCTCACTTCGTCCCAGCTTATCTTTCCCCCTCCCTGTGTCCTCAAGTCCATTCTCTACGTCTGCGCCTTTATTCCTGTCCTGCCCCTAGGTTCTTCAGAATCTTTTTTTTTTTTTTTTTTTTTTAGATTCCATATATATGTGTTAGCATACGGTATTTGTTTTCCACATTCTGACTTACTTCACTTTGTATGACAGGACTCTAAGTCCATCCACCTCACTACCAATAACTAAATTTTATTTCTTTTTATGGCTGAGTAACATTCCATTGTATATATGTGCCACATCTTCTTTATGCATTCATCTGTTGATGGACACTTAGGTTGCTTCCATGTCCTAGCTATTGTAAATAGAGCTGCAATGAACATTGTGGTTCATGACTCTTTTTGAATTATGGTTTTCTAAGGGTATATGCCCAGTAGTGGGATTGCTGGGTCATATGGTACTTCTATTTTTAGTTTTTTAAGGAACATCCATACTGTTCTCCATAGTTGCTATATCAATTTACATTCCCACCAACAGTGCAAGAGGATTCCCTTTTCTCCACACGCTCTCCAGCATTTATTGTTTGTACATTTTTTGATGATGGCCATTCTAACTGGTGTGAGGTGATACCTCAGTGTAGTTTTGACTTGCATTTCTCTAATGATTAGTGATGTTGAGCATTCTTTCATGTGTTTGTTGGCAACCTGTATATCTTCTTTGGAGAAATGTCTGTTTAGGTCTTCTGCCCATTTTTGGATTGGGTTGTTTGTTTTTTTGATATTGAGTTGCATGAGCTGCTTGCAAATTTTGGAGATTAATCCTTTGTCAGTTGCCTCATTTGCAAATATTTTCTCCCATTCTGAGGGTTGTCTTTTCGTCTTGTTTGTGGTTTCCTTTGCTGTGCAAAACGTCTTAAGTTTCATTAGGTCCCATTTGTTTATTTTTGTTTTTATTTCCATTTCTCTAGGAGGTGGGTCAAAAAGGAGCTTGCTGTGATTTATGTCATAGAGTGTTCTTCCTATGTTTTCCTCTAAGAGTTTTATAGTGCCTGGCCTTACATTTAGGTCTTTAATCCATTTTGAGTTTATTTTTGTGTATGGTGTTAGGGAGTGTTCTAATTTCATTCTCTTACATGTAGCTGTCCAGTTTCCCAGCACCACTTATTGAAGAGGCTGTATTTTCTCCATTGTATATTCTTGCCTCCTTTATCAAAGATAAGGTGACCATATATACGTGGGTTTATCTCTGGGCTTTCTATCCTTTTCCATTGATCTGTATTTCTGTTTTTGTGCCAGTACCATACTGTTTTGATTACCATAGCTTTGTAGTATAGTCTGAAGTTCGGGAACCTGATTCCTTCTGCTCCGTTTTTCTTTCTCAAGATTGCTTTGGGGTTTCCCTGGTGGTGCAGTGGTTGAGAGTCTGCCTGCCGAAGCAGGGGATACGGGTTTGTGCCCTGGTCCGGGAGGACCCCACATGCCACGTAGAGGCTGGGCCCGTGAGCCATGGCCGCTGAGCCTGAGCGTCCGGAGCCTCTGCTCCGCAACGGGAGAGGCCACAACAGTGAGGGGCCCGCATACCACAAAAAAAAAAAAAAAAAATTGCTTCGGCTATTCAGGGTCTTTTGTGTTTCCATACAAATTGTGAAATTTTTTGTTCTAGTTCTCTGAAAAATGCCATTGGTAGTTTGATAGGGATTGCACTGAATCTGTAGATTGCTTTGGGTAGTATAGTCCTTTTCACAGTGTAGATTCTTCCAATCCAGGAACATGGTATATCTCTCCATCTGTTTGTATCATCTTTAATTTCTTTCATCAGTGTCTTATAGTTTTCTGTGTACAGGTCTTTTGTTTCCTTAGGTAGGTTTATTCCTAGGTATTTTATTCTTTTTGTTGCAGTGGTAAATGGGAGTGTTTCCTTATTTCTCTTTCAGATTTTTCATCATTAGTGTATAGGAATGCAAGAGATTTCTGTGCATTAATTTTGTATCCTGTTATTTTACCAAATTCATTGATTAGCTCTAGTAGTTTTCTGGTAGCATCTTTAGGATTCTCTATGTATAGTATCATGTCATCTGCGAACAGTGACAGTTTTACTTCTTTTTTTCTGATTTGGATTCATTTTATTTCTTTTTCTTCTGATTGCTGTGGCTAAGATTTCCAAAACTGTGTTGAATAATAGTGGTGAGAGTGGGCAACCTTGTCTTGTTCCTGATCTTAGAGGAAATAGTTTCAGTTTTTCACCATTGAGAACGATGTTGGCTGTGGGTTTATCATATATGGCCTTTATTATGTTGAGGAAAGTTCACTCTATGCCTACTTTCTGGAGGGTTTTTCTCATAAATGGTTGTTGAATTTTGTCAAAAGCTTTTTCTGCATCTATTGAGATGATCATATGGTTTTTCTCCTTCAGTTTGTTCATATGGGTTATCACACTGATTGATTTGAGTATACTGAAGAATCCTTGCATTCCTGGGGTAAACCCACTTGATCATGGCGTATGATCCTTTTAATGTGTTGTTGAATTTTGTTTGCTAGTATTTTGTTGAGGATATTTGCATCAGTGTTCGTCATTGATATTGGCCTGTAGCTTATTTTGTGGCATCTTTGTCTGGTTTTGGTATCAGGGTGATAGTCGCCTGGTAGAAGGAGTTTGGGAGTGTTCCTTCCTCTGCTATATTTTAGAAGAGTTTGAGAAGAATAGGTGTTAGCTTTTCTCTAAATGTTTGACAGAATTCGCCTGTGAAGGCATCTGGCCCTGGGCTTTGTTTGTTGGAAGATTTTTAATCACAGTTTGAATTTCAGTGCTTGTGATTGGTCTGTTTATATTTTCCATTTCTTCCTGGTTCAGTCTCGGAATGTTGTGCTTTTCTAAGAATTTGTCCATTTCTTCCAGGTTGTCCATTTTATGGCATATAGTTGCTTGTAGTAATCTCTCATGATCCGTTGTATTTCTGCAGTGGCAGTTGTTACTTCTCCTTTTTCATTTCTAATTCTATTGATTTGAGTCTTCTCCCTTTTTTTCTTGGTTAGTCTGGCTAATGGTTTATCAATTTTGTTTATCTTCTTAAAGAACCAGATTTTAGTTTTATTGATCTTTGCCACTGTTTCCTTCATATCTTTTTCATTTATTTCTGATCGGATCTTTATGATTTCTTTCCTTCTGCTCACGCTGGAGTTTTTTGTTCTTCTTTCTCTAATTTGCTTAGATGTACGGTTAGGTTGTTTATTTGAGATGTTTCTTGTTTCTTGAGGTAGGATTTTATTTCTATAAACTTCCCTCTTAGAACTGCTTTTGCTGCATCCCATAGGTTTTGGGTTGTCATGTTTTCATTGTCATTTGTTTCTAGGTATTTTTTGATTTCCTCTTTGATTTCTTTAGTGATCTCTTGGTTATTTAGTAGTGTATTGTTTAGCCTCCATGTGTTTGTATTTTTTTTACAGATTTTTTCCTGTAATTGATATCTAGTCTCATAGCGTTGTGGTAGGGAAAGATACTTGATATGATTTCAATTTTCTTAAATTTACCAAGGCTTGATTTGTGACCTAAGATATAATCTATCCTGGAGAATGTTCCATGAGGACTTGAGAAGAAAATGCATTCTGTTGTTTTTGGATGGAATGTCCTATAAATATCAATTAAGTGCATCTTGTTTAATGTATCATTTAAAGCTTGTGTTTCCTTATTTATTTTCATTTTGGATGATCTGTCCATTGGTGCAAGTGTGGTGTTAAAGTTCCCTACTATTATTGTGTTACTATCGATTTCCCCTTTTATGGTTGTTAGCGTTTCCCTTATGTATTGAGGTGCTCCCATGTTGGGTGCATAAATATTTACAATTGTTTTATCTTCTTCTTGGATTCATCCCTTGATCATTCTGTAGTGTCCTTCTTTGTCTCTTGTAATAGTCTTTATTTTAAAGTTTATTTTGTCTGATATGAGAATTGCTACTCCAGCTTTCTTTTGATTTTCATTTGTGTGGAATATCTTTTTCTATCCCCTCACTTTCAGTCTGTGTGTGTCTCTAGGTCTGAAGTGGGTCTCTTGTAGATAGCGTATTTATGGGTCCTGTTTTTATATTCATTCAGTCAGTCTGTGTGTTTTGGTTGGAGCATTTAATCCATTTACATTTAAGGTAGTTATCGATATGTATATTCCTATTACCATTTTCTTAATTGTTTGGGGTTTGTTATTGTAAGTCTCTTCCTCCTCTTGTGTTTCCTGCCTAGAGAAGTTCTTTAGCATTTGCTGTAGAGCTGTTTGGTGGTGCTGAATTCTCTTAGCTTTTGCTTGTCTGTAAAGGTTTTAATTTCTCCATTGAATCTGCATGAGATCCTTGCTGGGTAGAGTAATCTTGGTTGTAGTTTTTTCCCTTTCATCACTTTAAATATGTCCTGCCACTCCGTTCTGGCTTGCAAAGTTTCTGCTGAAAGATCAGCTGTTAACCTTATGGGGATTCCCTTGTATGTTATTTGTTGTTTTTCCCTTGCTGCTTTTAATATTTTTTCTTTGTATTTAATTTTTGATAGTTTAATATGTGTCTTGGCATGTTTCTCCTTGGATTTATCCTGTGTGGGACTCTCTGCACTTCCTGGACTTGAGTGACTCTTTCCTTACCCATATTAGGGAAGCTTTCAACTGTAATCTGTTCACATATTTTCTCAGTCCCTTTTTCTCTTCCTCTTCTGGGACCCCTATAATTCAAATGTTGATGCGTTTAGTGTTGTCCCAGAGGTCTCTGAGATTGTCCTCAATTCTTTTCATTCTTTTTTCTTTATTCTGCTCTGTGGTAGTTATTTCCACTATTTTATCTTCCAGGTCACTTATCCATTTTTCTGCCTCAGTTATTCTGCTATTGATTCCTTCTAGAGAATTTTTAATTTCATTTATTGTGTTGTTCATCATTGTTTGTCTGCTCTTTAGTTCTTCTACGTCCTTGTTAAACATTTCTTGTATTTTCTCTATTTCCAAGATTTTGGATCGTCTTTACTATCATTACTCTAAATTCTTTTTCAGTTAGACTGCCTATTTCCTCTTTGCTTGGTCTGGTGGGTTTTTACCTTGCTCCTTCATCTGCTGTGTATTTCTCTGTCTTCTCATTTTGCTTAACTTACTGTGTTTGGGGTCTCCGTTTTGCAGGCTGCAGGTTCGTAGTTCCCGTTGTTTTTCGTGTCTACTCCCAGTGGCTAAGGTTGGTTCAGTGTGTTGTGTAGGCTTCCTGGTGGAGGGGACTGGTCCCTGTGTTCTGGTGGTTGAGGCTGGATCTTGTCTTTCTGGTGTGCAGGACCACGTCCTGTGGTGTGTTTTGGTGTGTCTGTGACCTTATTATGATTTTAGGCAGCCTCTCTGCTAATGGGTGGGTTTGTGTTCCTGTCTTCCTAGTTGTTTGGCATAGGGTGTCCAGCACTGTAGCTTGCTGGTCATTGAGTGGAGCTGGGTGCTGGCGTTGAGATGGAGATCTCTGGGAGAGCTCTCGCCGTTTGATGTTATGTGTGGCCAGGAGGTCTCTGGTGGTCCAGTGTCCTTAACTCGGCTCTCCTACCTCAGAGGCTCAGGCCTGACACCCGGCCAGAGCACCAAGACCCTGTCAGCCACACAGCTCAGAAGAAAAGGGAGAAAAAAAGGGAATGAAAGAAAAAAAATAAAGTTATTAAAATAGAAAAAAATTATTAAATATAAAAAAAATTTAAAAAGAGAGAAAGAAGAGAGCAAGCAAACCAAAAAACAAATCCATCAATGATAATAAGTGCTAACAACTATACTGAGAAAAAAAAAAGGAGAGTCAGACCCTAGGACAAATGGCAAAAGCAAAGCTATACAGGCAAAATCACACAAAGAAGCATACACATACACACTCACAAAAAGAGAAAGAAGGGAAAAAAAATTTATATATATAAAAAAATTTTTAAAGGAAGAGAGCAACCCAATCAACAAACAAATCTACCAATGATAATAAGCTCTAAATACTAAACTAAGATAAACATAAAACCAGAAACAAATTAGATGCAGAAAGTAAACCCCAAGTCTGTAGTTGCTCCCAAAGTCCACTGCCTCAATTTTGGGATGATTCGTTGTGTATTCAGGTGTTCCACAGTTGCAGGGTACATCATGTTGACTGTGGAGATTTTTTTTTTTTTTTTTTTTTGCGGCACGCGAGCCCCTCACTGTTGTGGCCTCTCCCGTTGTGGAGCACAGGCTCCGGACGCGCAGCCTCAGCGGCCATGGCTCACGGGCCCAGCTGCTCCGCGGCATGTGGGATCCTCCCGGACCGGGGCACGAACCTGTGTCCGCTGCATCGGCAGGCGGACTCTCAACCACTGCGCCACCAGGGAAGCCCGACTGTGGATATTTAATCTGCTGCTCCTGAGGCTGCCGGGAGAGATTTCCCTTTCTCTTCTTTGTTCGCACAGCTCCAGGGGTTCAGCTTTGGATTTGGCCCCGCCTCTGCATGTAGGTCGCCTGAGGGCGTCTGTTCTTTGCTCAGACAGGACGGGGTTAAAGGAGCAGCTGATTTGGGGGCTCTGGCTCACTCAGGTGGGGGGAGGGAGGGGTACAGATGTGGGGCGAGCCTGCGGCGGCAGAGGCCTGTGTGATGTTGCACCACCCTGAGGAGCGCCGTGCGTTCTCCCGGGCAAGTTGTTCCTGTATCATGGGACCCTGGCAGTGGCGGGCTGCACAGGCTCCCGGGAGGGTGGTGTGGATAGTGACCTGTGCTTGTACACAGGCTTCTTGGTGGCGGCAGCAGCAGCCTTAGCGTCTCATGCCCGTCTCTGGTGTCTGCACTGATAGCCACGGCTCATGCCCGTCTCTGGAGCTCGTTTAGGCGGTGCTCTGAATCCCCTCTCCTCGCGCACCCCGAAACAATGGTCTCTTGCCTCTTCGGCAACTCCAGACTTTTTCCTGGACTCCCTCCCGGCTAGCTGTGGCGCACTAGCCCCTTCAGGCTGTGTCCACACAGCCAACCCCAGTCCTCTCCCTGGGATCCGACCTCTGATGCCCGAGCCTCAGCTCCCAGCCCCCACCTGCCCCGGCAGGTGAGCAGACAAGCCTCTCGGGCTGGTGAGTGCTGGTCGGCAGTGATCCTCTGTGCGGGAATCTCTCCGCTTTGCCCTCCGCACCCCTATTGCTGTGCTCTCTGAGGCTTACCCCTTGCCCACCCCCCATCTCCACCAGAGAAGGGGCTTTCTAGTGTGTGGAAACCTTTCCTCCTTCACAGCTCCCTCCCACTGGTGCAGGTCCCATCCCTACCCTTTTGTCTCTGTTTATTCTTTTTTGTTTTGCCCTACCCAGGTACGTGGGGAGTTTCTTGCCTTTTGGGAAGTCTGAGGTGTTCTGCCAGCGTTCAGTAGGTGTTCTGTAGGGGTTGTTCCACATGTAGATGTAGTTTTGATGTGTTTGTGGGGAGGAAGGTGATCTCCACGTCTTGCTCCTCTGCCATCTTGAAGCCGCTCTTCTACTTTACTTTTAATTATAATTGGTTGCCTGCCTTCTGACTTGTTGGTGTAGTGATTTTCCACATATTTTTCAGTTTCATTCCTTTGACCTCTACAGCCAGGGCTGTCTGCTCCATGAAAAGATTTCTTCCTCTTTCTGTCCTTTGTCCAGTTTTAATAACAAGTGTGAATACCAAGCTGGTGAACAGATGCTCTTCACTGAATCTGGGGGCCACACCCCCTTCACCCCCGATCCCATGGTCTATAAAATAGAGCCTTCTCATTTTCCTCATTATTTTTACCAGCTTTTTTTCCCCCCTCAACTGAGTCATTTCAAATCGACTTCTCATCGAGGTTCAGAACGGAGGTTACCTTCACCACAGAATAGATAATTACTTTAAAGCGCCAACAGGAAAATCTGTCACCTCATCTGGCTCACTTTTCCCTTAATTTAAGTGTCCTCAACTATCATCTTCACTTGAAGAAAGTAAAAAACATATTCATACAGGAATGAGGAGTTTCTGTCAGGCTGATTGATATTTTCACTTCCATTTAGGTCCTTTTTTTTTTTTTCCATCAAAACACTCATTTTTTGGTTTAAAAAAAGTCAAGTAGATATGTGAGAGATAGTGGGTTGTCTTTTTTTTTCTTTTCCACCAGCACCTGCTCCAAAGCATAATTTCCACATGCCCCAACGCTGCCTCAGTAATCGACAACAAATACGCTATCATTAACTGAGACTTGCCCGCTCAGTTCAGCTGCCCTAAAATGACACTTTTTAAAGCAAGCACCTCGAGGCAAATGTTGGACTGTGGGTTTGCCTTCTCACCTCTGCCCTGTCAGGTTTAGTTCTGTGAGGGCTGTAGCCCTGCGGCTGGGAAGGGTCTCTGGGAACAGCTTGCATTTCTCTGGTTAGTAAATCCCACTGCACACCCCTTCCCCAGTGGTGAAAAGAAAATGCTTCCTTTCTAGCTGTGCGTTCCTGAGTGTTTGGTTGGAAGGTGTCCTGTATGTCTGTGTTTTGACTGTCAGGCCCTGAGCTGAATGCCTCTCTCAGGACGTCTACACCCTGGCCTGCAGGACACTGAGCTCAGCGTGTCACCCATCACCCAGGAGGCTGGACACAGAGTGGGAGAGAAGGTTGTGAAGTCCCCACACCTGGCGCTGCTGCCAGTTTGTTTGACTAGTAGGATTGGCTGAGGGGGTGACAGAGCCCGTCTGCCCGTGGCGGGCTCTACACTCCAGGCCCATATTCGTGAATCTGCAGGGCGTACAGGGTATGAGAGGGGTCTGGTTTGTTCAGAGAAATGCAAAAGCAGCACAGCAGAACAATTACATTCCCATACCATGGTCATAGCCAGGGAGATGGCATTTAAATTACTTGAAAACCATACAAATGAGCCTAATAGATTTATGCAACGTGAACCTCAGAGGAGCCGAAGGGGTCCAGGCCCAGCTGGGCTCGGGGCGAGGCTTATTAGAAGAGGGTTCATCCAGGAGGAAATTTGTGAGGAAATTAAACAGCTTTTAATAGAAGTCATTTGGTAGAGAGAAGAGTGCTGCAGGGAGAAGGGGGGCGAATCTCAAGACGTAGAGAGGAGACAGGCAGACGATGAGGCTGCGCCATGAGGTCCCCACCCAGCACCCCAGGCTCCTTCAAGCTTTGGCCCCGATGTTATTCCCCGAAGCCTTCTCTGACCACTTGCTTACACTGCCGTCCACCTCCTCTCCCACGTTCCCTTTGTCCAGTCCTTGCTTTATTTTTCTCCATAGCCTTTAGCACCTTCCAACATATTAAAATATCCTCCCACCGGAATGTACATTCCATAAGGACAGAGATTATTGTCTGTTTTGTTCACCGTCTACCCAGCGCCTGGTACAGACTAGGTGCTCCATCCTTGTTTCTTGAATAAATGGGATGTAGCAAGAAAGAAGTATGGTGGGCTATGTTTTGGGGTCTAAAGAACTTTGGCAGAGAATCCGGAGACCTGAGTCCTCAAGCCCAGGACAGCCTGGAGGGCAGAGAAGTTCATTGGACTGTAGTTTCCTCACTGGTAAGATGGATACTGGCTGAGGTGACTGCTGAAGTCCTCAGGCTGTGAGGTTCTGAGGACTTGCGTGGTCAGAGGATGCTAGGTGGTGGGCTTCTTGGTATGTACTTTGAGCCACCTGGAGCTGTTACTGTGGCAGTGGATTTCTGAACCATGGGGTCAAGCTGGTATTTGTAAAAAGAATTGTTTTTTTCCAAAGTACTCCAGGCAGGTTTTTTTTGGGGGCGGGGGCGTGTATTGGGTCTTCATTGCTGCACGCGGGCTTTCTCTAGTTGCAGCGAGCGGGGGCTACTCTTCGTTGAGGTGAGTGAGTTTCTTACTGTGGTGGCTTCTCTTGTTGCAGAGCACAGGTTCCAGGTGTGCAGGCTTCAGTAGTTGTGGCATGTGGGCTCAGTAGTTGTGGTGCACGGGCCTAGTTGCTCCGTGGCATGTGGGATCTTCCTGGACCAGGGATCAAATCCGTGTCCCCTGCATTGGCAGGTGGATTCTTTTTTTTTTTTTTTTGCGGTACGCAGCCCTCTCACTGTTGTGGCCTCTCCCGTTGCGGAGCACAGGCTCCAGATGCGCAGGCTCAGCGGCCATGGCTCACGGGCCCAGCCACTCCACGGCATGTGGGATCTTCCCGGACTGGGGCACGAACCCGTGTCCCCTGCATCGGCAGGCGGACTCTCAACCACTGCGCCACCAGGGAAGCCCAGCAGGTGGATTCTTAACCACTGTGCCACCAGGGAAGTCCCCAGGGAGGTTTTTTTAAAAAGGGGGTTAAGAGGCTAGATAAATTTTTATTACCACTCAATAAATCCTTCTTTTACCTGCTTCCTTTCCACTAACTTTTCTCTCCCAACTCCTGCAGGCTTGAACCACCAACAATTATTTGGGTCCACAGATGAGTGCACCATTGACTTCTGAGGCTCCTATTTCAGTGAACTAGAACTTCAGAAGAAAACTCAGTAGGGGCAACCAACTTGTTTTGGTTTCAAGCTCAAAGCCCTTACATATCTCAGTTTGCCTTGAAATTATAAAGCTACCTTCTCTTCCCAGGCCACCCCATCCCAGAAATTTCACCACCATTGGGGGATGATTCCCCTGAGGGGCTAACAGACCTTACCAGCCAAACCTCCAAGCCAGTTGTGACCTCTCACAGAGATAATGAGGATTTATTTAGGGTGGAATTAACTTGCTGCTCAAGTATGTCATCACAGAATAGGAAGAGAAATTACAGCCTGTAGAAACCTCAGGCCTGTAATAGTTAACTTCCTGGAGACTAAATTTTCCTGCTCATTTCTGAGAAAGGCTTATCTGTCAACATTTGAAAGGATGTTTCTGCATTCCTGTACTTTGACAGAACACTTCTACAAGTCTAACCTGTCCACCTTCTACAGTTTATCTCATTAGGCATCCTTCTCCTTGCTTTGTTTTGCTTTCCACCTCTGAAGGTCAACAAGCTTAGGGAAGCAACTTGTGATCATCTGGGTTCAGCTCCCAGCGCAGCCACTCACTAGCTTGGGTGCTCAACCTCTCTGACCCCCACTTTCCTAAAAATCTATAAAATCAGGGTCAGAAGTCCTACTTGGCAGGGTTATTAAAGGGACTGTAAGTAGCTGGGCAGGGGGACGTGGTACACATCAGGTACTCAAGACTGGCCACCATCCTTACCAATTCCTCTTCGAGTTTGCAGCAATAGCAAACTCTCATTCACTAAACAAATATCTCGTGGCTTTCCTCCAAATACCTGTGCAGTCTAAGTGTCCAGCTCAATTATACGACAGACTCTTGATGGTCCAAGCTGGAGCCAGATTTTCATGTGTCCTTTTAATTAAAAGATTCAGCGCCTAATCACAGAAGGACATTGTTTGGTGGTGCCGATAATGAAGTTAGTCAGGGCTGCTGAAGTGTATCGTTAGGATGGTTGACAGTTCACTCTGTGCCCATGGAATAAAATGAATAGGAAGAGAGCCAGGAGGAAGGGGCCAGCCAGGAGGGACATACGTAAGAGATGTGATGGACGAACTCCTCCAGGACCTAGGATTCCGCTCCTCAGAACTGAAGGCATTTGTGTACAGTTCATATAATAAAGGATTTCCTATTATAAAAACCACAAAGAGAAAGTAATGGCGTTCTTTTGAGACACCATATGATCTGGCAGACGTTATATATTCTGAGTGGCATCATTATCTGTCTTTTGCCTCTCACAATTCTTTTTTAGCAGGCAGCGTATACATTATACATTTTAAACCAATAATAAATACAGATTTTTACATGAAAACCAAACCAGAACTGGCTGCCTCTTTTAATATATACGTGAAAAATTTTTAACGAAAGAAACTATACCTTTGGTAAATGTGCAGAATATTAATATAAGCTCAGGATGAATGCTGAAGAGTTCACATTCATAAAACTCTTCTAAATCATTTTTCTGGTTTGAATGCATCTTTATGAATATAGCGATGCTGTGAGGCTTCATTTATTTTGCACAGAAAGTGATTTTATTTTTAATTCTTGTCCTCTTTCTGTTACCATGATTCTCTACATTATTTAAGGAACTTGGCATAATAAGTTGTCCAGGGCTGGGATTTGTGTTTGGGGAACTAAATACTCATTAATACTTTTTAAAAAATACTAAGTAAATCCATATCCCATCATTTAGTAAAGAGCCTTTATAATAAGGAAAAACTAATTATTTGTGGGATAAAGTGTTTTACGTATCTAACTTCTGTTCTAGTGATGTTGCACAACATCCAAATAACTAACTAGGATGTTAACTCTTACTGTTTTGTTGCTTTTGAGGGCATTTTAATGATAGGAATGTATTTGAATCATCAGTTTTACCGTTAGAGCCAAATCATTCTCATGGGCTTATGGGAATATATGCCACCAGGCAGTAGATAATAACTATTAAAAAACCACATGAAAAGGTCACTGCAAAACTCAGATCAAAACCTGTGGTCTTCTGGATTTTGCAGTCTACCAGCGTTTTGAAGCTTCTCTAGGGTAACATGATCTTTATGGCAACACCACTGAGCTCTGGACATTTATGATAATGAAGACAGCCCGAAAGTGCCCTGCACTCGCCCACAGCGCCAGCCTTCACTTAAGGAGGAAGGGCGCTGATCAGCACGCATCCATGTTAACAGAGAGCCCTCTTTTGGTGATGGTAGAAAAATATGATAGTGAAGGAGACTCTTTTGTTTTCCAAAATGATTGGCAAAACAGACTGTATTGGGGCCAGGGCCACAGAGCGTGGGAGGGCTCTTTATGGAGAACCACAGCAGAAAGGAATTCTCTTTGCTGGTGAATTTTTCTGGCCTTCTGCACTGTCATTCCTGCAGCGTTTCTCACTTATTCTCTCCAACTAGCTCACCATACCCTGATCGGCGGCCGCACTGACCCCATCTTCTTACTTAAAACGTGTTACTGGAAGCAGGGCAACACAGGGAACTTTGAGTTTGCACACTGGGGATGGGACCAAATTATCAGCCTATTCTGAACTTCGTAGAATACTCAAGGAGTTAACCAGAGTGATTCTGGCTTCCTTTGGCCTCCCCAATGTTTTTTGTATAATAAAGACTTGGACACTGGAAAATGCATTCAGAACACAAGCCAAGCATTGAGTTCAGTGGGGATAGAGCAGGAGGGGTAACCCATGGGAGGGCATGGGTCCTGCAGGCACGTTCTGCCTGTGGCCTGCTGAATTGTAGATGTGCCGTTTGGGCCAGGTTTTGTGATAAGCTGGCTCTCTCGGTGGTGAGGGGCAAACTGCTTCACTTCCTGACCTAGAATCTCTTATCTGCAGCCTTGCAGATCCATTCCCTGCCCTTCCTACCGGCCCCTCGCAATGGGAACAGAGTCCCCCGTCTCTGGAAAGTAATGCTAAGAAAACAAACACTACAAAGGCTGGTAACAGGGGGATGTCTCTCTTGAATGTTTTTTGTGACCATCTAGGTTCAAGGAGGAGGGGGTCCCCCAGCTACGTGAGCCAGCAGGGTCTCTTTGTAGTAGGCATCTGTATGTTTGGCCAGATGTCCTCCCAGTGGAGGGCAGAGAGGGAAAGATAAAACAGAATTCTTATGAAAAATAAGTCTTGGGAGGGAGAAAAAACAAGACGGAGAAATTGTGTCAAGTAGGACGGGAGGCCAGGCGGTGTCATCTGACATTGATTAAATGCTGATAGAGCAACGAGAGATGCGTGTCACTAGGAAGTGACCCTTGTTCTTCAGCATGTGAAGCAGTGACAACTGTCTGGGAGCAGATCTGCGTGAAGACCACATGCAGAAGATGTCCAGTGGCAAACACAGCACCAGCACGCATGGTGAGAAGGGGAGGAAAGGACCCCTGCACTGGACGTCAGGGCACGTTCCTTCTGATTCTGCTTTACCTCGCCGGCCTCACTCTCTACATCAGTAACACAATGATGCTTGACCGGATGACCTCTAAGCAATGCTCTAGTCCCAAATTCTGTTATCTATCATCATCTGCCCTCTGACCAAATCTTCTGAGGCTCTTCTAATGGAATGAAAGAAATAGGCATAAAGAGTTCACCCACCACAGTCCTAAAATCCAAAAGGAATGAAACCCTCCATCAACTATAAAAGTGTCATCCAATCTTTGCACAGCATCCCTGGGTCTATCCTCCTTCTGTGTTTTACAGTTACCACCAAAGCAAGTTAATTGCTTTCTGAACATGAGATGTGGCATATCTCTGGGTCTACCTGTGCTTCCCCCACTCCCAATTCCAAAAATATGCTCACTCTAACTGGATATAAGGGGTCTTTGTTTCATTTTAAACTGCCAGATTATAGAGAGCTTACGAGCAGGTGTGTGTGTGTGTGTGTGTGCGTGCGCGTGCGTGTGCATGCGTGCACGCACGCATCCTTTAGTTAAGGGTGAACGATTGAAAGTTTTCTTTGTTTTTGTTTTTTTCTTTTTGGCATCCTCATGAGGTCAGCAGTATTTTGTTACAGGGTGAGGCTGGATTCCAGTGGGAATGGAAGAGGAATCTTCCACTGAGATCAGAAGATCTCACACTAGGATGGTGGCAGTGGAAATGGATAGGAAAGCTTGACCAGAGAGGCACCGTGGCGTAGGGGAGAGTTCATGGCGTTTGGAGTCAGACAGGCCCAGGTTCGAATCCTGGCTGTGATGTCTATGGGATGTCATTTCAGCTCTCACTACCATGCCATCTTGAAGCATTATTATATGAATTAAAGGTGATGTAAAGTACCTATGTTAGAGGCTGGCACAGTGTAGGCAGTAAGTGAACATCAGAAAACTGTGGATGAGATGATCATGACAAAAATATCCGCAGGAAGATTAGCAGGGTCTGATGACCTGTTGAGTTAGAGAATAAGTATAAGAGAAGACTTCAAGGTGTCTGAGTTTGACCACCTGGGGGATTGGCATGGTAGGAGTATTTAGGTTGGATGGAAATAAAAAAGTTGGGTGAAAGCTGGAGATCTGGTTTGGCAGGGCTAGTACCAAGGTCAGTTTTGGACACGAGCGATGGCACTGAAACATCCAGGTAGCAGTGGAAGGAGGAGGATGGAAAGGAAAAGGAGTCAAAGAAATGAGAAAACTGCGATGCTGCGAAGCTGATTAACTCTAGGTCTGTTTGATCAGTAAGTCTGACTTTACAGCTTTACCTTCAAGGAATTGGCTAACCAAGGTTGATCCAGCGTATGACCATCTTCTAAAACAAACCGTAGCTCCTCAAAATGTGTTCCTCCAACGAAGCATCTCCTGGACCTTTTTAGAAATACAGAATTTTAGCTCCTGCTTCAGACCTGCTGAATCAGGATCTGCATTTCAAAAATGTGATTTGTAAGCACTTGATGGTTTGAGAAGCACTGTTCTAAAGCATGGTGACCAGACCAGCAGCATCACAGCCCTTGGGAACTTGTTAGAAATCCAGATTCTCAGGTGCCTTCTCAGACTTCCTGAATTAGAAAGGCTGTGTTTCAACAAGCCTTTCGAGTGAATCCAGTGCACCGTGGAGTTTGAGAATCATTGCTCTAAGTCATGGAACAGACAGATTGAGCCCCCTCTCCTTGCGTGTATAGCCCAGAACACTGGAGAGATTGGTTAAACCCTGAAACTTAATTTGAGTCATTGTTCTATGCTGTTTCTCTCATCATTTTGCATTAAACACAGCTGAAGAACTCTTTTCACCGAAGAAGGGCACAATGCGTAAAATTACAAACCAAAGGAGAGAAACTTCAGCTGTGGCTTAATCTTCACAATTTACCCATCAAAAGTTATTGAGCACAATCATAGAAGATCAGTCCTTTATATGCTATTGCTCCTGGGAGACGCTATTAGTAAGACACACATAGGGAAAGGAAGACTCTTGCGATACTCCTTACAATGTGATTTTCACATTAAAATGTCAAGAGTCTATGTCTTCTGTGTTTCTCATCAGTCCGATGGCAAGTTCCTTTTTAATGGGTTAGTTTCTGGAGTCACTTGCAGAAGTGTTGGTGGTTTACCACTTAGACTAGAATGTTTCTCAAGAAGTTCAGCTGTGAGCACTAAAAATTTACCTCCTCTCATCAAAAATGTCTGGTTTTTCTGGTTGTTCCCTAGTTGTTATTTAAATCACTGTGATAACTTAAATAAGGGTCAGTGTCTGTTTTCTGTATATATGTAATGTACAAAGATGGTTATATATGGAGCATTTTAATCATAAAATTACCTATATTTTCTGCTATAGGTTATAGTACAGTATAGCTAGGGGCATGCTGGTAAAGCAATTGAGGGTGTGGGAGGGCATCATTTTGTAGTGTTTGCCAATTTCCATGGTGTAAATACTCCTCCAGGGTTGATTTCAAGCTGCCAACTGTTTAACAACCGGTTCCCAAAATTCCTACAAATTTGACAATTGACTCTTGCAAGCCAGTAGGAACTAGCTCGAGCACACCAATGAAACAAACATCAAGGGACAAGTCACAATTTTTTTTTTTTTTTTTTTGCTGTGCGTGGTTCTCTCACTGTTGTGCCCTCTCCCGTTGCGGAGCACAGGCTCTGGACGCACAGGCTCAGCGGCCATGGCTCACAGGCCCAGCCGCTCCGCGGCATGTGGGATCTTCCCGGACTGGGGCACGAACCCGTGTCCCCTGCATTGGCAGGCAGACTCTCAATCACTGCGCCACCAGGGAAGCCCCAGTCACAATTTTTTTGTTGTTGTTGCTGGTTGTGTCTGAATTACTGTAGGTCCAATAATGGCTGACACAAGTAGATTTGGGTGTTTTAAATCTCTTGTCATGTAGAGATCTTTATTGAAATTATAATTATCATAATGGAATGTGATCTTGAAACTGTTC
Source organism: Aethalodelphis obliquidens (assembly GCF_003676395.1). Classification (NCBI taxonomy): domain Eukaryota; kingdom Metazoa; phylum Chordata; class Mammalia; order Artiodactyla; family Delphinidae; genus Aethalodelphis; species Aethalodelphis obliquidens. Next base: position 773,826 of record NW_020837976.1, read on the forward strand.
TATGAGACAAAGTTCTCTATTTTCAAGTCATTAAATACGTTTATAATAATATAATGGCGAGATTTAAAGTGCTTGTGTTGTTCAAGTATGTTTAATTTTAAAATACCACTCATCCTATAAGAGGGCATGTGTAAAAACTACATTCTTAGTTATGGTATTTGAACCAAAATGCAAAAAGATACTTTTGAAATGTGTTTTTGGTTACTATTATTAAGATTTGACTTTTCTTACAGGTATTCAGGAAGGAACACAATGTACCAAATGTAAAAATAACTGGGCACTGAAGTTTTCTATCATATTGTTATACATTTTGTGTGCCTTGTTAACAATCACAGTAGCCATTTTGGGATACAAAGGTAAGTACTCTTTCCTTTTTCCTTCCAAACAGCAAGTTTTCTTTCATTAATTTAAGCCTGAAAAAACAAGGACATTGGCAAGTGTGAAGTATTTCATTAATATAACTCTTGCCAACAAAACTTAAACATCTTAAGCTCCATCTTTGTGTCTTGAGCTTCTTGTAGCTGTGGGACCTGAAAGGAGAGAAGTAGCAATTCCTTTTGAGTCATTTCAACCATAAACATGGTCCTCTATGAGTTATAAAATTTTTTCCTCTTTGTTGCTTTTTCCTACTTATTTCCAAATACTCCCTCTTCCTCTATCTTCTTCCATCTTATCTCTAAGAGGCCCCACGAAAACCCTGGAGTCAGCACATGGGAAAACTGTATTGACAGAGGATAAGACCTCCAAGAGATACGACTTACTTCACCTAGGAACTGGCCAATTAATTCCCTTTTTTTCTCTTCAGCACCTTCATTGTGGTCACTGTTCATATACCCCCATAAAAATACCACCCTGTAGAAATTAAACACAGAGGCGGCACCACCACCTCAACGGTACTTTCTGGCACATCAGGCATTCTTTCAACATGTCCGGTTTAAGGTCAGTGGAGGATTTTTGCCTGAATCCTCCAGATCTGCAAAGTGGGTTGGTCCCCCCACCCCCCGTTCCAGACACCGCAGGTAGAAGGCGCCCTGATTCAGAATCACAAACTACGTAAACCTTTTATAGAAAACAGCCATGGGGGACTTCCCTGGTGGCGCAGTGGTTAAGAATCCGCCTGCCAATGCAGGGGACACAGGTTCGAGACCTGGTCCGGGAAGATCCCACATGCTGTGGAGCAACTAAACCCGTGTGCCACAACTACTGAGCCTGCGCTCTAGAGCCTGTGAGGAGCCCGTGCACCGCAAGCTCGCTGTAACTAGAGAAAGCCTGTGTGCAGCAACGAAGACCCAACACAGCCCTAAATAAGTTTATTTATTTATTTATTTATTTATCTAAAAAATAAGAAAAGAAAACAGCCATGGAAGCCTCACAGAGACATGCGAGATAGATGTGATGTCTGGTTTCAGCAAGAGGCAGACATGGGGTCTGTTGATCTTCGCTCTGCCTTCCCTCAGCACTGACAGATTAACAGTGGAGAATTCCCACATGTTCCCTTCTCTGTTCCTTGCCCCATAGACTTGACCTGGGGACAGAAGGATGCAAGGTGAATTCCCTCCAGCTTGTAACTCCTCCCACTGCTCTCCCAGTGTTTATCGGTTTCCTGAGAAAACAATGTACTGGAATAAGAATGGGCTTTGGAGCCAGACGGTCCCGGTCCAGTTCTTGAGTCCACCATTTGTAATGCAATCGTGAATGTTTATTAAGTGCTCGCTGGCGTGCCGGGCATCACGCTAAATCCTCTGCATGGCTGTGTAACCTGGGTATGAATCATAACCCCTTGGTGTTTCTGATTTCTTATCTGTAAAATGGCAATAGTAATGCCACTCTTCAAGGTGATGGCGATGAGCAAAGATGATGTAACTGAGCCACCTGTCCTAAGGTTGGTCCCAGTAGCGAGTGGCTGAATCTCTCTGTTCTTTGCTTCTTCATAACTGCGTTTTTACAGCTCTAGCTATGAGAATGGCAAAACATGTTAAAAAATACTCAGTATAGTCAGGGCTTGTTAAGTCCACTTTTAAGGCTATTTCCATGGAAAATTGTGTGCATCCTGCAGTGGGCTGACTGATGAACTTGGGCAATGGAAGTCTGGAAAATTACCAGGTCATTCTATCCATTTGCGATGAGTTAATCTAACCTAGGATTAACAGAGCAAGTGTTAAGAAAGGCTATTAAATCATGGCGGGGCTGGACAGAGGGAGGCGGGGGAGGAAACTTAGTGGGGAAAAGGAAGGTGTTTTATGTCCCAGGTAGTTCAGCCTGGTTGTCTTCTTTTACTGGGTCATTTAGGTCATTACTCACTTGACAACTTTTCCTAGTGAACTCAGATAAAGGAGATGCTTGAAATCAAACAGTCATTTAATAGGTATCTTTAGGGCTCAGCACTATGTGATATGAAAGTAAACAGAGATGAGAATGGTTTGAAGAAATAGCTCTGTATGGTATTTTGGTATTTTTACCTCTGCAAAAAGATAAGGTCTAGGATCTTTATGCCTTAGAATTATACAGAAAGATACAAAATAGGGGGCTTTGTTTATTTTTAAAGTACAGATATTTCCTCCATTTTTATGACAGTAGAAAGCCCTTCTCGGCTCTGGCATATTTGTGTGGGCTGGTCCATTCACCCGGAACACCTTTTCCCTGTTCTCCACCTTTCTCTTTATGACTTTCTCTTCTTTCCCTTCATGTCTCCCTCAGACACATGTACCGCAAGAAGTCCCTGAAAGCTGAGTTGGGTGCCCTCCTGCTGGTCCCCATGGCATCCTTTTTTACTCTTAGCCCCTGTCGCACTATATCGTTATGGCCAGTGGGTCTGTCTCACCACCCAAACTGTAAGCTCCACGAAGACAAGAGACTCTCTTTTATTTATCATATCTCCCGCTAGCACCTGGCTCATAGTACGTAATAGTTACCCAATAAAGTTTACTAAATGAATTAATGAGAAGATGGATGGATAGTTGCATGGTTGAATTGTAGATTAGGGCCGACTTCTATAAAGGCAGTCAATCAATGCCCAGGGACCTCTAAGCCAATTGCTGCGACTCAAGGCCCTACCTAGAAGCTTAAAATCCTGAAGATTACTTGGCCTGCTCTGGGGTGTATCTCGCCAGGATGAAGGGCGGGGAGTGAGACAAGTTGGAGTCCCCTCTTTTCCTCCTTCAGGGTCCCCATCCCTCAGGCTTCTAATGACAAAAATAAGGTAACACAACATGCAATTTTTGTCTTTAAACACAGCCTTAATGAGCTAAAATGCTGATATTTTCCAGATGTGTTTTCCCTTTACTTGAACAGTGATTCCTCTTTCTTGCTGATAAGATTCTGGTGACCCAACATGGTAAGAGGCAGAAAGATAAGTTCTCCCTTCACACATCTCCCTTTGAAGTCTGGAGGAACTCGCTCCACTTAAAAAAAAAAAAAAGGGAAGAAAGAAACAAAAAAGAATATTCAGTGAAAAAGAGGTTTCTCTCGAGGAGAAGTTGGAAGGAAGTGAAATAGAAACTCCTTTATCAGAGTTTGCAAAGGCAATTCCATGGTGTTTTCCTCAAAACTGTTCTTTACTTCTCCTTTTATGTCACTTATGCAGCTACAAGTTAGGATGTAACTTAAGCTCCTTCCAGAGAATTTGCTGATCAAGTCAGAGGATTGCTGAGTCACCCAGACAGGTCAGTACACTGGCTGTGACAATGAGGCATGTCAGCCACTTTACAGAAAGCACATTCTCAGACAGTTACAGCTTGGTGCACCCTCTGTCCTGGACTCTTTATCATCGGTCAGTGAAGCTTCCATGACAGAAGCCACCTCCTAAATTCAGTGGGTCATTTTTCCTCCAGAACATTCCCTGAACAGGAAAATCCTAGTCTGTGGTCCTGCCCAGCAGGCATCTACCTTAAGGGAATTAGGATAAAGATGAAAGACAGACATCTGGATCTTTTTCAGTAAGAACCTACTCTGATGCAACATTCCTAGTCATAAATGTCGGCCTTGCTGCTCGGCTCTACCAAGGTGGCAGTTGCAGCTGGATAAGTAGGCTTTCAGATGTGCATCAGATCACACTGTGTAGCTGTTGTCAGAATCCACGATAACACCCTATAACCAGATCTTCTGTATTTTTGTAATGAAATATGAAATAGTGTTCAAGGTAGAAATGTCTTTATTACATCACGAAGGAGCATAACTGGTATTACTGGGAAGTCCCAGGTACCAGCAGGGGGTGTGTTTCTCAGGACCACAGTCAGGCTGGTACAGACCCTCGTGAGCACCCGGCAGGAGCTCTGTGCTCTGCTCTTGTTCCCTGTCCCCAAGGCCTGGGCCATGAGCTACGTCTCTTGGATCCTCCATGTCCAGCTCTGGGCCACAAACCTGGCAGATACTTGGTAAACATCTGAGGTTGATGACTGTAAAGGGGAGATAAAGAAGACATAGTCCTTCCCCTGAAGGGACTTTTCTTGGAAGAAACCATATTTAGGAAAAAGAAATACTGGATGAAAGGCAATGTGGAATTATAGAGCAAGCATGGATTTTAGAGTTAGATCTCCTGGCCTGGTATCCCACTTAGTCACTTATAAGCTGTGTGAGGGACTTCCCTGGTGGTCCAATGTTTAAGACCCCGCACTTACACTGCAGGGGGCGTGGGTTCAATCCCTGGTCAGGGAACTAAGCTCCTGCATGCTGTGTGGCCAAAAAAATAATAAACATTTTAAAATTTAAAAAGTAAAGTGTAGATTTTTACCCCCCCAAAAATTAAAAATAATAAGCTTTGTCACTCTGGACAAGTTACTGAACATCTCTGAGCCTCAATTTTTTTCATCTGTATAACAGCAGTCATAAGGATTAACTGCAGTGACGATGCAGTGCACCTTGCAAAGAGCAGGCAATCCACAGAGGCTGTTTTTATTGCCATTCAGATAAAGGGTCCATTGGTGTGGAATCAGATCATCAGGCAAGGCTTAGCACGATGGGCTGGTGAGATTCGGAGTAGACCTTAAAGGACGGTGGAATCCAGACGAGGGAGAAGGAGGTTAGTGGCCCAGGCCAAGGAATGATACCAACATGCTTTTATAGAAAAGGTATTATTGTCAGATGATCCTAGAGAATTGAGTTTTGGGTACTTAAAGAAGGGCAACACTTCAGATATGACACCTAAAGCAATGATACTTTGAAGAAAAAAATCTGTCAAGAAACACTTTCCAATAAAGGGGAGCCTGTGAAAAAACAGACTGCTCGTGACCCTTCTGTGTTTCATGTTTGTTTTCCTCATATGAGAACAATCTACAAACTGAGGTCTCCCTCCAAAGATGGGGAGTTTCCAGGGTCAGAGAGGATGGTCTGCCACTATTTTCCTGACAGAGAATTTGTGCTAATGAGTTAAGAGTAAAAAAAAAACAGCGAAAATGCTATGTGCTATTACAGCAAGTGTTACTTCTGGATCTCCATCAGTCTAGTATTTTAAAGCAGTTAGCAAGCTGCCAGTTTTGCAGCCCTCAAGTTTGCAGCTTTATACCCAGATCCTGTGTTTTTAAACACAGACACACAGGCAGTGGTGCATGTAACCAATTCATAATCCTTGTGGGCGGGGCAAAGAGTTTCCTAGCACCAAGGAGAAACCTAACAGGTTTTTGGGTTTTTTTCATGAACGTATTTATTCCTTTTACTCTATACAAACCTGAATTAGCTGTCTATGACAGTTCTGTGTTTTTAAAAAGTAAAATGGAAGAAAAATTAGAGAGGGTAGAAAATGACTGCCTGTCAGCATATTCAGAGGTTTCTTTGGCTTCCAGGAAAAAAGGTCAGGACTTAAGATCCTGTATGTGGTTTGAGGACAGACTGAGGCATGTGTTTGATTTGAGGATCAAAACTGAACCTAAACTTGTAAACATTCTTTTTTTTTTTTTTTTAAAGGGTAGCTTTGCTAAAATGTAGATGAAACATTTTGTTCTTCCCATTTTCCAGGGATTTAGGAATGTGCATGCCTATCAGACAACCCTCAGATTATTATAACTATACCTCTGTGTTTATATAGTCATCTTAAAAAAACGATAATTATTCAACTAAATGCCATACTCATTGCCAGTGTCGAGGCCTCCCTGCATTGGTTGGTTTATACGTTTGTTTGCATAACCTCTAGCTCAGTCGATTTTTTCCACAGGCCTCAGCAGCCAGCAGGCAGATTCTCATTTATTTAAATAAACGGTGTAATGAATAAGTACGTGATGAATACCTACTACGCGCCACACACTGAGCTAAGAGCTGGAGATAAAACCAACACAAATTGTCCTGCCCTAAAGGGTCCTAGAGTAGAGAAACCATGACAACACAGTGACGAGAGTCCTATAATCGGGAGAGAGACCCCTGCAACATAAACTTCAGCAAAGATTTCCCACAGGACGTGACCAGCTGAGTCTTGAAGAGCAAGGAGGGCTTAGCTTGGGGAAGAGGCCAGGGAAGAACATTCTAGGTGGGGAGAAGCATGCATGGAAAGGCTTGGGGGAGAAAGAGCGTTTGGTGCAAAGCACATATTTCATTATGATCAGACTATATAGAAGCTTGAGATAGAGCACGACGAGCTTCTCCAGCTTCTCCACGCGTGGGAACATACTTCTGCTTCCTGATGGGAGCCTGGAGAATCTTCTCATGCAGTCCCACGTGGGTGGAATGCTTGCTGAATAAAATAGACTGGGTCCATTGGCTGATAAGTAGTATATAAAACATATTCATGCTTAAAAAATTAGTCATTATTTTTTAAAAAGCTATCAATACCAAGAGGGACAGTCAGACTTGATCCCAAGCTGCTAGAGGTTGGATCTCACAGGAGTTACTTCTGGAGGGATATACTCTTATTTGACATTTATTTTTTATTTTTATTTTTTCACTTAGTACACTTTATTTTTTTCTATCTTTATTTTTTTATTGAAGTATAGTTGATTTTCAGGTGTACAACATAGTGACTCAATTTTTTTATAGGTTATACTCCTTTTAAAGTTATTACAAAATAATGGCTATATTTCCCTGTGCTGTACAACATATCCTTGTTACTTATTTACTTTATACATAGTTTGTATCTCTTAATCCCTATCTTGCCCCTCTCCCCTCCCGTCTCCCCACTGGTAAACATTAGTTCTCTATACCTGTGAGTCTGTTTCTGTTTTGTATATATATATTCGTTTGTTTTATTTTTTTAGATTCCACATATAGGTGATATACAGTATTTGTCTTTCTCTGTCTGACTTATTTCACTAAACACGATAGCCCTCAGGTCCCTCCATGTTGTTGCAAATAGCAGAATTTCATTCTTTTTTTATGGATGAGTCATATTCCATTGTATATATATGTATATATATAGAGAGAGATAGATATATATATATACACACACATACCACATCTTCTTTAGCCATTCTTTTGTTGTTGGTCACTTAGGTTGATGCCATATCTTGGCTATTGTAAAATAATGCTGTTGTGAACATTGGGATGCATGTATCTTTTCGAATTAGTGTTTTCATTTTCTTCATATATATACCCAGCAGTGGAATCACTGGACACATGGTAGTTCCGTTTTTAGTGTTTTGAGGAACCTCGTTACTGTTTTTCATAGTAGTTGCACCAATTTGCACTTTCACCAAGAGTGTAGTAGGGTTCCCTTTTCTCCATATCCTTGCCAACATTTGTTATTTGTAGACTTTGAGGATAGCCATTCTGACAGGTTTACACCTGTCAAGGTGTAAATGAGATATGAGATATCAAGGGGATATTTCATTGTGGTTTTGATTTGCATTTCTCTGATGATTAACGATGTTGAGCATTTTTTTCACATACCTGTTGGCCATCTGCATATCTTCTTTGGAAAAATGTCTGTTCAGATCTTCTGCCTGGTTTTTTGTTTGGTTGGTTGGTTGGATTTTTTTTGGTGGTGGTGGGGATCTCCTGGAAGATGAGTTACAATGACATGGCTTGAGTTGTAAGGAACAAGAGACAGTTGTTGAAATGCGTCCATTCCAGATGAATAGGGAAACACTGAAGTCTCAAGAAATGTTGCATTGAAAGGATGAGAAGAAAAAGATGCTGAAATCAGAGAGAAGGTACACCATGTCTTGAAGTTCTGTGGTTTATAGCCTCAAAGATAGAAAAGTAGAGTAAAATCGGGTGATGCTGATTTCAAAAGGAGGAAAGGGTTAAAAGATATTTCAAAGATAAGGATCAAGATGTGCCAGAGGTAAACAATTATGTCAATACCTACAGTGCCCACTAGGGAGGACCTCCAGGGAAGTGGTGTTATTGGGAAGGAATCAGGTTTTCATTTATATGAATAGGTACAATATTAGAGAAGGTAGAAGATGAAAGAGATTATGACATAGGATGGATCACTGTTAGGGAGAGGAAGAGTTTTCTTCTTTATAGACTAGAGTTTAGTGACCTGGATATTTTTATTCCAATAATACGAAAGATGAAGGCTGGTATAAAGAGAAGGAAATAGATAAAAGTGAGTCTGACACTGCAACTTTGGAATTCAGGGAGGCATCGAGGATGCCATAAATCAATTTAAAAAAAGATATATATATATATGTGTGTGTGTATACATATATGTTACATATTCATTCTCTATTTTAAATTACAATAAAGTATAATTCAGTAAGTTTGGTGTTTATATAATAAATCTGCCCGTTTTTTTTTTAAATTTATTATTATTATTTTTTTTTTGCAGTACACGGGCCTCTCCCTGTTGTGGCCTCTCTTGTTGCGGAGCACAGGCTCCAGACGCACACGCTCAGCGGCCATGGCTCACGGGCCCAGCCACTCCGTGGCATGTGGGATCTTCCCGGACCGGGGCGTGAACCCGTGTCCCCTGCATCAGCAGGCGGACTCTCAACCACTGCGCCACCAGGGAAGCCCAATCTGCCCGTTTTTTAATTGGCATGTTTGTTTTATTGATATTGAGCTGCATGAGCTGTTTATATATTTTGGATATTAACCCCTATGGGTCATATCATTTCCAAATATTTTCTCTCATTCAGTATGTTGTCTTTTCATTTTGTCACTGGTTTCCTTTGCTGTGCTAAAGCTTTTAAGTTTAATTAGGTCTCATTTGTTTATTTTTGCTGTTGTTTCTTTTGCCTTAGGAGACAATTCCCAGACATTTTAGAATGGTAAATTTAAATTCATAACCATGGACAATTACTGCCTTCTGAGAACGAATAATGACAGTGGCTTTAACACTGCATCACTAACTTTCCCTATCATGTACAATCAGGAAAATGCTGGGAAAAAAGTCTTCTTAGTAAATTATTATTTGGAAACCCACTTAGGCATCTTCTTGGGAACCGATAAAGATTCACTAGTCACTACGGAGAAGCAGATTTTCAGGCCTCAGTGATGAACTCATGACAGAGAGTAGCAAACACCCTTGACTTTGCATCCCTTTTACAACAACTTTATGCATAGACTTGAGCTAGATTTTCTTTGCCATGGAATCTCCTTCCATATAATCGAGTTATACCTACCAAGAATGGTAGGGAGTCTGATAAGTGACAAAATTTTGTGTTATGCCTCCACCTATGGAAGTTAATATAAAAAATAACACAGATTGAGGATTTCTATAATACAAAAAAATATTTAATGAGTTCCATACAATTTCTAAAATCTCCAAGCCAATACAGAATCCTGAGAACAGCTTTTAAGAACATACAGTTCTCAACCAAGTAAACTACCACCAGGGTTTACGACAAGTACGTTACTTAGTTTTCTAAAAGAATGGCTTTTTCCCTATATTTGATTTCTTTTATACTCTTTTTCTTTCACTGTGTTTCCTTTATTCTGTAATGAAATGCTCTCTTGTTGAAACTGAAAGATAAAATATGGGCAGGTGTGTGTATTAATCCATTGATTTCCAAATCTTAGTTGTAGAGAAAATGGACAGTGTTACAGGTGGCATGGAGACATCTCGCCAAACCTATGATGACAAGCTCACAGCAGTGGAAAGCGACCTGAAAAAATTAGGTAATCTGCAATGAGAGTAAACTATTAAGTTGAATCCCCTAACTCAACTCTATGTAAATGACCACAGCTTTTTAGAATGACATGGCTCTAAATTCACATTCATCCAGAAAGACTTTAAACTTTCATGTTGTGTGTTGAATCTTTCCTCATGATTTAATTCAAAGACTTTAAAATTTTAAAGTTAAGGACCAATTTTGGAGTTGAATTCCGCTCCCCAGAAAACACTATTGTGTGCCACATAAAACCTGAAGACCAATCCTGATCAAAAAGAACCACAAATACCCTTTATTAAAAGCTCTTTTATGAAATACTCAGTAAATTCCTATTTGAGATATTTTAAACTTCATAAAAAATTGTAGAGATTAGTAAAAAAATAAAAGATACCAGCCTATTCTTATCCTGTGATTTTTTTCAATTTTTTAAAAAGGAGTTTTGATGAATTAAACAGAAGGTTATTGCCTTCTTGACGTCCTTCCCAGTGCTCTAGAATCAGGAAAATTCCCCCTCCTTTGAGATAAGTGTTCACACAAGTTAGTCTGTGCTAGTACTCAGTAGCCTTTCCAATTTCTGAGGACCCAGTTTTAACAGAGATATGGATTTTACTACTGCAGTGCAGTCTGCATATCCCACAAGTTTTATGTATGAAATAGAGCACATCCCAGTTAGGTCTCTGGGATCTGTGACCTCACCTGAACACTTCTCCATCCCACCAATCTGAGTAACACACGTGTCTTATTCCAGGGGACCAAACTGGGAAGAAAGCTCTCAGCACCAACTCAGAACTCTCCACCTTCAGGTCAGACATTCTGGATCTGCGTCAGCAACTTCGTGAGATTACAGAAAAGACTAGCAAGAACAGAGATACGCTGGAGAAGTTACAGGTGAGCGGGGATGCGCTGGTGGACCAGCAGAGTCAACTGAAAGAAACTTTGGAGAATAACTCCTTCCTCATCACCACTGTAAACAAAACCCTCCAGGCATATAACGGCTATGTCACAAATCTGCAGCAAGACACGAGTGTGCTTCAGGGCAACCTGCAGAGCCAGATGTATTCTCACAACGTGGTCATCATGAACCTCAACAACCTGAACCTGACTCAGGTGCAGCAAAGGAACCTCATCACAAATCTGCAGCGCTCTTTGGATGACACAAGCCAGGCAATCCAGCGAATCAAGAATGACTTCCAGAACCTGCAGCAGGTTTTCCTTCAAGCCAAGAAGGACACGGATTGGCTGAAGGAGAAAGTGCAGAGCCTGCAGACGCTGGCTGCCAATAACTCTGCCTTGGCCAAAGCCAACAATGACACCCTGGAGGACATGAACAGCCAGCTCAGCTCCTTTGCAGGGCAGATGGACAACATCACTACGGCCTCCCAAGCCAATGAGCAGAACCTGAAAGATCTGCAGGATGTACACAGGGATGCAGAGAACAGAACGGCTGTCAAGTTCAGCCAGCTGGAGGAGCGCTTCCAGCTCTTTGAGACCGACATTGTGAACATCATTAGCAACATTAGCTACACGGCCCACTACCTACGGACACTGACCAGCAACCTGAATGAAGTCAGGACCACGTGCACGGATACGCTGACCAAACACACGGATGATCTGACCTCCTTGAATAACACACTGGCCAACATCCGTTTGGATTCTGTTTCTCTCAGGATGCAACAAGATTTGATGAGGTCGAGGTTGGACACTGAAGTGGCCAACTTATCAGTGATTATGGAAGAAATGAAGCTGGTGGACTCCAAGCATGGTCAGCTCATCAAGAATTTTACAATACTACAAGGTAAGCGAAAATTCTGAATTTGTGTTTGTATTAGTTATCTATGGCTGTGGAACAGATGACCCTAAAACTCGGCAATTTAACACAATAAGCATGTATTATCTCATAGTTTCTATGGATCAGGGATTCAGGAGCAGCTTAGCTTAGCTAGCTGGTTAGTAACTCTCGTGAGGTTGTGGTTAAGATATTGGCCAGGGCTGCAGTCTTCTGAAGCCTTAACTGAGGCTGAGGGTCTGCCTCCAAGATGCTCATTCACATGGCTCTTGGCTTGTCAGCTGTTGGCAGGTGGCCTCGTTGCCTCACCATGTGAAATTGCTTGAGTGTTCTCACAACATGGCAGCTGGCTGCCTCCAGAGCAAGTGATCCAAGAGAAACAGAAAGAAGGAAGCCACGATGCCTTCTATGACCTAGCCTCAAAAGTCACACACCATCACTTCCACCACATCCTCTAATTTAGAAACAAGTCACTAAGTCCATCCCACACCCAAGGGGGAAGGGAATTAAGCTCCATTTCTTGAAAGGAAGCAGAAATAACTAAGAATTTGTGGACTGTGCTCAAAAGTGTTCCATTAAATATTTGTGGGATGAAAGATTGGTTAACTTGGATTTTCTTAGTGCCTAGCTATTTCAGTGCCATTATAAAGCAGACTCCTTTGGAAGGAAGATGAATTCTTTTAGATCATGGAGTTACCGTTAAGAGATTCCTACTTCTAAGTGTCATGAGCAGATGGATGGTTGGCCATTACAGTAACTGTTAACACCACAGAGGAGGGGAATAATGGACTTACATAAAAATCTGAGTTTTGCTCTCAACCAGATCATCCCTATAAATTGAAAGTCTTTGGATTAGATTAAGCCTACTTCTGAAGATTTGCAGCAACCATATATTAATAGTATTTTCAGTCATAACTATTTTCACAGGGTTTAAGTTGAAAGTACTGAGTGGGAGATGCTGTGCTCGGCACTCTGGGGTGTACAAAGAAGACCAGAAGGTCTTTGCCCTCATGTAGCTTAAAATCAAGAGAATTTTAGGGCAAAAAGAGACTGGCTATAAGCAAAAGTAATCCTGATTTTCAAAAAAAGGGATAAAGGTAGAGTCTACACACTGTGTAGAACGGGGAATTTGTCTTCAAGCCCAAGAAAAATTTGAGAAGAGATTATAAAAAGGATAATTTTTGAGTTTTCAGGAATGCAATAATCATCAGAATGAATTCACTAAGAAGAAGCCTGGTGAACCTAATCTTATTTCCTCACGTTAACAGAGTTAGTATATTGTTTAAACTAGGAGAATGAAAAATAGCATATCTGGATTTCACCAAGGCACTGGGCAGTGATACCCTTGAACAAGATGGAGCACTCAGTGCTGGTTTATAGCCCAGTTAGATGGGTTTATTGGTGGTATTCATTTTCTGTGCTGCATAGCAAATTACTAAAAACTCAGCAGCTTAAAACACCCACTTCTCATCTCACAGTTTCTGTGGTCAGGAATCTGGGCACAGCTCAGGTGCGTCCTTTGCTCAGGGTTTCACCCAGCTGCAGTCTCAGCGAGGAGCTGTGGTTTCATCAGAGTCTTGACTGGGGAAAGACTCATTTCCACACTCCTTCATGTTCTTGGCAGACTTCATCTGCTTGGACTGGAAGGTCGGCTGTCAGGTCCTAAAGGCCACCCCCAGTCCTTTGCCATGTGACCATCTCAAAACATTACAGCTTCTTCAAAGCCAGCAAGGGAGTCTCTCTCACTCTAGTTGGCAAAGACAGAGTCTTATATAATGTAACCTAGTCAAGGGAGTGACATCCCATCTCCTTTGCCATCTTCTATTGGTTAGAAGCAAGTTAGAGGTTCCATACTTAAGGGGAGGGGATTATACGAGGGCATGAGTCATTGGGAGTCACCCTGGGGTGTGACTGCCATACTATTGAATGACTGAGTATAAAGAGTGATAGTTCATGAGCCCCTCTGAGCCTGGAGGCATATCTGGGTGGCAGATGGCAGGGACCTGCTCAACAGCTTTGCAGGGACTCGCTTGAGGACGTGGATGACCTGGTCATCCAATACTTGTGTGACATGAAACTGTATATACTGTTTAATGGGTGATAGAATCATAATCCAAAATGATCTGCAGGGGCTGGCATAGTAAAGAGATGCCAACAAAGTGAAATAAATAGGGAAGACATATAGGACCTGCTCGTACATAGAAAAGACCAAATACTAGTGTTGATGGGAGGGCATGGCTTGGAGGAAGTGTGCAGGAAAAGTGTGGGGATTTTAGTTGACTGTAAGCAACTAAATGTGTCTTCCAGGGAAGTTAATGTGATCTTTGACCGGATTAATAAAAATATGATTTCCAAAATGAGGGAGGTGATATCTTACTCCCTTCAGCATGGCAAAACTACTCCAGGAGGATACTGCGTATGTTGGGGAGCCCCTTTCAACAGGGGCGCTCACAGACCATCATGCTTGGAAAAATATGACCAGGATGATGGGGTCTAGAAACGATGTGCTATGAGGAAGGACTGAAGGACCTGGGAACTTTAACCTGTAGGAGAGACAGCTTAGTGGGGAATAAGACAGCTGTTTACAACTATTCAAAAGGCCAGCATGTGGAGGAGATTTTAAATGACATTGGAGGTGCTCCAGAGGGTGAAACAAAGACTAATGGGTACTCATTAAAGGAAAATAAATTTTGGTTTTTGCGGTACGCGGGCCTCTCACTGCTGTGGCCTCTCCCATCGCGGAGCACAGGCTCCGGACGCGCAGGCTCAGCGGGCATGGCTCACGGGCCCAGCCGCTCCGCGGCATGTGGGATCTTCCCGGACCGGGGCACGAACCCGTGTCCCCTGCATCGGCAGGCGGACTCTCAACCACTGCACCACCAGGGAAGCCCAAATTTTGGTTTTATGTAATGTTCTTTATAAAAATTGGTGTTGCCTGAGACTATAATGGGTTTCCTGGACCATAGGCATGCCCCAACTCTAGAAAGGTTGGACAGTGCCCGTCACAGTATTGTAGGTATGAGTGATACTCTGAATAAAGAGGTGGGCTTTCAAATGACCAGAAGGTTCTTCAGTGCTTGATTTATTTTTTTCCCTATTCTTCCTCAACCTAAATTCAGAATGAGGGCAGATCTCAGCAGACGTGCAACCTCAGAAAATAAGAGCTTTCTCATTGTCTCTTGTTATACCTTAGGCAGGTTGTTATACCTTAGGCAGTCCTATCATGGTATTCTGGATGTTTTCTAGCTATAAATTTCATAGTTTTATTATTCCATGGGTTTAATTGTTAACTTCTCTTGTACAAGGAAACTTCTGACATATTTAGTTTACAGACAGTGTGGCTTAACAGCTAAGGAAGGGTATGAAAAGCTCATGGTTGAAGGGTCAGAGCCCGGCTTTAACTTCGTCAATGTTTCCATTGTTCTGATTATTTTTATCAGCTGATACTGAGTGTGAGAGGAATGAGGGCTTTTCATGAACCATCCTGGTGAGTCCTAACACCCACTCTGTATGGCAGGTACTCAGAAAATCATCACCTGTTTATAGATGAGGAAACTAAGGCATTGAGAGGTTTAAGGAACTTCCTTAAATTTACAGAAATGATAAGTAGCTAAACAGGATCTGAGCCCAGTGTGTCTAGTGCAAAGCCCATGGTGCGAACCCCATTGATAATGACAGCAAGTGCACGCCCCCCTCCCAGCCATCCCGAGGGAGCCTGTGAGGGCAGGGAGATGGGATTTCATTCTAAGTGTGAAGGGGAGTTTTAAGGAAGGTGGTGACATGACCTGATTTATATTTTTAAATATAAAAATATTTACGTTTTTAAATACAAAAATAAATGTTCTCTGGCGGGAGAACAGATTCTGGGGGAGTGAGCCTGGAGGCAGGGGTCCAGTGAGGGGCAGTGGACCAGTCATGGGTGACGTGGGATGGATGGTAGCAGTGGAGATGACAGAAGTGGGTCTCCTCAGTCAGGAGGAATGGAGGTAGAATCCAGGACAGCCCTGCCCTTCCCTGGACAACAGGCCGTGCCCACCGGGGTGAGGAATTCCCGGGCTGGAGGGGCTGTGCAGTTTGGAGTCTGTGCCAATCCCATCTTGACTACGTTTGGTGCACAGGACACTGGATTTCCCTCCCCGAAGTGTCCCAAGCCCAAAGGGGCAGCCAAGAGGCACCAGTACATCTTAGGAGTCGTGGTGCTGTGGACAGAAACTGAACACGGGGTTAGGGGCTGCTGCCTGCAGGTGGACGAGGCTCACGGATGCATCAGCCATGGAGGGCAGGGGAAAGGGAGGAATGGGTGTCTCCTAAGTGTTTGGCTTGAGCACCTAGGCGGATGGCAGTACCAACCAGGAGATGCAGAAAGGGAGGTCTGTTTAGACGTATTAAGTGGGAGATGTCTCTTAGGGTGAGGTTCCTGGCTCAGTGTCTCTGAAAGGCCTCAGAGTTTGGTTTCTGAATGGTATTTTCTTTTTTTCATATGCTTTCCCATTTACATTTATCCTTGGTCTTCTCATTACCTGCACTTTCTGTGAGTTGACCTGAGAAACTTCTCAAGCCAAGCCACCCCCTTTCTAGTCAATGTGTTCAACTTCCTCCAGGACGGGAATGCCCACCGGCGATTCCAAGAGAACCAGAGACTGGGGGAAGACCCCCACTTCCAAATGCAAGCGTTTCCTCCCCCGCTGCATCTCTAGCGCCTTTCCTCGTTCTCTGTACGCACATCCTACCCCTGAGGATGAGGGACAGATGAGATAAAACAGGAAGGAGCAGGATGGGATTAACACTGGCTTATGCTGGGTTTGCCTCTGCAAGATTCAGAATACCCTGATGCTTTCCAGGAAATTCTTGGTGACGTGCACTTCAAGAACCCTAATGCTTCTGGGACATTTCAGCCACAGGAGACACTTGCCTCATTAGGAAGTGAAAGCTGAAGCTGACTGATTAGATGGCACTGAAGCCAGATGATAATGTGGAACTAGATATTAAGTCATATGTTGAATCCTGATAACAATTATCTCTACATCCATAGACCCCCAAACCTTAAGAAAGCCTTATTTTTTTGGTTACCAATAATGTAATGCTTTTTATCCTAATTAGGCACATGGAGGACTTCATACTCATAACACACACTCTTGGGTGGCAAGTTCACCTCACATCCTGAGCTATTCTCTGCAAGCCATGCAGGTGTAAGCCACATCCTCCTAGTGCAATCAGACAGTTCCCTGCACCTGCTGTTCTGAGAGAAGCACAAGGTTTAGTGGGTGAGAACAAAAGCTCTAGAGCCTGATAGCCCTGGATACGAGTACCAACTTCCTTAGCCTCTCTGTGCCTCGGTTTTCCCATCTGCAGCTACCTTTTAGAGTTATAAGGACTTGATGAGATAATGTAAATAAAATAGTGCAGTGCCTGGCAGGGGGTTAGCTAATATTCATACCCAAGAGTGAGTTTGTTCAGTTCCTATCCAAGACTTCCCTCCACTGGAGCCCCAGCCAGTACATCGCTGTGGAAAACAACAGCTTCATGTGCACAAGGACTATAGTTGTACCATGTGGGTCCAAAACTACTTAACTGCTGGCTTCCTGGTGCCCAGCCCAGGAGAGGAATCACACTCGGTGCTGCCGACCCCTGGCTTTCACTCATTTTTTTAATCCACTTTTTTTTTAAATAAATTATTATCATTATTATTATTTTTGCGGTATGCGGGCCTCTCACTGTTGCGGCCTTTCCCGTTGTGGAGCACAGGCTCCCGACGCGCAGGCTCAGCGGCCATGGCTCACGGGCCCAGCCGCTCTGCGGCATGTGGGATCCTCCCGGACCGGGGCACGAACCCGTGTCCCCCGCATCGGCAGGCGGACTCTCAACCACTGCGCCATCAGGGAAGCCCCTAAATAAATTATTTTATTTTATTTTATTTATTTTTGGCTGCGTTGGGTCTTTGTTGCAGTGCACGGGCTTTCTCTAGTTGTGGCGAGCGGGGGCTACTCTTCGTTGAGGTGCGCGGGCTTCTCATTGTGGTGGCTTCTCGTTGCGGAGCACAGGCTCTAGGCATGCAGGCTTCAGTAGTTGTGGCATGTGGGCTCAGTAGTTGTGGCGCACAGGCTTAGTTGCTCCATGGCATGTGGAATCTTCTGGGACCAGGGCTCGAACCGTGTCCCCTGCATTGGCAGGCGGATTCCAAACCCCTGTGCCACCAGGGAAGTCCCTAATGGACTTTTATTGAGTGTCTGCAACATGCCAGTCATGCCAGTGAGCACTTGGATAAGTTGTCTCTGTTCATTGTTATAGCTCCTTAAGGGAGGAATCGTCAGCATCCCCATTTGCAGGGAGGGGGGCTGAGGCACGGAGAGCCTGAGTAACTAATCCAAGATCAAGCAGCTCGTCAGTGGTAGGTAGTGCTGAACTCGGGTCTGTCTGGTCCCTTAACCCATGCTTCCACACGGTACCCTGCTGCCCTCGGATGATTCGGGAGAAAGATGGCATGTTTGGGGAGGTTGAATACACGAGAGTTTACCTTCAGCAGAGCTATCAGTTAAGGCTTCAGTGAGAGACTGACATTTGATCTGGACCTTGAAAGATGCACAGGAAGGCTGGACAGCACACATAGCAGAACAGGGCGTGGAGCAAAGTGGATCCGGCATGAGGCCTCGATTCCTCTCATTGTCGACCCCACCCCCTCTTGATACTCTTCCCCAAACAAGACCACTTGTCTGGGGAGCCTTGAGAGTAGGCAACTCAAAGGCATTGATGTAGACCGTGGCCAGTTGGTGAGAAACAGTGGTTTAAGTATATCCTTCTCTGTGGAGAGAGAGCTTCCATGGCTTTCCAGAAGCCTGACTGTCTTGAACATGAGGTCAAGAATCAAATTCTTCTTCAAAATGATTGCCAAAAAATATCTCTTAAATTTCCTTTTAATTTGTATATTCCTTTTCACCTAAGTGAAGCAGGACCACTTTTTCATATGTGGGTGTTAAATAAATGTTTGATTAATTTCATTGCATGCAAAGTAGATTTTTTTAATAAGAAGAAAAATATGTCAGATTATATTACTGTTTTCTTCTGTCTTCCAACCCAACCACTCGTGGTTCTAAAACAGTCTCTCCAAGATGTTGAATGGCAGTAAGAATTAAAGTGGTTTCTCTACTTTCTGTTAGGCACCAGCAGTTTTGTTGGAAAACGAATTGGAAAGTTATCTCTGGCATAGGACACAGGGCTGGGCCCTTCTCAAGGCCTGCAGTTTGGTTGTTAAAGCAGAAATGGCACAGTGATTTAGTCTTCTGTCCTCTTTGGAGCTGCTTGTTTAGGGGATTCGTGTGTTCAAGGCTCTGGGCTCTGGAGCCTGGGAACCTGGGGAGAAGGTTTTGCTGGCAGTGTAAACACGGTTGCTCCAAGTTCTGGTGTCGGTTATATACAGGCATTTCTGGAGCCTTTGGTGGCTTCGTCAGCAACATGGGTATCCTGGCATTTCAGAATCCCAGGCCAGCCACCCACTTGGCCTTGGAAGCAAATCTCCAGTTTGCTCTTCTGTATGAGACATGATGTCTGCCTCACATGTAGTGTTACATTTTCTTGAGTCTGAATTCAAATTGTTATCACATGAGCTCATAAATACCTCCCTCATCATTTATCTCAGTGTTCTCAGTTTTAAGGCACTATGGATGGCTTATATTTTATTTCATTTTATTTTCACTTCAGTAGCTGCCTCATAAAAGATTCAAGTAATACCTAAAAGCCTGGGATCATCTAGATGCCAAAAGCAGTACCAGCATCCCAGGGCCTAGAGGAAGATATACTCATGGCATTAACGATCGGCTTTGTAGGGGGATCCAGTGCTGACTTCTGAAATGGTTTTAGCTCTTTTTCTTAGTGATTTTTATTTATTTATTTATTTTTTTGCAGTACACGGGCCTCTCACTGTTGTGGCCTCTCTCATTGCGGAGCACAGGCTCCGGACGCACAGGCTCAGCGGCCATGGCTCACGGGCCCAGCCGCTCCGCGGCATGTGGGATCCTCCCGGACCGGGGCACGAACCCGTGTCCCCTGCATCGGCAGGCGGACTTTCAACCACTGCGCCACTAGGGAAGCCCTCTTAGTGATTTTTAAAAAGAAATGATTAGCAAATATCTATGTCTTAAGGAGCAAAGTACCGTCTTAATGAGCCAAGTATATGAATGAATGAATCCCCTAGGTATGGGACACACAGAATACGTTTTCACATAGCCCAGCGTCTGTAGGCAGAGCGCCAGCCTCCTGCTCTAGCTCTGCGGATGGGGCAGCTGGGGATGAAGACATGTGTTGATAATAGTGTGCTTGCTAGGAGTTTATCCACAGCCATGAATATAAAACTTTATCTTAGAGAGAGACAGATAACCTATTTATGATGGATGTAGTTAGTGCTTCATATGGAAATTTCAGTTTTTATGCTAATCCAGCTAGGAAATCCATCACAAGTAGGATCTTAGACTTTATCAAAGGCAAAATCTTGCATCTTCTCCCAGTGTCTTATTCCCTTCCTTCTCAAGATCTGGAAATTAGCATCTGTTGGTATTTTGTGTTGACTGTGGGATCCGTGTTTTTATGCTGTTCTTAAAATAAGCCACGATTCTATGTGGAGAAGGTAGGGCCATTCAAGCACAACTTCGGTTCAGAGGGAAACAGCTGAATACGATAAACTACCCGACCCCAGAAAGAAATAAGAGTCACGAAAAGCTGTCACCCCAGGTAAGGGAGGTCTTGGATTCACGTGAGGAGGCAAAGAGAGAGTTGTATGTCTTTGGAATTCTGTTGGAAACCAGAGGAGGGTGTTCTGGAACAAATACAAGTCCCTGTCACACGGGTCTGTCAGAACATTCAGAACAGGGAGACAGGCCCCAGAATGGGCACTATTTCACGGCTGCAAGTGAACTCATTTCCCGTAACTTGCAAGTATAGCACCAACCCCAGACGTGAGTGATCAAGAAACACTGATTATTGGTAAATCCACGAAGAGGATAAGGATAAAGAATTTCTAAAGCACTTGAATTTCCCAACAGACCTTCCTCATTATTTGGATTTCTTAAGGCTAAACATAGAACATAAACAAAACAGAAGTAGCTGAGGGGAAAAAAAAAAGTTACTTTTATTTTTGCCCTTATTCTAAATAAATTAGATTTTTGTTTGTTCGTTTTGGCCTATTGTCAGTATTGTTCCACTAGAATCTTCCATAATGCTACATCTGTTGTGGAGGAACACACATGCCACCTTACCCACTAATAATCTGTAAGACACTATTTCTCAACTACACAAAGGAACTAAGTTATTTTTTTTATGAGTGAGAGCCCTTTTTATTTTTTTAATTTTTATTATTTTTTAAAATTTATTTTTGGCTGCGTTGGGTCTTTGTTGCTGTGCGTGGGCTTTCTTTAGTTGCGGTGAGCAAGGGCTACTCTTTGTTGTGGTACACGGGCTTCTCATTGCGGTGGCTTCTGTTGTGGAACACGGGCTCTAGGCATGCAGGCTTCAGTAGTTGCAGCATGTGGGCTCAGTAGTTGCGACGCATGGGCTCTAGGGTGCACGGGCTTCGGTAGTTATGGCACGTAGGCCTCAGTAGTTGTGGTGCACAGGCTCTAGAGCTCAGGCTCAGTAGTTGTGGCGCACAGGCTTATTTGCTCTGCGGCATGTGGGATCTTCCCAGACCAGGGATCGAACCCGTGTCCCCTGCATTGGCAGGTGGATTCTTAACCACTGCGCCACCAGGGAAGCCTCTAAGTTATTTTTTTTAAAGGAGACTGATCTGGCAATGAAAACCCACCCTCCGTGTCTTTACTAAGTGGCTTGGCTGTTTAATAAGCCTCATCAAGTTAAACAGAAAAAAAAATCCGATTGTGGATAAAAGACCACTAGATCAATTCTGAAGTGTGAGTAGAGTCAGGAAAGACATCTCCCCTTGGTGATTCCATACTGGCAGCCAGGGTAGACCTGATATGTAGATTGGGTGGAGCTGTACTTCTTGGAATGAGGTGAGGGACACCAGGAAGGACACCGTTCCCCCAAAATCTCTCCCTTTTGGTCTCTGCTGGGGCCCATAATGTTGGCATTAGTGCACCGGGCTGTGATGCACATTGATTTGATAAACACTTGCTGGATAATGACTATGGCCTATAATCTAGCTGCTAGATGGGGAAGGATCCTCGAAGAATAAACAAGGACTAAAAAATCATAAAAGAGGAAAAACTTCCATCTGGAGTGACCTGGGAGGATTACATGGTGGGTGAACAGGAATTCTCCAGATGGATATGGGCAGAGAAAATTCTAAGAGAAGAAATTTGCATAAGTGCAGGGGAGGATGGAATAAACACATGTGAGACCAGGTCATGAAAGCCTTGACATCAGGTGATCAAGAAGGGGCTGAATATTCTGGAGCAGGTGGAGACCAGAGTTACGTGTAAAGAAGGCGAAAGACGCAGAGTGGGATGAATGGAGAGGAATCAGAGGTAGGAAGAGCAGTTAAGAGGTAACTGTAAAAATCTACCAGAAAGACAGAGCGGGGCAGGAGGGAGAGAGGAAGAGAGAGAAGACTCACACTAGGATGGTGACGAGATGGTTGTGATGATGCAGTGGGATAAGGGATGGCGGGAGGAGGACGTGAACAGCAGAGATGACAAGGTCAGTGTAAACGCACCAGGTTGGGGGTGCTGGCGGGACATCCCAGAGAAGATAGACCATCCGACTATGAGATGGAGATAAGGACCCAGAGCCCAGGGGAGCTGATGGTAGAGGAGTCAACAGGAGCGGGTGGAGAGGAGTCAATGAAATGGGTTCAGGGAGAGGGTGCTTCATCCCAAAGCCTCCCACTTATGGGGTAGATAACCCTAGAAAGAACGCACTGAAGCCAGTGCTAGCCATTGGCATAAACTCGCTTACAGCTCCGTAGAGGGTCCTGCCAGTAAGTCCAGGGGCAATGTCATGGGTAGCCTCAAGTAAGGAGAGCTGAGTCCAGGACCTAGGCTCCTGCTAAGGGACGGCAGAGACGGCAGGCTGTACTTGGCCATGGATGGTGTGTGGGCGCAGTGATGTCCATTAGGGCCTGGGATGGGAGGGTGCAGAGATTCCCCCTACTGAGGTGGGAAAGGCTGCTTCACTGTTCCATCCCGACCAGCCGGTGGGGTGTGCTGGTGCAGGGGAATAGGAAAAACTGTGGGAGTCCCAGCAACCCAGCCTTTCCCCCGCACCTGCGCCCTTCCAGCCTCAAAGCCTCTCTGCTTCTGTCCAAAGAATGGGTGTGAAGCTCTTACACTTGTTCACGCAGAATAGTGAGATCTCAGACTCTAAGATTCCAGGCAGCAGAATATTTGAGCACGGTGCCCTCCACGATGCATCCATTTCAACCCGAGAAGCCCTGAATTCCTGTCCCAGCTCCTCTCCCAGACGGTGACTGTCCGTGTCTTACTCCCCTGGGAAGATCTGTCCTGAGTCACTAAGTAACCTTGAACAAAGAGCTTGGTGTCTGTGGCCCTGCATGTCCTCAGATGTGCTGTGGGAATTCTCTGTCATAGACAGAGGTCAGGTGACATAATGTATGTGAAAGTACCTCACACTGTCATTTTCTATACAAATCCTTGTTGTGATGTATTTGTGTGACATCCCTGTTACCTTACCTCCCCCTGAGAACTCAGAGAAAACAAAACAATCCCATGTTATGTGAACTTGCTTTTGGAACAAGAAGGGATGAACAGGTATTTGCCTTCTTCTCCCAACCTTTTTTAGGGGGAACTGCTTTTTCCTCCTTTGGTGGAAAATGGTGTCTTTTTTTCTCCCTTGCCAATTAGATGGTCCACCTCTTTTTTTCTCTAGTCCACCTTCCCTATTTGCATCCTTAGACCCTCTGGAAAAAATGAAACTGATCCTCCTTAGCTCTGGCCCCGAGAGCACTTCTCATGGAGACCGCCCGTCCCTGCACGCTGGTGCACGGTGAGGCTGAGCCCTGAGGACAGCAGTGTGCCCGCAGCACCGCTGAAGGGGACAGGAGCGTCAGTGGAGGAGCAGAGAGGAGAGGCCGGGGCGGTGTGGTGCAGGAATTACAGGATAGGGCCCGCAACGCTCGATGGCATCTTTTTGGTCTAATTCTAAACGCCTTCTCCCCCCCTTACATGGTGCTTGTCATATAACAGGTAGTTCATAAATATTCATCACATCAGTGGAAAGAGGAGGAAATAAGAGGGAGGGCATCCCGATCTCAACCTGCACACGATCTCAACGCACACAGCCTTCCTGCTGGTGACAAAATGGTCCCAGATGACCAGAGGCGTCCTGGATTTCACTTTTATGCCTTTTGTCTTTTTTTTCTTTTAGGTCCTCCTGGCCCCAGGGGTCCGAAAGGTGACAGAGGACAGCAGGGACCTCCGGGTCCCACTGGCAACAAGGGACAGAAAGGAGAGAAGGGGGAGCCTGGCCCTCCTGGCCCGGCCGGTGAGAGGGGCCCGATCGGGCCAGTCGGCCCCCCTGGAGAGCGTGGCGGCAAAGGCTCCAAAGGCCTGCAGGGCCCCAAAGGCTCCCGCGGGTCCCCTGGGAAGCCCGGCCCTCAGGGCCCCAGTGGGGACCCAGGCCCCACCGGCCCACCAGGCAAGGACGGACTCCCGGGCCCCCAGGGCCCCCCCGGCTTCCAGGGACTGCAGGGCACCGTGGGGGAGCCTGGGGTGCCCGGGCCGAGGGGTCTTCCGGGCTTGCCTGGGGTGCCGGGCATGCCGGGTCCCAAGGGCCCCCCCGGTCCCCCGGGCCCATCAGGGGCGGCGGTGCCCCTGGCCCTGCAGAGCGAGCCAACTGCAGCACCCGAGGCCAACGGTAAGTCTGAGCCCCTCGTACCCGGGGATGGGTGCCCCCCCCATGTGCGCCCCCCACACCGCATTTTATTGGCAGTGAAGGCATCGCACAGGGTGGCCTCCGCCCCCGTTGCTCCCACGGCCCCGTGCCAGGCGGTGGTGCTCAGGCACTTGTGTTTCTCTCTAAACAGCACCAGGCCCTCCAGCACTTGTTTATAATTAGCTGAGTCGGGTCCTCGGGGACAAACTGGTCCCAAACATTTCCTTCAGGAAAGTCCGAGGCTGGCCACCCTGGACCCGTCCCTGTCCTCATTTTATGCCCTTCACCTGGGGATGGATGACCCGTGGCTAACGTGCAGATGGAACTTTCTGTTCCTGAAGCCAGATCGTATTTCTTTTTGAGAAGATGTTATGGCGCCTTCTCGTCCTCTGATAGTGAAACCTTTGGTCAAACCCTGAGTGTTGGGTCTGCAACCTTTGACCCACACCCGATTCCACTTGGTTTCCTTCAGTCCAGCTCAGTCATGTTTGTTCCGTGAGCCTAGTTCTAGTTCTGGGCTCTCCCAGCCACTTGTTTACAGGTTCCACGTGATTCCAGACTGACGTTGAACATCTGTGCCTGTGCTGCTTTTTGTTGCTCTGTTATTTCTGTCATTGTAAAGACGAATCCAGACACAGAGGAACAAAGGCTCAGGGTAGATATTTTCCAGATTATGTAGTTTTAACTACTGTGTATTCTGCAGGCCACTTTCCTGGACTAGTCTTTGCTCCCAGCATGTCCCCAAACGTCAGTCACTGGCTTGGCACATGGACGTGGGGAAGCAGGGCCATAGCTGTGCCTCTTAAACACAGCTGAGGAAAGGCATAGTGCTTTCTGTGTGTGTGTGTGTGTGTGTGTGTGTGTGTGTGTGTGTGTGTGTGTGTGTGTTTTAATCAATACTTTTAAACTTTGCCTTCCTAGGCTGCCCGCCTCACTGGAAGAACTTCACAGACAAATGCTACTATTTTTCGGTTGAAAAAGAAATTTTTGAGGATGCAAAACTTTCCTGTGAAGACAAGTCTTCACATCTCATTTTCATAAACACAAGAGAGGAACAGGTATGTTTGCAGCATACTTATAGTTGGGGAAAACTGTAATTTAAGGATCGTGACACCTGGAAAGTACGTGCTTACTGAGGAT
The DNA here is from genome assembly GCF_003676395.1 of Aethalodelphis obliquidens. Classification (NCBI taxonomy): domain Eukaryota; kingdom Metazoa; phylum Chordata; class Mammalia; order Artiodactyla; family Delphinidae; genus Aethalodelphis; species Aethalodelphis obliquidens. Next base: position 799,569 of record NW_020837976.1, read on the forward strand.
TCAAAGATATCAAGAATTCATAGTCACGTAAACACAGAAGGCTGCCTTATGGAGATTCGGGCTATCTATCCAGTGACAAGAAGCATTCATGGCATGGGAATTAGGTCCTTATGCTTCCACCTGGAAGGTCTTGCTTTATCAAGCCTGGAGGTGTGTGGCTTTTACCGGTGGCCATTGAAAGAGCCGTAAGCCTGGCAGGCCAGCACCAGGCCCCTGTGGAGAGAGAGGCAGAGAGGCCTAAGCACCGTAGGGGTGGGGAGGGATGCAAGGGACCAGACGTGTGGCCTCGGCACAGTCAGGAAGAGCAAAGGAGGCCCTGGGGCAGAGCCCACACATGATACCAATGGTGACCACTCCCTCGGCCCCTACTGTGTGCCAGGCACTGCATGAGGCATTATCTCTTCTAAACCTCACCACATCCCTAGAGCTTATGTGTAATGTTACCCCCATCTAACAGATAAGAAAACTGAGGCCCCACAAAGTTTAGATGATGAATACATGATGAGACAAGTAAATGCAGAGCTGAGATTGAAACTGAGGTCCAACTAGCAACAATACCAATGCTTTCTTTAACGCCACACTATCCCAGTGGCCTCCTTCCTTTTCCTTAAGTGTTTCTGGCAGACATGACCCTAAAAACAGAGGCTTCTGCAGTAATTGACTGGGAATGAGCATCCATAAGACAGCAGTCAGGTTCCTGGGCTTCAGAACACACACACCTGGGCCTGATCCCAGCTCAGCCACTTGTCATCTGTCTTAGGTTGGTGGTTGTAATGGCTCAGTGACACGTTGTATGTGACACACTGGACGTGGGACCTGGCCCAGAGGAGGTGCTCAATATTGCCGTGGCTGTTACTGTTATTTGAACATGGGAGGGAGGGGTGGTGGAAGGGGGTGGATCCTGGTGGGATTCATCGAGTGGTCTGGATACTTTAAGGGAGAAAGAGCGTCACTTAAATATTGCTTATAAGCTTATAAGAGGAAAAAACGTCAAAGCCCCCAAAACAGTGCAAGACAAGTGCAGTCACGAGAGGACAGCAAAAGCAGTGCACAAATTCTGACAAACATCCTTTTTTTTGTTTTTTTCGAGACAGCTTTATCTTATTCGAATCTCATATGCTTCTCTGTTAAAGTCTGATAAACATCCTCTTATAAAGTGTCCTTCTTTTCTAAACATTGAGGGGAAAGTCCCCCAAACATCTGTTCAAGAAATAGTAATGTACCGTTTCTGATTTATTTTTCAGCAATGGATCAAAAAGCAGATGGTAGGGAGAGAGAACTACTGGATCGGCCTCACAGACTCAGAGCAGGAAAACGAATGGAAGTGGCTGGATGGGACATCTCTAGAGTATAAGTGAGTCTCAGAAACTTCCAGATTGCTGGTCAGGCTCTCACTGGTCTATGTTTTCACCTCTTGCCAGACTGACTTCCTACAGTTTCTTCCTGAACGACCTTGTGTCCTACACGTTCCTCAAACTGAGGCTCCAGGTACCAGCTGCATGTTTATTTCCATGTAGGGAAATTATGGTTGAGAATCAATATGCCGTAAAAACAGGGGTTTTCTTTTTTCTTTTCATGGAGTGAATTTTTTTTCATTTCTACAAAAACAAACAAAACAACAAACAAAATAAACCACCAGACTCATAAAACCACCCAGGATGGCACTTGTGGCCGAGCGTGCTCTTTAAATGCTGCCGCGAAGGCCAAAGAAGCCCCAAGCTCCCCAGCATGGTCCGAGCTCACCAGCCACGTTTCTGACGAGAGCCGGGCACTCCCTTCAGGATGACGCCATCGACGCCCTGACCCCCTCTGTGCTTCTGGCCAGAGTGTGGGGATGAACTACAGGTTGGTGACTGTCCTACACACAGAAAGTTCAAGTACACCACAAATGAAGGCGTTTGTGGGATGACCGTGTCCTGCAGGCTTGAAGAGTCTCTCTAAGTCCGATGTGACCTGAGTTCTGTAAAGGCAGCAACAGAGAAGAGAAGCACTTCACAGAACCTTCTTGGAGCTCCTAGGGGCACAGACATCTCTATGAGCCTCATCCGACCCCGGTGTCCACTCCTGCCCTAATCCTACCCCATGGTCTGAAGAGGACTAAATTGTGCCCATTTAAATTTCACCTCTTTATCCTACTCCTGGTTTGCCTCTAATGGATGTGAAAATATGCGACACACACTGTACCAAATGGAGCAGAATTTATAAAAACCCACCTTTCCTTTGCTGGAGACAGAGAAGGCAGGCCCCGCAGAGGTTCAAGCAGGCGTGTGGGCATCTCGGCTTCAGGACCATGTCCTGAGCGTGGAGGAGCCACAGCATCCTTGGCACCGGGAGAGGAGAAAGCGAGGGTGTTTCAGGTCCAAGACAGCATCACGGGCATCGAGGCTGGAGCAGTAGAGGTCAAGGACAGGGAACAGGGGTTAGAGGGGATGGAGGGGCCAGAGAGAGTTCCTGTGCCTGTCTGTGCATGGGGGTAGACAGACAGGCTTCTTTATACTTTTAAATCCTCCATGTGAAAAGCATGATTAGAGGATATAGGTGGAAACCAGAATAAGGCCATTTATTTTATTTAAAAAACTTTTACTTAAAAATTGTGATAAAATATATATAACATAACAATTACCATTTAAACCATTTTTAAGTGTAGATTCCAGTGTCAACTACATCTACATTGTTGTGTAAACTTCACCACCATCCATCTGCAGAATTTTTTCATCTTCCCAAACTGAAACCCTGTCCACGTTAAATAATAACTCTCTATTCCCCCCAGCCTGTAGTACCTACCCTTCTACTTTCTGTCTCTATGAATTTGACTCCTTTAAGTCACTCATGTATGTGGAATCATTCAGTATTTGTCCTTTTGTAACTGGCTTATTTGACTGAGCATAATGTCTTCGTGGTTCGTCCATGCTGTAGCACGTGTCAGAATTTCTTTCCTCTTCAAGGCTCACTAATATTCTATTGTATGGATGGACCACAGTTTGTTTATGCATTCATCCATGGATGGACATGTGGGTTGCTTCCAACTTTTGGCTACTGTGAATAATGCTGCTATGAACACAGATGTGTAAATGTGGGAATTCAGTTTTCAGCACAATCCTAGACCTCACTCCATGTGACCCTTATCACCCCCATGGGAGAGGTGGAAATGATCAGCCTAGAATGGACCTGACCCCCGAGGTGGGGTCACATAGCCAGGCACTGGGTCTATGGTCTTACCATTGTGGGGGGTTTGGGGGGAGTGTTTAGAGAAAGACAGTATGTTTATTTTTTATTTTGGCTGCGGGTTGTAGTTGCGGTATGCAGGTTCTCGAGATCTTTCATTGTGGCACGCAGGCTCTTTATTGTGTGGTGCAGGCTTCTCTCTAGTTGTGGCGTGCGGGTTTCTTTTCTCTCTCTAGTTGTGGTGCGTGGGCTCCAGAACACATGGGCTCCATAGTTGCGGCATGCGGGCTCTCTAGCTGAGGTGTGCGAGCTCAGTAGTTGTGGCGCACAGGCTTAGTTGCCCCGTGGCATGTGGATCTTAGTTCCCTGACCAGGGATCGAACCCGTGTCCCCTGCATTGGCAGGCAGATTGTTTACCACTGGACCACCAGGGAAGTCCCGACAATATATGTTTTTGCTCCTGCAGCCCATCACAAGTGCTGTGCTGGAGCGCACGCTGGAAATTTTGGGTCCATAGCTAGGTTCATCCTACTACAAGGGAGTTCTGGGTGGGGGCTGGCAAAGGCCATTTCTTTTAAAAGAACGACCAAACTTCAAGGTGGAACATTTGAAGATTTTAGGTCTGCTCCAAAGGTGAGCCCCAGACTGCCCCCAGGGCAAATGGATATCTGCCTCCTGGCTCAGCAGACATCCTGTCTGCTCCCTGCGCACCTGTCCTTGTGGAGACGAAGCCACACCACACCCTGGCACTCGGGAATTTGGCCGCCAGCCCGAGGAGGGCATCCAGCAGAGCAGATATATGCTTCAGGAGAGTCAAAACAGTTGTGAGAGTTGTCACCTAAAATCGGACCAGTGGTGGGGGGGACTGAAAGACTGAAGGGCTGACTCGTGTTGCCAAGATTTTAGTTGCCCAACTAAGGACATGGGTTTTAAAAATCACCTATCAACGGGGACTTCCCTGGCGGTCCAGTGGTTAAGACTCCACACTTCCAGTGCAGGGGGGCACGGCTTCGATCCCTGGTCAGGGAACTAGGATCCCACATGCTACACAGCACAGGCAAAAAAAAAAAAAAAAAAAATCACCTATCAACAAATCTCAGCACGAAAACAACAAGAATAAAACCAAGAAAAGGCAGTTGGCCATCACACGTACACACAGAGTTGTCCTCATTTTTCTCTTTTCACCACAGACCTGTGAGAACTTCATTCTTGCCCAGCACCAGTCCTCTGACTGGACATTGGGATCCACTGGCCCACAGTCCCATGATAACATTCAGTGAATTATCCTGGAGTGTCCACCATGACCCAGCCTCTGTGCTGGTTTGGAGGATGTTTTCTGGAGTTTGGGGCACAATACGAGCGAGAGTTACTGTTCTTCTACTCATGTAAAAACAGTCTGATTTCCAGGACCCTGTCACAATCAAGAAGACAGACACTCTGACCCTAAATGTGGACACAGTGAAGAGCGGGGCTTCAAAGGAGGTTTGAAAGCTCTCCTCTCAGTAATTAATAGAACAAGTATTGAAGAGATAGAAAAACCAAGAGGGATATAGCAGACACTATCAACTAACTTGACTTCATTGATATTTATGGGACTTTTCACCCAACAACTACAGATACACATTCTTTTCAAGTGCGTATGGTATGTTCACCAAGATCAGCTATGGGCTGGGTCATCAAACAAGTCTCCATAAATTTAAAAGCGCTGGAATTATGTAGTGTATGTTCTCTCACCAAAACAAAATTGAATTAGAAATCAATAACAAAAAGATATCTGTAAAATCACCAAATATTTGGAAATTAAAGGCACACTTCTAAATAACCCATGGAGCAAAGGAGAAACCACAAAGGAAATTTGCAAATGTATCAAAGACAAAACATATCAAAATCTGTGAGATGCAGCTAAAACAGTATATAGAGGGGCATTTATAGATTTAAAATGCTTATATTAGAAAAATATTTTAAAGTTGAAAATTAATGATCTAAGCTTCTACTTTATGAGGGTAGAATAAGAAATGCAAATTAATCCCAAAGCAAGCAAAAGGAAGGAAATAATAATGACTGGAAAGCAATGAAATAACAGACAAACCAGGGAGAAGACCAGTGAAATCAGGAGCATGTCAAAGCTGGTCTTTCTACTCTTGATGGAATAAATGTCAGTGTGTCATTTGGCAAAGGTCATCACTGTCAGTGGAGACTGCCTGGAAGGCACGGGGCAGTCAAACACACATGGGATGGAGACTCTGCCCACTTGCTCAAAGCAGAACTGTAAGGGAGCCTTTGAAGGCCTTTCCTGCTCACCCTGCTTGCAGTTGCCCACCTTAGATCACCAGAGATGTGCTGTGCTTCCTGAGAGTCTCCCAAAACACACTTGAAGCTCCTCTCTTCCTCTTGTCCATTTCTTGGTCCCCTGCACAGGATATCATTTAACGGGAGCATGCTGTCAAGTTACGAGTAACAGCTTTCATCTCTGCACTGCAAAGACAAAACATGGGTTGCCCTTCTGTCCACACAGATGGCTACACGTAATATTATATACTACATTTTTAGAATATAGAACCGTAGAATGGTAAGGACCAGAAGGGAACCTTTGGCATCATCTACTTCAATACTCACTCGCTCTGGTCATGCCTCATGTTTGTATCAGTGGCACTGGCTTTGGCCACTAGAGAGAAATCTTCCACTGTTCAGACCTCTATAGCGGGAGAAAATTCTACAGCAAAGAAACACTTCTCACTACTAAGATTTTCCTGTTTTGAGGCCAGGCTCTTACCAGCAGAAGTTTCTTGGCCATGAAGGCTCAGTCAATCTTGTGGTTGATGAGAAATACTAAGTTGTGAGAGTTGGAAGGGGCTGTTCCCAAAATTGAGAGTTTGTGCTCTACCTCCATTAGTATAAACCCAGAATCCTGGGCGTTGTTTCACACCCACTGGCTGAGGTGCTTGCGATGATTCCAGCTCCCTGGAAGAGGGAGTCCCGATGCTTCCATGGTCCCCAGTGTACTCAAAATACAGTGTCCAAGTACATACACACGTTGCTACCCAACCACTTCTGTGACGTGTATGTTATAATGTGGCATTCAAGGATCTGGCACCCAGGTTTCAGCCATTCTTCTTTCCAGAATCTACCTATGAATGAGGTTTAGGCAACATTTAAGCTGAAATTCTTCTCCAAAATATATACATTCTATTTATCTGACACGTTCTGCTCTATTACAAGCATGCAGACTGGGGGGATTTGCCACAAATCATTCCATGTGATTTTAGCTTTTCCAAAGAGATGCTGTGAGACTTAGTCTTTGAGACAAATTCCTCCTGCAGCCTGGCTTCAGGCTACTCCACCGCACATCCATGCTGGTCCCACCTGAGTCACTCCACTCACAGCCACCTTCTACCTTTAGTCCTGAAGGATTGCTTTAAGCACTGCATGTGAAGAATTCCAGTGACCTGGAAAAAAACGAATGGAGGATGGTGATAAAGACAATCTCCTTTCTTATCAAGCAGTTCTCTCATCTGTAAATCCCTTTTATCTACTCAAAAGGGCAAGGAAATACAAGGGGAAAATATTAAACAGATCTTCTATCAGAATTCCTATTTATGCAATTTCCCAACTAACTGGGAGATAAAGAATATTAAATGTCCTGTCAGTATGCATCGAGAATCACAATCTCAAATTTGATAAACAAAATTGGAATGGAACCCCCTCGTATAACTACAGAAATGAGCAATGTGTACGCCAACAACATCAAACTGCCCAGGCATTGTTGACATTTCCGGGAGGGTCCTTCGAGGTGGAAACACACACACAAAAAAGCTTGCCTGAAAGTTTCCTTCATCTTCATCTCTTTCTGGCATCACTGTGACAGTCTGAGGGTTTTACCTCATTTGTTTCTTGCCTGTGATATAATTTCTGAGAGGGCTGGGACTCTATTCTCCACAGTGCCGTGTTGCCATCAGCTAGCATTATTTATCCCTGGCACATAGCTGGTGCTCTGTGAATATCTGTCGAATGAATGAGTTAACAAATGACTATTTCTGACTTCCACCTGAGTATCGTCCCACATTTACTCTCATCAGTTGGTGGTTTCATCTAAATTATCTCTTCATCACTAGATTTATTTAAGCGAGTTCACTTCATTTTATAAAATATCGCAAAATATACAGTTGGCTTGGGGGAGTCCATGCTACCTTGTTACATCCTTTAACTGTAAATTTCAACTCTCCTTTCCCATCGCCCTGATTTTTGCTGGTCTTGTCATCGAAAGAAGTAGGACAACATGGGCTCTGTCCCCAGGTGACCCTGGTAAGAGCCTGGCCTCAGAAAAGGAAAATCTTAGTAGTGAGAAGTGTTTCTTTGCTGTAGAACTTTCTCCTGCTATCAGGGTCTGTACAGTGGAAGATTTCTCTCTAGCGGCCAAAGCCGCAGCCACTCTGATACGAACATGAAGCATGGACCAGAGTGAGTTATTATTAGATGATGCTGGTTGGGTAATGAGTCATCGTTTATGGGAAGCACTTCCTGCTGCAGATGTTTTTTCGGACCCTCCGCACGAGGCAAGCTTGTCCTCTTAGGAGGTAACCACAAGCTTCTGTGCAAAGACCTGGTTCTCGGAGAAGACGTAGTCTTTCAAGTTTTGAGTCTTGGAAGCACATCTAATTTATTGCTTGGAAATAGAGTCAGGAACAGCAAACGTTGGCAAAGGGGTGCTTTAAGCAGCAGCATGCAAGTTAAGCCCCAAATGAGCTCATCCTAAAGAAAACTTGTTTTAAAGACTTTAATCTCTCTCCCAAAAAAGGCAGTGAGATGTATTAAGTCATTTTCAGTAAGAATAAATTACTATTTCTTTCTATAGCAATTAACTATCTACAACTTAGCCAGAAAACCATAACCAAGTGTTTATAATTGTAGGTTCTTGTAAGTGTATATCAAGCGTCTTTCACTCTCTCTGCCCGACTCTGACTTGTTAGAGACAAGATATCAGAACGTACGAGGTTCCCTCTGGGTTCTTCCAAGAATGTGTGTGTGTGTGTGTGTGTGTGTGTGTGTGTGTGTGTGTGTGTGTTCCTCAGAATGCATACACATTCACACACAGATATACACCCACGTGCCCAGCAGTCAGCATTCCAGTGCACGTTAGAAAGCTGTCATTCATCTAACTGTGTTGGAGACAGATTTACTCTCTCAGCAATGTGATGAAGCAGCTCAGTGAGCTGATTGCACTGTGGCAATGATAACAAGCCTGCAGGGAGATGCTGCATAACACAGTGCTCTGCAAAACAGCTGCTTATTCTGAATCCGAGTGTGCACAGCTTTTTAAACAGTGCATTTTCATTCCCAGACAAATGACAGGCCTTGCTTTTGTTTTTTACATTTCTCTGCTGCTCTTGGGTAAAGAAAACTTCTCTGTGACTTTGCAAATAATACTTGATTTCTGTTTTCTTAAAAGAAATTGGAAAGCTGGACAGCCAGATAACTGGAGTCATGGCCATGGGCCTGGAGAAGACTGTGCTGGGCTGATTTATGCTGGGCAGTGGAACGACTTCCAATGTGAGGACATCAATAACTTCATTTGCGAAAAAGACAGGGAGACAGGTAAGCAGCAGAGGGGATTTAAGAGAGAGCCGCTGAGCTTATATCTTATTAAAGGGCAAGAGGTGATGAGTATAAGGGATCTGAATGTAGGCTCGGTAATCGGGTTCCAGTCCTGGTTCTGCCATTTACTAGCTGGGCAAGCTATTAACCTCAGGGAAATAATAACATCTTCTTAATGGGGTTGTTGTGAGGACTTAAATAAGTTAATAAATGTGCCTAATGTAGAGGAAGTACTCAATAAATATTAGACTAAAAGGCCTAGGTCATTACCTTATAATATTGTCAGTCAATTGTTATTTAACATATGGCCCCAGTGTTAAGTCTTTTTCATAGAGTTCCAGGCACGGATAATTCAGGTGGCCAAGCATTCAATTCCACATGTATTTATTGAGCATTTACTATGGGCCAGATGCTGTGCTAGATAATGTAGGGATATAGTTTCCCCACCTCCTTATAAGCTCATAAGCCTAAGAGGCATTTGGAGATTCTTTTTTTCATTTCAAAAGGTACTTATGTAAAGCTTCATTAAATACATGACCCTCTTCAGGACATAGCATCTTAGTTTTCTTCATCAGAACTACATTTGAAAGTTTGTGGTGGGGGAAGGAGGAAATGGGGGTGAATGGTAATAGGTATGGGTTTCTTTTAGGGGTGATGAACATGTTCTAAAATATTAGATAGTTCTAAACTCTACAACCTTGTGAATATTATGTAATTCTATCTCATAAAGTCTTTCTTTTGAAAGTTGGTGGGAGACCTTGAAGGGCAGGCACTATCTTTGTGCTCTCCCTCTGCTGTGCTCCACAGCACAGCACCCCAAGGGGAGCTTCTACACACGTCTGATGCCCAGTGTTTTGCAGCTGCCACCCAGGGAACACCCCTGGATCTCCTGGCTCTAGTGGCCAGTGAGCTTGCATTCCTGGGTCCCATGAGACTATAACAAACAAATCATTCTTGGCCAGCTGCTATCCCCAGGGGACTGTGCAGACAGCAAACTGAATCATACCCCCAGTATTTCTGTGAAAGAGGCCTATTTGCTTGTCCTGGAGCTTCAGCAAGAGGGGTAGGCTTCTGGTTAAGCTCATCTAGGGACCTACTGAGGTGCCCTCCAGGGACAAAGGCTGGTGGATGCCATCTTTGTGACCTCCCTCTGCCTCGTGACAGGGTGCAGGTAGCTCCCAGGATGGAGCTTGTACACTCGTCTGGCACCCTGATTTTTGCAACAACTGTGCAGGAGACACTTCTAGGTCGCCCAGTTCTGGTGGCCAGTGGGACATACTTTTCAGTCCCACAAGACTATAAATATTTGCATATTTTAAAAGCTGCTGCCTGAAGGTCTAGTTTCTAATCAGCAAGACTCTAGTTGCTGACTGAGATCCTCCCCTTTGGGGCACTGACAGGTCTTGGCACACTCAAATGCTAGGAGCCACTAAAAATAAAAAAGGCTGCTTGAACAATCACAGTGGTTTGAAGGACAAGCAAGAGCTAGGGCAGGGTTGAAAGATAAGGTTCATTCCTACAAGATGCCACTCCCTCAAGATTGGGAAAGAGGGTTGTTTTATCTAGTTTGACAACACAGAGAGTCAAGCAAAATGAAGAAAGATACATATGTTCTGAATGAAAGAACAAGATAAAACCTTATAAAAAGTCCTTAATGGAGATAAGTGATGTACCTATTAAAAAGTTCAAAGTAATAGTTATAAAGATGCTCACACTGAACTCGGGAGAAGAATAGATGAACACAGTTAGAACTTCAATAAAGAGATAGAAAATATAAGAAAGTACCAAATAGAAGTTACAGAGCTGAAGAATACAATAACTGAACTGGAAAATATATACTAGTCGGGTTCAGTAGCAGACTAGATGAAGCAGAAGAAAGGATCAGTGAGCTCAAAAGCAGGGCAGTGGAACACACCCAGTGGAGAAGCAAAAAGAAAAAAGAATGAAAAAACGTGAAGATAGTTTAAGGTACTTATGAGACAACGTGAGGTGGTCCAACATTCACATTATAGGGGCCCAGAAGGAGAAGAGAGGGGTAAAGGGGCAGAAACTTCTTGAAGAAATAATGGCTGAAAACTTCCCCAACCTTGGGAAGGAAACAGACATCCAAACCCAGGAAACCCAGAGTTCCAAATAGGAGGAACCCAAAGAGACCCACACCAAGACACATTATAATTAAAATGTCAGAAGTTAAAGACAAGGAGAGAAACTTAAAAGCAGCAAGAGAAAAATAACTTGTTACATACAAGGGAACCCCTATGGACTGTCAACTGATTTTTCAGCAGAAACTTGGCAAGCCAAAAGGGAGTGGAATGGTTTTATTAAAAGTGTTCAAAGAAAAAAACTTGCAGTTAAGAAAACTCTACCCAGCAAAGTTATCCTTCAGAATTGAAAGAGAGAGAGAGTTTTCCAGACAAGCAAAACCTAAAGGAGTTCACCACCACTAGACCAGCCTTACAAGAAATGTTAGAGAGGCTTCTTTACACTGAAAAGAAAGGGTGCTAATTAAAAACAGGGAAACATATGAAAGTATAAATCTCACTGGTAAAGGTCAAAATATATTTACCTTTACATATATATAGTAAAATTCAGAACACTCTAATGTTGTAAAGGTAGTGGATTAACACTTATAAAGCTAGTATAAAGGTTAAGAGACAAAAGTAATAAAAATAACTATAACTACAATGATTTGTTAAGGGATACACAAGATTAAAAGATATAAATTGTGACATCAAAAACATAAAATGGTGTGGGGGCAGGGAGTAAAAACACAGAGTTTTAGAATGCATTCAAACTTAAGTTGTTATTAAAATAGACTATTATAAATATAAATTGTTATATGTAAGCCTCATGATAACCACAATGCAAAAACCTATAGTAGTTATATAAAAGATAAATAGAAAGGAATCTAAGCCTACCACTACAGAAAATCATCAAGTCACAAAGGCAGAGAGCAAGAGAAGAAGAAACAGAGGAACTACAAAACAGCCAGAAAACAATTAACAAAATGGCAAGTAATACATATCTTTTAATAATTATTTTAAACATAAATGGACTACATTCTCCAGTCAAAAGACATAGAATGGCTGAATGGATAAAAATACAAGACCCGTCTATATGCTGCCTACAAGAGACTCACTTCAGATGAAGGATACACACAGACTGAAAGTGAAGATGTAAAAAGATATTCCATGCAAACGGAAACACAAAGAAAGATAGGGTAGCTATATTTATATCAGACATAATAGGCTTTAAAACAAAGACTGGAATAAGAGACAAAGAAGGTCATTACATAGTGATAAAGGAATCAATCCAACAAGAGTATATAACATTTGTAAATATTTATGCACCCAACATAGGAGCACCTAAGTAAAAAAAAGCAAATATCGACAGACCTAAAGGGAGAAATAGACAGCAGTACAGTATTAGTACCCCACTTTCATCAGTGAATAGATCATCCAGACCAAAAAATCAATAAGGAAACATTGGCCTTAAATGGCACGTTAGATCAGGTGGACCTAACTGACAGAAAAAATCCCATCCAAAAGCAACAGAATACACATTCTTCTCAAGTGTACATGGAACATTCTCCAGAATATATCATGTTAGGCCACAAAAAAAAAAGTCTCAATAAATTTAAGAAGATTGATTTCTAGCCTCATACCATTGTGACTGGAAAAGATGCTTGATATGGCTTCAATCACAAGAAGAAAACTGGAAAAATCACAAATATGAGGAGATTAAACAACATGCTACTGAACAACCAGTGGGTCAAGGAAGAAATCAAAAAGGAAGTAAAAAATATAGTGAGACAAATGAAAATGCAACATACCAAGACTTATGGGATGTAGCAAAGCAGTTCCAGGAGGGAGGTTCATAGCAATACATCCTATATCAAGAAAAAAAGATCTCAGATAACCTAACCTTACCCCTCAAGGAACTAGAAAAAGAACAAATGAAGCCCAAAGTTAGTTGAAGGAAGGAAATAAAGATCAGAGTGGAAATAAATGAAATAGAGACTAAAAAGATAATAGAAAAGATTAATGATAGAGCTGGTATTTGAAAGATAAACAAAATCGACAAACTTTTAGCTAGATTTACCAAGAAAAAAATATGGGCTCAAATATATGCAATCAGAAATGAGAGAGGAGACACTGTAACCGGTATCACAGAAATACAAAGATCACTATGAACAATTATACACCAACAAATTGGACAACCTATGAGAAATAAATTCCTAGAAACATACCATCTACAAAGAAATGAATCATGAAGAAATAAAAAAATCTGAACAGACCAATTACTAGTAAAGAGATTGAATAAGTAATCAAAAACCTCCCAATAAACAAAAGTCCAGGGCCAGATGGCTTCATTAGTGAATTCTACCAAACGTTTAAAGAAAAATTAATACCAATCCTTCTCAAACTCTTCCAAAAAATAGAAGAGGAGGAAACACTTCCAAACTCATTTTATGAGGCCAGCATTACCCTGATACCAAAGCCAGACAAGGACACTACAAGAAAAGAAAATTACAGGCCAATATCCTTGATGAACTATAGATGTAAAAATCCTCAACAAAATATTAGCAAACCGAATTCAACAATACAGTAAAAGAATTATATGCCATGATCAAGTGGGATTTATTCCAGGGATATAAGATGGTTTAACATCCACAAATCAATCAATGAGATACACTACATTAACAGAATGAAAGAAAAAAATCATATATCATCTCAATAGATGCAGAAAAGCATTTGATAAAATTCAGTGTTCATTTATGATAAAAAAGAAAACCACTCTCAAATGGATTCCCTGTAGAGGGAAACTCTCTATAGAGGGTCTGTGACAAGCCCACAACTAACATCATACTCAATGGTGAAAAGCTGAATACTTTTGTTCTAAGATCAGGAACAAGACAAGGATGCCCACTCTCACCACTTTTATTCAGCATAGTATTGGAAATCCTAGCCAGAGCAATTAGGCAAAAAAAAAAAAAAAAAAAAAAAGGCATCCAAATCAGAAAGGAAGAAGTAAAACTGTCGCTATTTGCAGGTAACATGATATTTTATATATAGAAAACCCTAATGGCTCCACCAAAAAAAAAATGTTAGAACTAATAAATGAATTCTGTAAAGTCGCAGGACACAAAAATCAATGTACAAAAATATGTTGTGTTTCCATACACTATAACAAACGATCAGAAAGAGAAATTAGGGAAACAATACCATTTGCAGTTGCATCAAAAAGGAAAAAAATACCTAGGAATAAATTTACCCAAGGAGGTGAAAGGCCTATACACTGAAAACTATAAGACATTGATGAAAGAAACTGAAGAAGACCCAAATAAATAGAAAGATATTCTGTGTTCATGGATTGGAAGAATATTGTTAAAATGTCCGTACTATCCAAAGCAATCTACAGATCCAATGCAATCCCTAGAAAAATTCCTATGGCATTTTTCACAGAAATAGAACAAACAATCCTAAAATTTGTATGGACCATGAAAGACCCCAAATAGCCAAAGTAATCTTGAGAACGAAGAGCAAAGCTAGACACAGTCCCTGATTTCAAACTATATTACAAAGCTACAGGGATCAATACAGTGTGGTAGTGGCATAAAAACAGATACATAGATCAGTGAAACAGAATATATATAACCCAGAAATAAATCCATGCATATGGATTATTGGTCAACTAACTTATGATAAAGGAGCCAAGAATATACAGTGGGGAGAGGACAATCTCTTCAATAAATGCTGTTGAGAAAACTGGACAGCCACATGCAAAAGAATGAAACTGGACCACTCTCTTACACCATACACAAAAATAAGCTCAAAATGGGTGAAAGACTCAAATGTAAGACCTGAAACCATAAAATTCCTGGAAGAAAACATAGGTGATAATCTCCTTGACATTGATCTTGGCAATGATTTTTTGGATCTGACAACAAAAGCAAAAATAAGCAAGTGTGACGACATCAAACCGTAAAGCTTCTGCAAAGCAAAGAAAACCATCAACAAATGAAAAGTCGGCTTACTGAATGGGAAAAAATATCTGCAAATCATAGAACTGATAAGGTGCTAATATCCCAAATATATGAAAAATTCACACAACTCAATAGCAAAACACCAAACAATCCCATTGAAAAATGGTCATAAAATCTGAACAGACATTTTTCCAAAGAAGACATACAGACGGCCAACAGGTACATGAAAAGCTGCTCAACATCCCTAATCATCAAGGAAATGCAAACCACAATGAGATATCACCTCACACCTGTCAAAATGGTCATTATAGAAAAGACAAGAAATAACAAGTGTTGGCGAGGATGTGGAGAAAAGGGAACACTTATGCACTGTTGGTGGGAATGTAAATTGGTGCAGCCACTATGGAAAAACAGTATGGAGGTTCCTCAAGAAATTAAAAATATAATAGAACTACCATATGATCCAGCAATTCCACTTCTAGGTATTCATCTGAAGAAACAAAAACATTAACTTGAAAAGATATATGTACCCTTATGTTCACTGGAGCATTATTTACAATATGGAAGCAGTCTAAGGGTCCATCAATAGATGAATGGGTAAAGAAAATGCAGTATATAAATACAATGGAATATTATTATTCAGCCATAAAAAAGAATGAAATATTGCCATTTGTGACAACATGGATTAACCTTGAGGGCATTATGCTAAGTGAAATAAGTCAGACAGAGACAGACACCATATGATCGCACTTATGTGGAACCTTATAAAAAAAAAAAATGGAACTCATAGATACAGAAAACAGGTGGTTGCCAGAGGCGGAGAGTGGTGGGGTGTACAAAATGGGTGAAGGGGCTCAAAAGGTATAAACATCTAGTTATAAAATAAACAAGGCATGGTAATGTAATGTCATGTACAGCATGGTGACTATAGTTAATAATCCTGTTATATATCTGAAAGTTGCTAAAAGAGTAAATCTTAAAAATTCTCATCACAACAACAACAAAATTATAACTACATGTGGTAGTGGACGTTAACTAGACTTACCGTGGTGATCATTTTGCAATATATACAAATTTGGAATCATGTACACTTGAAACTAACATGTTATATGTCAATTTTATCTCAATTTTTAAAAACAAAGTTGATGACAAAAATATATTTTGCTCAAATTATTTTTGATAGTAACTGGGGCACAAATTATGCATTTATCCATTCAACAGTCATGTATTGAAAACCTCTAGTGTGTCAAGCACTCGTCCAAGTGCTAGAGGTCTCCAGACACGTAAGGAACTCCCATTCTGGTCAGTTTCAGGAAAAGAACACAAATATCTCAACAAGAGATTACAGTAGAGGGTGACAAGTGACCCAGATTTGTCATTTGTTAGCCTTCTTTGGCCATTTGGGATTTGAGTTGGGACTAGGATTCCCCAAAATAGGCTCTTTCAAAGTGAATTTTACCTTTTATTTAATCTGAGTAAGAATTTCTAGGCATTTATTTGAAAAAATAATTATTGAACGATGTATTTGGAATGTTTCCTATAAAAACACGTTCCTTTTTTGAATTATACATTAACAATGTTCTTTAAGAAAAACTAACACCCATCCTTTTTCCTTTCTTTTAGTACCATCACCTGCATTATAATGGACTGTGATATAATAATAAGAACAAATTTTCGGACAGTTCTCAAAGGCAAAAGATACTTCTTCCTCATTGCATCACCTTCTCACCAGATTGAAAAAAAGCACTGAAAACCAATTACTGAAAAAATTGACAGCCAACGTTCTTTACCATCTGCCATTACTTAAGGACTTGGGAACAAAAGTGTTCCCCCAGTATGATACATTGATTTTCAGTATGCAAGTGGACTGAATCACATAGATTTTTCTCAGCCAGTAATCGTACAGTTATGCAAATCATGTCTTCCAGAGTATGGAATGCTCCAATCAGAAAAAAGATTATCATTGGTTGTTGAGCTTTAGGAAGAACTGAAAACGTATACTGTATAAACAGTACCTTACATTTTTAAAATCCCACATGTAGGAAAAATATGCAGACATACAGATATATAGGTCAACTTTTAGTAACAATATGAAATATACTTAAAGAGCTTTTAAAACTTTGTATTTTTGTACAAAATATTTGCCTTTTTACAATTTTTTTCTTTTTTTTTTTTGTTATTTTACCATTATAGTACATGAAGCCAAAGAAGACAATAATGGTACTAATAAAAACTCATAGGGTTTCTTGTCAGATTTAATTCTACACAGTGGCAAAGAATTTTTTTCAGTTGTGGTTTAAAAAAATAATTAAATATGTGTGTATATGTGTATTTTTTTAATGTATCATTTCCTCAGAGGAATCAATCACTTGAAATGTCTAAGAAGTGTCCTTGCAGATTTTGCCAGTGTAGGTCAAGCCTGAGCATATGTGTGGCTCAGTCAAGTGGGCCATGCGTCAAGCCCATCACCAGCCGAGACTCTTGCTGTGTGTCTGCCAGGCTCAGAGGAAGTGGTCAACTCAGGATGTGCTTTTACTTCATTTTGGCGGAGTCAGGGGTGGTGGAGAGGCATCTGTTGGGAAGGGCAGAGCACCTGAATCTGGCTATCTAGAAGGTCCTGTTTTATGGCTGAGGTATGAATATACTTGGTATCAGACCCATACCAGAGCTGATATTAAATGTCAGGAAAGTATGGCATCACATCAGCCAAAGGCAGAGATGCTAGAAAGATGGGGACAGCTATACACTACCTGGAAAGTTTATGTTTTCTTCAGTCAGATTCCAAAAAATCCATAATTCCAAGGCACATGCATGATGAAATGCAAGAATAAAATCTTGGCCACTATGTTGAACTCTTGCAAAGAACCTTTTGTCTGAGCCCATCTACCTTCTACTCCTTGACTTGCCATTGAAAAGTCTAACATGAAATGTGCTGAAAACAGGCTTAGATGTAACTGATGCTCAAAGGTAAGATTTCCATCCAACAGATTCCCTCTCCTCTCCTCCCAAGGAGCTCCCCAGCAGTGCTGCTACCTATCCCACATACAATGGTAAAAGAATAAAGACAGAGTTTGATTTTCACACCTGCAGCTGTGTGGACTGTGTTGTCTTGCCCTGGTCACTGTTCATGCCATCTCTGCAGCCCAGGAATGGTCACCTCCTCAGCACCTTTATGCCCTGCTGTCCTGTCCATGTAGTCTGGTCGGGCTGGTAGGACCCGCTGTCATCTGGGCCCTATGACACAAGACAGGCACTGGACTCTGCTACCTCTTCAGGCTCAAGACCTTCTATAGACTAAACTCTATCCTCTTTTTCATCCTCTTCTGGTTTCTTAGGTGTCAATTAAGATTCATGTTCAGAAGCAACTTGAACGTCTGATGCCATGCTCAGAAGAGAATGGTGCTGGCTCCCACAGCTGAGGGTGTTCCTAATAACAACTTACCCAGTGCTTATCATTTGTCAGGCTTCAAGCAGATGATCTCATGTCATCCTCCCAACAGCCCTAAAAAGTAGGCCTTACTACTCTCCCCATTTTATAGAGGGGAGCACTCAGGGAGGTGATGTCATTTCCTGGGTCACATCATCACCAAGGAATGAGGCAGGATTCAGACTCGAGCTTTGAAAATGTTCTAATTTTCTTTAGGAAGCAGGGTTCGTCTTAATAACACAGTAAAATCAGATGAAAATCACACATTACCAGATGCCTCATGTACTCCTCTATATTTAGCTATATATACACCATGTTTCTATTCACCTACTCACCACTGATGCCCTTCTGGGAGGAGAGTTTTGGTAAAATGTCATGAGGTCCTCAAGCACTTGAGTTGCTATGAGAAGATGGAAACTTTTTCTTTTTAAATGACTCTTGAAAGAATGAGTGCACGACCAGAAAGAAAAAAACCCTTTCTTTTCCTCTTCATGAGCAGCGTTCACCAGGTCTTCCCATATCCTTCCAATTTTAGCAGTTAGAGTTTAAAGCAGACAACAAATAGTAAGACCTGCTCCCATTTTAAAAATCAGTTGTTTAAGGAAATAGAAAGCTACATAAGTCATATATCCCTGGGACTTCCCTGGTGGTGCAGTGGTTAAGAATCTGCCTGCCAATGCAGGGGACATGGGTTCGAGCCCTGGTCTGGGAAGATCCCACGTGCTGCAGAGCAACTAAGCCCGTGCGCCACAACTATTGAGCCTGCGTTCGAGAGCCCGTGGGCCACAACTACTGAAGCCCTCGCACCTACAGCCTGTGCCCCGAAACAAGAGAAGCCACTGCAATGAGAAGCCCGTGCAACACAACGAAGAGTAGCCCCCGCTCACTGAAACTAGAGAAAGCCTGCACGCAGCAACGAAGACCCAACGCAGCCAATCAAACAATCAATCATATATCCCTATATAAATCAGGTAACAATATTAAGCATGTGTATTTTGCCTCAGATGACAAAACTGATCTCTTGAAAAATGAAGGATGTTAACTCATTCATGGCTCAAAGAAGTCCAATAATAATAATAGAAGTTTAAATATATTTAGCACTTGCACATACATTACCTTTTCCAACCTTGGTGCAAAACCTTTCTCTCTACTTTAGGAATGAGGACACTGAGGCTAATTTGAAGACTTGCCCGTTGCCCACATCACTGTCATGCAAATCTGATCAGGTTCCTCCTTCTTATGTCCCTAAGTCTAAGTCCATTCTAACCCTTACCCCCAGTTTAAAATCTTCTGAGTTGCCTGCAGGACATACATGCAGGGGAGATAAGGGCCTTGTGACCAGGTCCTCAGCTGCACCTCCAGCCTCCCCTCCAGCTGCAACCCTGCCCTCCCTTGCCATGTGCCAGGACAGCCTTGCAAGCCACCTGCAATTTCCTCCATGCTCTTTCTTACCCCCACACTTTACCTGAACTTCCCTTCCCTACCTTTGTTACCTGGAAAGTACCTCCTTTAAGATACAGCTCAAGCATCACTTCCAGCCCGAATCCTTTCAAAACAAATGCACCCTGAAGGAAGAGCTGATTCTTCCATGCCAAACGCTACACACAAGTGCTCCGGATAACATGGAGGAAAACCCACACACTGTGTTAGATGATCTACAGATTAGCTGAGAGGCCTAAATATTACTGAACTAAGAAGAGAAAGGTGGGCTTCCCTGGTGGCGCAGCGGTTGGGAATCCGCCTGCCAATGTAGGGTACACGGGTCTGAGCCCTGGTCCGGGAAGACCCCACATGCTGTGGAGCAACTAAGCCCGTGCGCCACAACTACTGAGACTGTGCTCTAGAGCCCACGAGCCACAACTACTGAAGCCCACACACCTAGAGCCCGTGCTCTGCAACAAGAGAAGCCACCACGATGAGAAGCCCGTGTACCTCAATGAAGAGTAGCCCCTGCTCACCGCAACCAGAGAAAAAACCCGCACGCAGCAAAGAAGACCCAATGCAGCCTAAATAAATAAATAAATAAAATAAATAAAAATAAATAAAAAAAAAAAGAAAGAAGAGAAAGGTGAATATGGCCAGTCAGCAATGAAATCTTAAGAGAACTGATGAATGGGAGAAGCCAAGCAGGAGAAATGAAGCAATTCACGTTGATAACAACTGGTTACTATAAATCCACTATATTGGCTATATATGTAATATACATATTATGAATGGAATATTGAGTGAAAAGAATCAACTGGCAAAGCAGATTCATTCTATTTATCAAAATATGGCCCTGAGTCAGGGAAAAGCTTTACAAACCTTTTCTAAATGGCTGTGTAATGAAATATCTCTTTTCTGTTATACTCAACAGTTTTAGAAGTATAGGTGAACTTTTGCCATTTTTTAGAAGGTATTTCTCTGTACCATAGCTCCATTTTCCTGGAAAGCATCCCGTAATGGCATGGCATCACACTTATTTTATAAATCACAGAGCAGATGTTAAAGAGATTCCACTCCACCCGTTCATGCTTTTTCCTCTCCTCCTAGATATACTTGTTCAAATAAGTACATAGCATGCCCAGGTTACACCAGGTGGGCAGAAGTCCAAAGAAAAGCAGACTTAAGAAAACCAACTTTAATTCTCCAGAAGCAGAGCCCCTGGTTTTCAAACTTTTCAATGAATGAGTCTATGAATGAACTCAGTCCAGCCCTGCCTGCCATAGGCAGGGTTGTATCCCAGCCTCCAGCTTTCCTCCAAGGACTTATTAGGTAAAACAGGGATCACCCGTACAACTTGGTTGGGAGTCAGCTGCCAGCAAGGAGACTCCCACCAACAACTCAACCAGGCAGGTCATTAAATGGGCTTTAACAAAAGGGTTAGTCCTCTTGGCCAGAGATGGAGAATTGTCCTTTGGCCAGTCTTCCAACCATTGGTGCCAGAGTTTGGTGTATTCTTTAATCATCACTCATTGCCGTGATCCACTAAATAATGCCTGCAAGCTTCAGGGAATTATAAGATTCTTAAAAGCAGTTGCTGTGCCTGAGAGCAGAGGAGCTAGGCCAGGTTTGACATAAACCAGCACAAAGTGCTGGCTCTAGAGTAGCTATAATAACACCTACTATCTCCAATTACCATACGAGGAAATTGAAGATCAGACAGGTTAAATAATTTTCCAAGAACTGGGATTTGAACCCATGGCCACCTAGCTTCCACCCCGCCACGCTGTCTCCTATGATCCAACAGTAACCTTCCTGAGAGTCTGGGCTTTCTGGGTTGTATTTTGTTCTTTGCCACAAGAAATCGGTCAAGGCACCAGGTCTCTCTAACAGAAGCAGGGAGATAATGGAGGAATCGTGATTCGTGCTCTTTACATAAAAGTACTAGACCAATCTCTTTGTTATCAATGAGCAAAGAGGCAAAAGTCCACTTGGCGCCCATGCCATGGATGTCCAAAGAGGTCGTTTGGAGAAACCACCATAGATTCTAGAGTAACTGGACGTCTCACAGGGTTCTCTGATATAATTAGTGTCAAATGAAAGGAGACAGGCTTGGGAGCCAAATAGACCCAGGTTTGAATCCTCCTCTCTACTTCCTGCTCGTGAGGCATATTCAAACAAGCGACAAATAGCTCTCTCCCCGCACCTCTCTTTCCCACCAGGCCCTCTGCTCATGGACAGAGCCAGCATTGGTCCAGAACTGGTTCAGAACTGGTATTGCTTGTCCTGTTATCATTAGGGTGAATTTGCATTGACAATTAGCTCACTGATCATGCCTTTCAAAATACTAGACAGGAGTGACATGGAGAAAAATTTAAATTGTGATCATCTCTTCTCTCTTAGTCCAGTAAGTTCTGAAAAAAATTAATTGGTATCTCTCTCTGTGTTATCCCTTCAATTAGGTATAAGAGTAGAGGTTCCTATCAGTTTGTATTAATTACAGATTTGGCTGCTGAAGTGAAGACCCAAAATAATGCCAGCCTAAATCTCCTCTATCTAACTATATGAACATAAGCAGCCCAGGGAGCCACCCTCCTACTATATTCCTCTTCTGCCATCCTGAAGCCATTGCCCGCACTCGCAGGGTCCAAGAGGGCTCAGCACCGCACCCACATTCCAGGAAGCACGCTCGAGGGAGAGGTGGAGAGAGAATTGCATCCCTTTAAGGCAGAAATTGCAGACATCATTTCCACTCACATCTCTTTAGCCAGAACTTAGTCAAATAGCCTCATTTGAGGAGTCTGGGAAATATCGGCTTTAGCCGTGAAATACAGTCACATGCCAAGCTAAAAATTCTATTATGATAAAAGGAAAGGAGTACGGCTATGGGTGGGAAGCAGTATAAATAGTAGTTGCACCTTCCAAACCCACCCACACCAATTCCCCTCCTGTACAACATACAGGTGACCCTTGAACAACGCAGGTTTGAACTGCACGGGTCCACTTATACGTGGATTTTTTCAATAAATACATACTACAGTACTACACGATCCACAGTTGGTTGAATCCGCAGATGCAGACCACAGATATGGAGGAACCAAATGGCATATATGGAGGGAGGACCACAAGTTATGTGTAAAGGGTCGGTGCCCCTAACCTGACCCTTTGTTGAAGGGTCAACTGTATTTTCTAACTTGCCTTCCTGTGGAGACTCTGGTGGATTGAATTACTGGCTCCAAATCTCCATACCTCCCTGCATCCACCCATTTGTAATTCCCCTCTCTGGGAGGAGGGTACCTTCCTGCCCCCTTGACTTGGGCTCGGCCAGGTGACTTGCTTCGGCCAATATTGGTGGATGTGATGTGACCAAAGGCTTGAGAAATCCTAGGGTGACTGTGCTTGCCCTCTTGTACATCTGCCATTGCCTTGAGGAGGGCTTCCTCTAGGTAGCTGCTGCCCCTGTGGCCGGGGCTCTAGAATGAACACACATGGCGCAAAGCTGCCCCAGCCAAGACAGACCTGCAGCAAGAAGCAGAGCCAGCCCAACTTTCAGAGCCTGCAGCAGAGCCACTGGGCCACCTCACAGACCTGTGAGAATAAACACCTAATGCGATATATATTCCATTGAGATTTGGGGGCTGTTTATTATACAGCATTACTGGAATAAGAGCTAACTGATACAAGTCCTTCAGCTCTAACCCAGCAGCTCTCTATGTGGTTATTTTCTATTTGTCCCTCCAGATCCCTTCTCCACCATTCTCTGGGTTTTGGAAGGTAGATCTTTATGGGCTCCATTGGCTCTTGGCTTCCAGGTGGTTCCAGTCTGAGGGTGCCATCTTTTTCTTATTGGACCCTGACTGACACCCCTCCTACCTGTACCCCACGTCCACTTCCTGGGCCTTTGCTCATCAAATCCCTGGCCTCTACCTGCCACTTAGTGTGTGCCCCCTCCTCTTCATGGGTCCAAACATGACTCCCCTTTCAAGGACACCCTCTCTTTCAAGGCACTTCCTCAAAAGTCTGCAGCCCCCAGTGAGCTCGCTCTTTCCTTAATTCCCCCAAGACCCACCACCTGTACCACATCACCAATACTTTGTTTCATACAGCAGTCTGTAAACTGTGCTCTGGGGAGCCCAGGGATCCTGTGAAGGGGCCACAGTGGATGGAAGGAGGGTATCTGCACAGCAAATGTAGCTCCAGATCACTATCCGGATGGCTACATATGACTTTCTGCTCCACACAAATCCCACTGGAAGCATCTCTCCTGGAACTTCAACCAAACTCTAAAAGGCCAACTAAAGGAAAGCTGAAGGTCAGACAGGATATGGGAGACGCTGGCTGAACTCAGCCGCATGAGGCAGCTCCAGGTCCCGCTTACTGAGACCTCGGAGGAAAGGGGCACAAGAGGAACAGCACGGAAGCCTGATGCTGTGGGAAATCCTGCTCAAACAGACAAAAAGCAAGAAAGAGTCCCCAGTGGACTTGCTAACATGCTCTTAAAAATCTATAATCCTGCCTCCGCCAAAAGATTTCCTAGCTCCAACCTTCCGCCATGATGTTCATAGATAGTAAAATGAATAATGATTTTTCTCGTGCTTAATCAGCATATACAATGATCATGGACATTGTAGACACACACTACCTTGTTATTGATGGTAATAACAACTTATTTCTAAACAACTATTTGCCTTGCCTCCATTTGGACAATACTGTGTGAAAATAAGCTCTTTTTACTCCAAAGGTATAGTTTGGAGTCCACTTCATAAAATAGTCTGGATTTCAAGTCCTATAAGATGCCACTTAATTGACACTCTGCAAAGAAATAATCAGTTTATACCAGAACTTCACCTATTTCAACCCTATACCTACAACTTCACTGGGTTAAGTATACCAAGAGGCCTAAATCAACAGGCACAAGGAATAATGACCAGCACCTTCACACAGAGCCTGGCATTTCTCAGAAAGAAAAAAAAAAGCCCCCCAAAATTAAATGATGGATAGATAGATGGAAGGAAGGAGGGAGGGAGGAAGAAAGATAGGAGACAGAAACATAGACACATAGATGCATAGAATGGAAGAGAAAAAGAAAGAGAGTCAGCCAGGAGAAAGCTGTTACCATTTTTTTTTTTTTTTTTTTTACCCCAGAGTCCATTTGAAAGAGTTCTTTCGGTGGAAAAAGCACTGCCTTAAAGTCCACTGAAGTCCTGAAGTCCTCCGCCTGCCCCCCCAGGCAGGTGAAACCTGAGTTTAAGATGATGACAGCTTAGGAGCAGCCAGCGGCACTGCACATACTCTTCTGAAGGCATGAAAAACTCATCTGCTCAAGATCATTGGTGCTCACTTTTCAACTCTGTGACCACAGTGTTTTGAAATCATAGAGCCCCAGCATTACCTTTTCCTGTTTTCGTCTTCCATCGCAGGCAACAGGATCATATGCACTGCATTCTTCCACAGTCTGCAGTAAGAACTGGCAGCTTGGTCAGCTGGCCCTGGCATTTGGGGTTGCTGCTTCCCACCTCCCGTGGGGACTGTTTTCCTCCCTAATTCAGCTCGCTGACACGCACCCTACCACAACGGGCACCTCGTGAGGCCAGAGCAGGGGAGGCCAGGAACCCAGCATGTTACCCAAATACAGGGTGGGGTTGAACCTATCCAGGAGCAGACCTGCCAGAGACAGGCTGCTCCCAGCAACCGGAAACCCCCACAGGAAGGCACTGGGCACCACTGAAAAGTAGGCAGGGCTGATCTGTCTGAACATTCGCATGAACTCTGGATTCTCATCCTTCCCTGTCTAGCCCTGTTGCTATTTTTGAGAAATAATCTCCTACTTAGTATTAGAGATTATATAAGAAAATACCACTTCTCATAAGAAAATAAACCAATCCCCAAGATTAGCACTTGAAGGATAACATCCTGGACCACACAGCCTGATGTGTCCCTAAGCTTCACGTTCTCCTGGGGCCTCATGGATCCCTGCTGTCATCACAGCAGGAGGGGGACACTGCTCTGTCAACGCTCGCATCCAAGCATTGACCAAACCCCTCCCTTTCATCCTCTAGGTTAGAAGCTCTGGAGAAGGCTTACAGTCAGGGCTAGAGCACAATAAAAGATAAACAGTCACAGAGAGCATCCAGTTGCTAGACAAGCAGAGCTTGCCAGCCACAGAGGATTCCAGGGAGGAGAGGTCTCACCCGGACTGCTCCTTTCCTCACTCCAGGGTGCCGCCTGACATCACCTTGAAAACCCCCTGTCCAGAAGCACCTTTTAGGCATCTAGACACCCAAAGTGCCCCTCTCCTGCCTACAGATCCATGGGTCCACCCTGGAGACACCTGTCTCTAGTTATTCATACGACACAGATCTCAACTTTCAGAAAAGATCCAGTCTCACCCTACAGGGTCTGCACCAGAATAACCAAATCTCAATAATAAAAACCCAATGCCACTAATACAAGAGACAGAGGAAGGGATAGGGAGGGAGACAAACCTCGGTAGACAGGCTGGGAAGGTGATGCTTCACCCAAAGAAATGTGTCTCCAAAGGTGAACTCTTAGTAATTGTGGGGAGGAATCTGTGGATAGGAGGTAAAAGGGGGGATGACATTTACAAGGGGGGATGACATTTATAAGCGGAGATGACATTTATAAGTGGACCATTTTTTCCTTATCTTTATAGACGTTACTTTCTTAGAGCAGTTTTAGATGTAGGGAAAAATTGATCAGAAAGTTCAGCCAGTTCCCACACATCTCCTCCCAGTTGCAACTGCACAGGTGGAATGAAGGAGAGTGAGGCCCTTGGCCTTGGGAACTTGGCTGTCACAAGGCATTTAGGAGGCAGTTCCAGAAAAAAAAAAAAAAAGATAAAATCTGTCCTCCGAGACAAGGCAGAAGCCAGCCCTACCAGGGTGAGATAACGAAGACTGCATGCTTAGCACCCAGCTCGGGGGGCTTGCAAGCTGACACGACCTATTTCGAAAACTTTGCGAAATTAAAAAGAGAGTTCCTCTATGGATGGCAATTGTTAGCCTGTCTTCAGAGCAGGAGCCCTTTCAGCTCTTCTCTTTTGTGGGAATTTTGGGGAATACAGGAAATTGGGGGCACCCTGACGTCCTTACTCAAACCCCTTTACCACTCACCCGAACACCCTCTTTTTCCCATTTTCTGCAAATTGGCACCATTCTCTCCCCAGGCATCTTATGCGATGGCCGAGCACTGTATATCCTTGCTGACGTTCTAGTCTTCAGAACCTCCTCCTATAGGACACCCAAGATAAAATGTTCAAGGATACACCACTCCCTGGAGCTCCTCAAAATCAGCAGTACCACAGTTGTGCATCTGGCCTCAGGATCAAGCCTTGAGATCTGTCTCTTCTCCCCCTCTTATTAATTTATTCCATCATTTATTTATTTATATCATATGTGTATGGACTCAATCCCCCTAGGGTCTTTGTAGTCTGTGCGTCAAGACTCCCAATAAATTACTGAATGTCCTCGCCAGCACTATATTTGGAAGAGATTTCAGGAGGAAGGGGGCACAGTGGTTTGTGTCTTTCCACGCATATTCTAGACAAGGAGTCAGCGTGCGATAGTCTGTGGGCCAAATACAGCCCCCTGTGTGTTTTTATAAATGAAGTTTTATTGGAACACAGCTGTGCTCATTGTTTAAGCGCTGTCCATGGCTGCTCTTGAACTGCAATGGCAGAGTTGAACAGTTGCGATAGAGACCAGATAGCCTACAACGTTGACATGTCCTATCTGTTCCTTTACAGAAAAATTTTGCCAACCCCTATACTAGATGGTAATAATTTATCTTTCTGTAGTGCTTAGGAAGTGTTTCACACATATAATTTTATTTCAGACAAACATCTCAGTGGATTAGGATACTTTATCACTTATAGTATCATTGCGCTGCTATGACATTTCCTACTTTACAAAATGAGGAAGCTGAGGCTGAAGGTGTTAATGGACTGGGCACTGAGTAGCAGAGGTGTTCTCAAACTCAGCACTGTTTCCATCCCACTCTCCCACCACTGTGTCTACAATACCAATATCCTTAATGTGACCTGATAAGAGTCTGAAGGGCACACAGAATCATCTTAAGGAGCTTTAAAAGCAGGGTAGCACTTTCGACAACCTCTCTTGTAAGAGGTCACCAATAATAATAGCAACTGGAAAAGGCAAAATTATAGAGACAGTAAAAAGATCAGTGGTTGCTAGGAGGGAGGGGAGAGAATGGAAAAACCTGACAAGTGCTACCTTAGCCAGGTGACCAAAGCCAACATTAACAGTCATAATTCATGTGGATGGCCTGTACTCTTGATATGATGTAATGAAAATGGCACTTTATCCTTTGGTCTGTCTCCCAAAAGCCCATAAAGTCAGTCTATTCATGCAGAAAATCAACGGACACATTCCTATGGAAGGATATCCTACAAAATATCTGACTGGTACTCCTAAAAACTGTCAAGGCCATCAAAAACAAACAAGGAACAAAAAACAGTCAAAGCCAAGGAGAGCCTATGGAGACCTGACAATTCCATGTTATGTCGTATCTTGAATGGGATCCTGACACAGAAAAAGGACATTAGGTCAAAATTAAGGGCATCTGAGTAAAGTATCGACTTTGGTTAATAATAATGAACCAATATTGGTTCACTGATTATAACACATGTACCATACTAATGTAAGATGTTAAGATAAAGGAAACTGGGTGCAGGGTATAAGGGAATCCTCTGTACTATCTACTCAATTTTTTTGTAGTAAGTCAGAAAGAGAAAGACAAATACCGTATGCTAACACATATATATGGAATCTAAGGGAAAAAAATGTCATGAAGAACCTAGGGGCAAGATGGGAATAAAGACACAGACCTACTAGAGAATGGACTTGAGGATATGGGGAGGGGGAAGGGTAAGCTGTGACAAAGTGAGAGAGTGGCATGGACATATATACACTACCAAACGTAAAACAGATAGCTAGTGGGAAGCAGCCGCATAGCATAGGGAGATAGCTTGGTGCTTTGTGACCACCTAGAGGGGTGGGATAGGGAGGGTGGGAGGGAGGGAGACGCAAGAGGGAAGAGATATGGGAACATATGTATATGTATAACTGATTCACTTTGTTATAAAGCAGAAACTAACACACCATTGTAAAGCAATTATACTACAATAAAGATGTAAAAAATAAATAAATAAAAACCAAGGGAACTTTTTGGCCAACCCAATAAAATAAATAAATAAAAAATAAAGTGTATTTTTTTTAAAAAGTTGCTAAATTAGATACAAAGCTATACTAACAGGGCAATAACAACTCCTGGGCATATATCCAGAGAAAACCATAATTCTAAAAGATACATGCACCTCAATGTTCACTGCAGCACTATTTACAACAGGTAAGACATGGAAGCAACCTAAATGTCCATCGACAGAGGAATAGATAAAGAAGATGTGGTATATATATACAATGGAACATTACTCAGCCATAAAAAAGAATGAAATAATGTCATTTGCAGCAACATGGATGGACACAGAGGTTATTATACTAAGTGAAGCGAGTCAGACAGAAAGACAAATATCATGTGATATCACTTATATGTGGAATCTAAAAAATGATACAAATAAACTTATTTACAAAACAGAAACAGACTCACAGACTTAGAAAACAAATTTATGGTTACCAAAGGTGAAAGGTGGGGGGAGGGATAAATTAGGAGGTTGGGATTAACATACACACACTACTATATATAAAACAGATGATCAATAAGGACCTACTGTATAGCCCAGGGAACTCTACTCAATACTCTGTAATAACTTACATAGGAAAAGAATCTGAAAAAGAATAGATATATGTATATGTATAACTGAATCACTTTGCTGTGCACCTGAAACTAACACAACATTGTAAATCAACTATACTCCAATATAAAATAAAAATTAAAAAAAGAATTACAAAGTGAAAAAATAAAAATAAATTTTATTTTAGTTGCTAAATTAGATACAAAGCTACACTAACAGGACAATAGGGCCATAACCTTTGGAGTTATCTCTTCAGCCAGACAGAAATCATCTGCTCCTCCACTGGTCAAAAATCACTGGCAGCTTATCAATTATCTTCATTAACATCCAGCTTTACAGCGTTTGAGCCATTAAGTTGCCGAAGTTTCATTCATTTTTAGTGTCCCCATAGTTTTGTCTTTTCCAGAATGTCATATAGTTGGGACCATACAGTATGTAACCTTTTCTTATTGGCTTCTTTCAATTACTATTTATCATATTACTAATAAAGAGTAATATGCATTTAAGCTTCTTCTATGTCTTTTCATGGCTTAATAGCTCATTTCTTTTTAGTGCTGAATAATATTCCATTGCCTGGCTATACCACAGTTTACCCATTCACCTACTAAAGGACATCTTGGTTGCTTCCAAGTTTTAGCAATTATGAACAAAGCTGCTATAAACATCTGTGTGTAGGGTTTTGAGTGGACATAAGTTTTCAGTTCCTTTCGGTAAATACCAAGGAGCATGATTGCTGTATCGTATGGTAAGAGTATGTTTAGCTTTGTAAGAGACTGTTTTCCAAAGTAGCTGTACCATTTTGCATTCTCACCAGCAATGTATGATCCTGTTGCTCCACATCCTTGTCAGCATTTGGTGTTTTCAGTGTTCTGGACTTTGGCTATTCTAAATGGTGTATAGTGGTTAATCTTTGTTATTTAACTGAAATATTTAGTCCACTTATAAGTAATGTGATTGTCGTGTATTTGGATTTAAATCAAGCATCACGGGTTTTGTGTCTCACTTTCTCATGTTCCCTTTCTCCCCTTTCCTGTCTTCTTTTGGATCAAATATTGTTTTGCCCCCTTCTCTACTTTTTGTTTTGCTATTTAGACATTATTTTGACATTATGTTAGTGGTTATGTTAGCTTAGAAAATATAATATTCTTTTTGACTTTTTGAGTACAATTTATTCAATCTATTAAAAAAAGTTCACCCCTTTCTCCCACCCCCACCCCCTACCCCTTGCAATCACCAACATGTTCTCTGTATCTATGAGCTCAGTTTTTTGGTTTTTGTTGTTTTTCTTCAAGATTCCACATAAAAGAGAGATCATATAGTATTTGTCTTTCGCTGTCTGACTTATTTCACTTAGCATTAATGCCCTCAAAGTCCATCCATGTTGTCACAAATGGCAAGATTTCATTCTTTTTTAAGGCTGATAATATTCCACTGTGTATATATACCAAAATTTCTTTATCCATTCATCCATCAATGAACACTTAGGCTGTTTCCATATCTTGGCTATTGTGAATAATGCTGCAATAAACACGGGTGCTGCATACAGCTTTTCAAATTAGGGTTTTGTTTTCCTCAGAAAAATATCCAGAAACGGAATTGCTAGATCATATGATAGTTCTATTTTTAATTTAAGCCACCTCCATATTGTTCTCCATAGTGGTTGCACCCATTAACATTCACACAGACAATGCACAAGGGTTCCCTTTTCTTCACATCCTCATCAACGCTTGTTATTTCTTATCTTTTTGATAAGTCATTCTGACAGCTGTGAAGTGATATCTCATTGTGGTTTTGATGTGCATTTTCCTGGCGATTAGTGATGTTGAACATCTTTTCATGTACTTGCTGGCCATTCATGTTTTCTTTGGAAAAATGTTTATTCAGATCCTCTGCCTATTTTTTAATCAGATTTTTTTTGGCTATTGAGTTATATGAGTTCTTTGTATATTTGGGATATTAGCCCTTTATCAGATCTATGATTTGCAATCATTTTCTCCCATTCAGTAGGTTGCCTTTTCATTTTGTTGCCTTTTCATTTCTGCTGGGCAGAAGTTTTTAGTTTTATATAGTTCGACTTGTTTATTTTTGCTTGTTGCTTTTGGTGTCAGATTACCAAAAATCATTGCCAAGGCCTATGTCAAAGAGCCTACCGCCTCTGTTTTCTTCCAGGGGTTTTATGGTTTCAGGTCTTAACATTCAAGGCTTTAATCTCATAACTCATAACGCTTATACTGTTTTCTTCACTACTAGCTAGACCCAGGATTCTTAATTGGTAGGTCACATATAGTACAGTGGCATCTCACAAATCCATTGCTAACATGTGGCCAAATATTGATCAACATATAAATTTCATTTTGGGCACAACTACAATACTTACTGTTACAGAGTTGTTCAAAAAATGAAACACAGAGGTGACAAGGCTGTGAAAAGCAATATAGAGCTATGTGGAACTTACTGTAAGGCGGTAAAGCATAAATTTTTATCAGGCTAGTACCAAAGGCAAATGTTATGCTAATTTAACCATGTGAGTAAAAGGCCAGGGCAGTAAAAAGGTCTTCTGAAACAACAACACGGCCTGAAAAGCTGCCAGGTGAATGAGGCAATGACTGTGGATGCTTTCATAACACCTTGAGAAAGTGTTAAACCCGAACAGTGGCTGCATGGTAATTTATTGCTTACTTGTTTACTGTTGTTCTGAGTATTTCAATCTCTTCACAAATGCCACCAAAATTCTAGCATACGAGAATGGACTAGAAATGTAAGAGCTGAGAATCAGTGAGCCAGGCTGTAAAATGTCAGAACTAAGAGAAAGCAAAAAAGATGGGAATAGAGTGAAAGACTGATAGATTTCTGACCCTATCTGCAGAGCCTCTGCTTTTGGCATTGGGCACTAGGCAAAAACACCTCCAAGTCCTTCCAGGCCTACGATTACATCTCAAGAAGATAGCTCATTTGTTGGAGAATTCATCTCCCACCAACCAGTCCCAGGAGAGAGAGATGAAGGGGTGGAGGGGAAGCAATTTTTCATAGAGCTGAGCCTTAGACCACTGTCAACGCTGTAATTATATTACACTTGCCACTTATTTTGGTAATTTATTGGGGTAAGGTACACGGGATAATTTTAAAACTAAACTCATTCAGTCACTTTCAAAAACATTCAACTGGCTTATGTGTGGAGCAATAAAGTATGAAAGTGACACAGCATCCAAATTATAGCCACGTGTGACTTGGCTTTTTTATTTGGGGGAAAGAAAATGGTCAAGCCTTAAGGATCGTGTTTCTCTCTGTTGCTCTGACTCTGAGGAATAATGAGTTCCTGCTGGCGACACAGTGGCTTGGGGAGGCAAGCACAGAGGGGCTTTGGTGCACTTCCAAAGCTGTGTGTGAGCCTTCAACATGAGACCCTGGTTCGGCGGGAGGAACAGTGAGTGCACCCTGCTGAACAGGGGCTGGGGGTGTCACGTGTTAACATACAGACCTTCCCTGAGATCCCTAAGCACTTCTCAAATGTGAATTAACTTGAGCATCCTTACCACAGAGCACAAGGCACAGTTATTCATTCATACATTCATCAAAGATTCATATAGTCAACCTCTTAGGGCCTCTCTACTATGTTCTAGATCCTGTGCCAGATGCTGGGGATCTTTCTTGAGTTCCCTGGAAAGCAGATCCCAAGATAAAGCCTTCATTGACCTCCTCCACCACCCATTCTAGATTCCACTCACCTTTGGCCAGTATTCCAGACAGCTGAGGCTTCCTGCCTGATGGGCTGACCCAGAACCTCAGCCCTGAGTCCTCAGCTGCCTTGGCCTCATCAAGCCATAGCTGTTGAAGTTGCCCACTTACTGTTATTGCTGGCATGGAAGCACCGAGAGACACCCAAGTGAGTCCTCTGGGCTCCAGTCAACTCCTCCATGCTTTCATTATGTAGGAGCAATCCTATGCCTCATGGTAATTAGGGTCAATTTTGCCCACCAAGGGGATAATTCTTTTCTTTGCCAGTTCTTCCACTGACATGAGGAGCCTAAAATGACCTGACATAGTCACAGTGTCAAGTTCAACTGCTGCCTGGTGTTCCCCTTGTGGAAACCAGAACCTTTAAAATGGCAGAGTCTAAAGTTGCAAGCTTGATAAGCAGTGATCCTGAGAGGATCCACACACATTTCTATCCCTTGGTTCCTGTACCTGTGAATTCTAGTTATTGGGAGCATAGCACTATAGCCACTGACTTAGTGGATATACTGCACCCTGGAGGACAGCACCCTAACTCTGCAGGTTATTGCTCCAAGGCTAG
The DNA here is from genome assembly GCF_003676395.1 of Aethalodelphis obliquidens. Taxonomy (NCBI): domain Eukaryota; kingdom Metazoa; phylum Chordata; class Mammalia; order Artiodactyla; family Delphinidae; genus Aethalodelphis; species Aethalodelphis obliquidens. The sequence continues at coordinate 833,245 of NW_020837976.1, forward strand.
AACCCTAGCTGAGCCTTCAACAGTCTTTGCCCTCTCCCATTAGACTAGCTACTTCTGGTTGATCAGATCTCTGGGGAGACCAGTAGATCTCGTGTTCATGTGCCCTTTGCCACAATGCTGTGCAGGATGCCATTTTTAATAGATCAGGAATTCTGTGAGCCCTTGGGTGGTGATATTAATAGAGACATGTGGGTAGGGTGGGTATATCAATTCCGGAAAGGACAAATTGAAATTGACATCATTCTGCTAACAAGTGGGTGGTCTGGTCTCCCCAAGGCTCATCACTAGCTGTCCACATCCACAAGATGAGACACCTTGTCTACCTTGTGGTTGAGAGCTCCCTCTGCAGTGGGGGTTCTCTGGTGGGCATTAATGTAGGATACAAAGATACATACATACTCTGTGCCCACAACCATAGATACATCCTCATGCCTCTTCCCCAGATTTCCTCACCATGGACCTTCCAATTTTGTTCCTTCTGGGCCCCGACCAAGCAGTCAAGCCATTCACTCTTGTCCAAGAATTCCTATCAATCTGTATCTCAGGATACTTCTCCTTCTTTATAAAGTGAGCCTTTATAAGGCCACCCTGAGAGGGGGTACAACATGGCAGCAGTCCATCTCTAGCCAGCACCAAGATCCCATGATCTTTCTTTCCACTGTGCTGGTAAATGGATAGCAGGTGGCTGGTTAAGTTTCCCACTGTGGTAGGTTCAGGGCAGGGATGTGATATGAGTGAGGCTCTTTGGTGCTTAAGTCTGTGCTTCTCCTTGGCACCCCACTCTGCCAAACCAGAGAGCAGTGCTAGGATGGAGAATACATAGTTTCTCCTATAAGTTCTTTGCCCAGTGGGTGGTCACTACTACTCTAGCGACTGGCCAGAACATGACACCCTCTACAGAGCAGGTCAGAAAAACATCCGTGTGCCAGCTCCCACTCTGCCCAGTTTTGGAGGGTACACTTTACACTGTGGCTGTTATTACCAGTTTGAATGCCATTGCTGTAGAAAAATGAAAAACCGCAATTTGGTTTGGGCCAATCCTGGCTCACAAATTGTGTTCCAGCCAGCTGAGAGATTGGTATTTCTAGGAGAATAGAAAAGTTAAGAAATCTGCAAGAGGTCTGCCTTGTGTTGATTTTTCCAGGGACTTAGAAGTTACTGGATGCTTCAAAGTATTGAGTGACTAATTTTCTTTCCTTTTTTCTAAAATCTAACATGGTTAAGCATTTATTTCCTGAAAACCTGCCAAAAGAGTAATTTTTTTCAGAGTTGGAATATTGTTTTAAAATGTAAAATGAAGTCCTGATAGCAAAAATTATCAATGTAGCTTGAATCTACCTATGGCAACTTAAGAAGTATTGCCTTCGTTTCGTTTCAGGTTTGAGGAGTTTAAAGGAGAGAGAGAAAGAGAGTAACTTCCAAATGTTTCTGAAGTGCTTATTTTTCTCTACGATTCAGGCTTGCTTATTGTATAAGAATGGTCAACCCAGGGCTGTGGGCAACTCCAGGTAAAAATGTGCCTACAATTTGTTTTTAGTTGTGTTATTACACCTTTCAAGCCAAGGTTGCAGGTTGGCAGTGCCCTGAAGAAGGCAGAGAACTGGACAGCACCCACATCTCCCATTAGGGAGGCCTCCAGACAGAGCCTGGAGCAGAGCCACGCTGAAATTGACCCAAGCCAGGCCTTCCTGGGCTGCCCAGAATCGGAGTAGCACCCTCAGGATGAGCCCACTTGAGCCCACTCTGCATAGGCCGTTCTAGGGGCATACACAGATTTGCCCAATGGGTGTTTTTTTGTATCCTAAGAAGTGTCTCTGTCAAATTCATAATTTAGATTGGAGGTTGGTGATCAAATACTATGGAAACTACTACCTGGTTTTGCCATTTAGTGAAGGGGTGGGCCTTTCATTCTAGAAAGTGCTCATTGAAAGTAAGGTATTTTGTTTCAAGAAGTAGATACACAGTTAATCTGGAATTTTAAAATATTTTCCCAAAATAACAATAAACCTTGTTTTCAATGAAACCGGTTAAGTGCCTTGTGTATGATGATATTCCTTTGATTAGCCCATTATTTATGGGCTGTTGGAAGACCAACCTTTCACTTTACAAATTGCCAGTGGATCGTTTGGGAAAGGAACCAAAGGGTCAGGAAGAGCTCTTTATCCCACTAATGCAGACACACACACAGCATGACCCAGATATAAAAAGGGGCCAGCACTGCTAGCAGATGCCATTCATGGTTGAGCTGAGGAGACTGCTGCCTGGAAGCTCTCATAAAGAAGAAAATGATAGAGAGGTGGGAGGAAACACTGCCCAGGGTGAAACACCATGGGGAAGACCAGAAGGATCTGGGAGGGGTCTGGCTTTATGAAAAAACAAGATATAAAAGGATCCCATTTTTCTAGTTTCTGCCCCACCCTCTCCCTCCTGAAAATCTGAATCCAAATAGACAACATATTTGACTGCAAATATCCACCCTTTCCATGTACTCCATCATGGTTAGAGTTATGAGAAGAGTATATTAATTTGGATAACACTAGCTGCTATAATAAACAGCCCCTCAAAAAATGTATAATGGCTCAAAGACTACAGGAGTTTCTTTTTTTCCCAGAACTCAGTGTGAAGGAGATATTGTTTGGCATCTCTCCTCCACATGGCAATTCAGGAACCAGGCTCCATCCATTTTGTGGCTGTGTCATCTCCTATGGCCTTGTCATCTTCTACATCAAGACACTGAGGAGGGCACTGAAAAAACCTGCCTTTTAGAAACTCTAGCTCGAAAGTGACGTGTAAAGCTTCTCACAAACCATTGGTTAGAACTTCATTGCATTGTATGCCTACTTGCAAGGGTGCAAGGAATGTAGTATAGCTGCCTGCCCAAAGAAAAAGAAGAAATGGATTCTTTTTGGTGAATGGCTAACCATCTGCTTGGAAGCAGATAAACCCTTTATTCATTTTTTCATGAGTGCCTTCTGCTGTGCACTGCAGGGTGAGTGACAAGTAAACAGTTAAATGAAGTGGTGTTTGAGTGACTACTGAGATCAGAGTAATAATTATCATAAACTTATTGAGAACTTATTATGTGCACCATTCTAAGTTATTTACATGTTATCTTATTTAATCCTCAAAGTTTTGTGTACTTTTACAGATGAGGAAACAGGCACAGACTTACTGAAAGTCACATAGCTGGTGGGTGGCAAGACAGGAATCTGAATCCAGATTTCTCATTCTTTTTTTTTTTTTTTTTTTTTTTTGCAGTACGCGGGCCTCTCACTGTTGTGGCCTCTCCCGTTGCGGAGCACAGGCTCCGGACGCGCAGGCTCAGCGGCCATGGCTCACGGGTCCAGCCGCTCCGCGGCATGTGGGATCTTCCTGGACCGGGGCACGAACCCATGTCCCCTGCATCGGCAGGCAGACTCTCAACCACTGTGCCACCAGGGAAGCCCCCAGAGTGTAGCTTTTAATCACAATTTTTGTTCATGCACACGGAAACCAGCTTTTAGAATTTTGTAACCCAAAGGTCAGTATGACATAGTGTAGTGTATTTCAAACTGGATTCCTGGATGGGGTCCATTGAGTTCAATGGGACAATTTTTAAGTTTGGAGTTCCCACTGTAATGATAACCTTTAAAAAAAATACCATGGGGGGTATGAATCTCAATCTGCAAATTTAAGCAGGGAAAAATATATTACTTAATTCTCTATAATTAAACTTAATTTCTAACTCTGAGTCTACCATTCCACCAGGAGGACAAACAACTTAACTTCAGGTCTCCTTGCTCCCCTCACCCCACATCTCCAGGGCTTTGTCTCAACTCTGTGACTTTTCACAGAGCCCCAAACACCAAATCATGGGGGCCTGTGCGGGAGCAAGGACTTATGTCCAAACAAGTAGCCACTGAGATGCGTCCCTCAGTATCATGTCAGTGCCTCCCACTGGCCAAATCCAAGCAGAAGCCAAAAGACAAGAGGGATCAGTGATACAATTCATAACGAGCAGCCTCCAAGGGCACAGATCAGGCTGGAGAAGAGTGGAGAGTGGATCTGAGGGTACGGATGGAGGATAAGCAGCACACTGAGGAAAAGTAGACCCAAAAGGGGCTCTGTCACCTGGAGGCTTAGGGAACACAAACCAAGAAAGCTTACAGACAGTCTGCTTCTCCGACCCGCCAGACCCCTCCCATGAGGTCCTTGGCATAGAATCCAAGTACCTGCTGGAATAGTCAGGACAGGAAGAAAGGGAAGGGCTGGAGAGGGAAAGCACAGAGAGAAATCAACAAATAATGCCTCAAAATACTATCTCAGCAATATAAGCACACTGTGAACCATCTGGACGACCATTGAACAATCTATTATCACCATAAGATCTCAGAAACTGCCCTTACAGGTAATAATGTATTGGCCTCAAGTGTTTTTTGTTCATTAACTCTTCCATCCAATAAACATTTATTGAGCACCTACTATGTGACAGGCACTGTTCTAGACACCAAGAATACACCAGTGAAAAAGGCAGGCCCACCCTCGAGGAGTGGACATAGTTCTATTTTTATTGTCATGATTGATTTTTTATTGTAATGAAACAAGAACAGAGGTGGATTTCATAATGAAATAATCATTTGGGTCAAGCAAAGGTTAAATCATATCACGATGTGCTGTAAAAATCTCAGATTTTCACAGTAGTTCAAAGAGTTAAGCGGTAATGTGAAATGGAATCATCACACAGCAGACAGAAATGCCGAAGTGAAAAAAAAACTGCACTATGAGAATCAATATTGTATTTATATTGCAAGTCTCAATTTTATTTTAACAAAATTACATTATCTATTATTTATGTCATTTGAAGTTTTGTTTCTATTTAATTTGTATATTTGCTTTTAGTCCTGTAGTTACATAAATGCCATATACATGAACTGTATTTAGTTTTATGTTTGTTCACTTAAGAAACATAAAATAACTTTAATCATTACAAGGGGTCTGTGGAAATGTTTTCCTTTTTAAAAAGAGGTCTATTCTTCATTTAAATTTGGGAAACCCTGGGGGAGCGGGGTTATGATAATGCATGTGAAAGAGTTGTCTGGCACTTAGCATATCCTCAGTAAATACTAATTCCCTTCCTTTTCTCATAATACTTTTTCAAGATGAGTGATAAAAATAAATTACTTGAAATGGGAAACTAATAAGGCCATATCTTTAAAGAATTCCTTGCTCTCAAGAAAATGGAACCATAATTTGCCAGGAAATTTCCAGAGTCTCAGCAACTAGAAAACTGTACAAGATGCACATTTAAGAAAAAAAAAAAAAAGAGGAAGAAGCCATTGCGAAATAAGAAAGGCAATGCTCATGGTACAAATCTAAGTGAAAATCTAGCTCCCAATGTTTGAGAAAGAAATGAAAAGGCATGCTGGACATATAATCCCTCAAAGTTTCTGTTCCCAGGTAGCATGCTCAAAATAGCCATTAGCTACCTTATGGAAAGAATTTTAAGAAAGGAGTGTTGCTTCCTCCTGATTTGCCCATTCTGAGCACACAAGTCCTCCCTGTAGTTTGGGTAGGAGTTGTTTTCCCTCACTTTCAAGGCCCTTTTGGTTCCTGTATTTGCAAAGGCTCAGAGTTCATTTCAGGTCTAGCCTTTAAACACAGCTGCCCATTTGATTTGTTCACCCGAGTAATATCTTTTTCTATTCTCTTAGCCCTGCAACTCCACCTTGGGAGCTCCTTCTTGAAACTTCAGTTACTGCTCAATCAGTACTCTCCCTCTCCTGGTAATTATATCTCGGGGTCAAAGGAGATGGACTTATTTTGCTCCCTTATTTTGAACACATTTCCTTGCTGGGGTGCAAGCTACAAGCGGATTTCCACACGTTCTTTTCTGAAGAACCAGAGCAATGGTTCTTCCAGAGTAACATCAGCAGTTAACTCCCAAATCCTCTGCCGTACTCCCTCATGTAAATGCTAAGAAAAACTACTCTGTCCTCAGAGCAGGGGCCCTGAACACAGTTGAATAGATCGGGGAGGGTCAACCACAGCAGTGATGACTAAGCTGAGCTTTAAACAAGAAGGATTCGACTAGTTAGAGCAGGGAAGAAAGGCATTCTGGAAGAAGCAGAAATGTACACGAAAGTTATTAGACATAAAAAGAACTGAGAGTAGCTCAGTCTGACTGCAGAGTATGTGGTTATGAGGCGAGACAAGAGAAATGCAATATATAATTATGACTTTAGAATCAAAAACACTCAAGTCCAAATCCTAGTCGTGTAAAGAATTTTTTTAAATTCTGAGTCTTGTTTTCCTCGTTTGCATACAATATCTCAAAAAGTAAGGAATCAATGAGATCATGTATATAAAGTATAAAAGACAATGATGGCATACGATGTGTGCTTAGCATACAGTAACTTATTATGAATAGGAATATATCAATATATAAGGCTGATGGATTGGGCAGGGCCATGCTATGAATACCTTTGAATGTGGAGCTCATTTAACTAGGTCTTGAAAGCTATTTGGAGCCACTGAAGGAATGGATTGATCAGATTTCTATTTTCATTAAGGCAGATATTCAAGTACAAGGCAGTGTGCTAATCACTGTGGGAGAGATGTTTGAACAAAAATGCTATCTTAGACACCCCCTCTATGATTCATTGCCATCAACCACTGACGATTTAGTGTGGGTCTGGTGCTGACATCAAAACAGGAACCTTTTGACGACTTTCCATTTACGAAGTGGGAGGAAGGAAGCTAGAGTCGGGCAAAAAAACATTTTAGTGGAAAGTCTAACCAGAACCAAGTGGCAGAGGCCTCTTCTAGCCCTGAGGGCAAAGTGCTTTGTTTTCCTCTAAGAGCTATGAATAAAAATAGCACATGCTAGAGTGAAGGTCACAAAACCTCATGAAATAGTCATAACTTAGTAATTCCCCGGGGTGTAGGTCTGTATCACTTGTTTTTTAAACTGACATAAACAGCCATTAGAGGAGTTCCTTGAAAGAAAAAAACCCCAAAGTCCAGCTGAGCCTTCCTGACTTCTGTAATGTGGATGGACCTGCTGAGCTGCTCAGAACTAAGGAAGTATTCTAACACAGCACTATAAGTATATACCATTTTCTGTAGTAATAACTTACTTACAATTGGCATTGACTAAGGCCGTTAAGGTCAGTACTACCAGAATCCACTTCAGATAGGAACACATCTAAATAGAAAAAGTTCACTTTTCTGTCTCTTCGTCTTTCTACTTTAGAGGAGATATTTCCATGCAAATGCTGACCTCTCCTGGTAAGAAACTTTAGTAAGTTACTTACTAAACTACTTCTTTAAAGTTACTTTAAAGAAGGTATCATTCCAATGGAATTTAAGATAATTTGCGTTATGGATAGGAAAGGCAAAGTTAAATGATCCTATTTTATTTATTTTTTTTTTTTGCATTATGCGGGCCTCTCACTATTGTGGCCTCTCCCGTTGTGGAGCACAGGCTCTGGACGCGAAGGCCCAGAGGCCATGGCTCACGGCTCATGGTTCATGGCTCCGCGGCATGTGGGATCTTCCGGGACCGGGGCACGAACCCGTGTCCCCTGCATCGGCAGGTGGACTCTCAACCACTGCGCCACCAGGGAAGCCCTAAATGATCCTATTTTAATGGAAAAAACAACTTCACCCACAAAATGCTTTTCCCTTGGCAGTCCCAGAACTTTCTCTCTTTCCTCCAAAGACTTTCTCATTTTGCTTATTACATCCCTATTGAAAATTATAAAAGTCAAACATGATCACTCCAACCAAAGAGATTTATTCACACTGAAACAAATACATCTAGCTCTTTCATTTTCTCTGCCTTACACTCAGCAAATGAATATTTTAATATTTATTCACCAATTCATTGATTGACTTGGTGTTTCCAATTCTGTGGCGTTACCAACAGTACCAAAATAAGCATTTGTGTACATGTCTCTTTGTATACATCTTATCAATGTAAGAAATCCTCTTGTGTTTATACCTAGAGAATTGTTGGATTGAAGGGTATTACACCTTCAACCTTATAAATGCCAAATTCTCTTCCAAAATGGCTGTACCAGATTACATTTCCATTAGCTGGCCCCACCTCCTCACGAACATGCCTCAGGCTTTTTTTTTTTTTTTTTCTATTTTTTTGGCCGCGCAGCACGGCATGAGGGATCTTAGTTCCCCTACCAGGGATCGAACCCGTGCCCCCTGCAGTGGAAGCATGGTGTCTTAACCACTGGACCGCCAGGGGAGTCCCACATCAGGCTTTTAAACTCATGCCAATCTCACAGATGAGAAAACAATATCTCAGTATTGTTTTATGCATTTCCCTGATTACTCAGGGAGCTAAGCATCTTTTCATATTTCCTCTTCTGTATGAATTTACTGTTTATGTCTTTTGCCGTTTTTAACTTGTTTGCCTTTTTATTGATTTGTAAAAGTTTTTAATATATTCTAGACACTAATCACTGGTTATAAGAGTCGCAAATATCTTCCACCACTCTTAAGCCCATCTTTCCATTTTTACTATCTTGTCTTCTTAATGAGCTGAAGTTAATTTTAATGTAGACAAAATTGTCCATTTTTCCTTTATGTTTTATGCTTTTTGTATTTTGTTTGAGATATCCCTCCCTACTCCATGGTAATTGGATATGCTTTAAATAATTTAATTTTGTATTTCAGACTGTGTCATTAATCCACCTGAAATTTTTTTGTGTGATATGAGGGATCTTTTGTTTTCCCCATGTGTGGATAACCAATTGTCCTAGAATGATTTATCATATAATCTCCCATTTTCTTCTTGACTCTTAGTCACAATGTCTTCAAATGTGATACAATGAAACATAGATAAAATTTCTTCATATGTGTGGGTCTGTTTGGGGGCTCCTTATTTTCTTTCATTAGTCAATTTTTCTTTCCCTTAACCATTAGTATGGCATCTTGTTATGATTCTAATAAGCATATATCTAGTAGGGCACGTTTTAATTTTTTCCAGTGTTATTGAGGTATAATTGACAAATAAAAGTTGTGTATTTTAAGGTGTACAACATGGTTTTGATAAATGATTACCACAATCAAGCTAATTAACATACCTATCACCTCACCTAGTTACCTTTTTTGTGATTGATGAGAACACCTAAGATCTATTCTCTTAGCAAATGTCAACTGTAAAATACAGTATTAACTATAGTCACTGAGCTGTACATTAGATCCTCCCCTTCTCTTTTCATTTCCTACAGTCCATCTGTTAGCTCTGTGTCTGTGTGTTGGTCTCATTTTCTCTTTCTGAAGATGGGCTTTCTCCAAGTTTTAAGGAAGACGGCAGCATTAGCTCAATATTCACCATGGCTCCTGTGGTAACAGAGAATCGGGCTGGGCAGCCAGCATCACTAATGGATATTATCCTACTTGCTGTTCAGCATCCAAATACTTTTTCCAGTTGAAGGGAAATCCCAAAATAGGGCTCTGCAGCTCACTACAGAAGCTGAAGGTGAGGAGGGACAGGTATAACTCTTCCTGTTCCCTGGAAGCTAGAACACAAGCACGAGACCTGAGTATAGCCAATCAGATACTGTCAGCCATGAACTTGAACCTCGAGGAAGACGTGCAAAGGTCTGAGAGCTGGAGATGATGCAGGACAGCTGCAGTGGCATGGTGTGGTGGTCAATGTTCAGTGACGCGGTGACAAGTGCCCAGGGGTTGCTGAATCCAGGAGCAGAGCCAAGCCATAGAAATGGTGTTGGTGGGGCATCTTAAGACTGAAGCTATGTCTTGCTTCCACTGAGGCCTGCCCAAGCTTTATCTCCAGCCTTTTACTAATATGAGCTTCCCGATACCCTCCCAATAACTTACTTTTCAAAATACTAACCAGAGCAGGTTTCTATTGTTTTATGAAAGAGAAACTCTCACTAGTACGACAGCCATATTGTCCAGCTGCAGAAGAAAAATTTCAAAGACTTACGGCTGGCCAGGCCTGGTCCTATGCCCACAACTGTTCATCTGTTACAAGAATGGGGCAAAGGTGGTGGGAATGGCAAGCGAGGAGTGGGAAACGTGCTGAGCACCCCTGCAACAGTGATTAGGACTGAACAATCTTGACCTTCATTTATAAACATTTGTAAACATACAGAAGGAAAAATCACCAGTCATATGAATGTCTTTCTTGCCTTCCTCTGCCAAATCCCACCCTCACAAATATACAGCTCATTCCTTTCCATTCTTTAAGCTTTAGCTTAAATATCATTTCTTCAGAGAGGTCTTTTCTGGCAACTCAAAAGTTAAATACTGCTGGAGCATCCCCTGCCTCAGTCTCTCATTCCTTTGGTTTTGAGGGACCTTGGGGCTACGTTACTTAAGCACTCTTCACCTCAGGTTCTTCTGTAAACCGGGAATAATAAAGAGTACCTACCTCACAAGGTTGCTGGGAAGGCTAAATAGTTCATACATGTAAAGCACTAAGAATTCAAGCACACAAGGGCACTCAATATACGCTACTGTTTCCTTCATAGCATTTCTCACAGTGAAATTCTTTTATGTTTTTCTTTACTTTTAAAAAAATCTTTTCTCCCATAGAATAAAAACTCCATGAGGACAGTTAACTCTTCTGTTTTGTTCAAAGTGCCAGGTTCATCCATATATACATACACACACACACACACACCTAATACATATATTAGTTGAGAATAAACAAATGAAGAAAATATTATATCAAAAACTTAGGAGAGTGTGGTGGCCATGAAAATGCTCCCCTCAGACCATTTGCTGTGGGAAATATAATTGACTGACAGCCTCACTGCTGCCTGCTGGGTCCACCACACCTGCACTGAGGCCAGGCTTTCTGAGGGTGGCTCTAAGTAAATGACTGAGCATGGCAGAGGTAACCAGGGCAGGTCCATTCGGGCAAACTGCCAGACCCTTCCTACAAGAAGTTTGGCCTGACATCTCCCCACTGGCAAAGTCAAGCCTTTCCTGGAGCTGCACTTCACTTCTTCCCTCCCTCTCTCTTTGCACAGGTGTCAGCCCTGCACTGTGGTCTGCAAGCTCTCACTGCCTGCTCCTGGTTCTTGCTCCCTCCCTAATAAATCTCTTGCACATCTAATAAAATGTTGGCATCTGCTTCATGGTAGACCCAAACTAACACACTCAGGACTTGCAGAAGCAAACCCCGAGGGGAAAATTTGTGAATAAATGATTAAGGTGCTCTCAGGAGAAACCAGTAAGGGAGAGAAACAGGATAGGAAAGGGATACAAGCCAAGTGATGGGTCAATTTCAGTCAAAATCTCTGCCTAACCTTTCAGGGAAGCTGGGCTCACCAGGGTAAGAATCACCCACTATTCAATTTCTAACCTTAAATTATGTTCATCTATGTGGTCCAATCAAGCTCACCAAACAGGATTTCACAACATATACTAGATAATGATATATACAGTATTACAATAAAATAACAATACTGCATATATAGTCCAATAATATTGTTCTTGTGCTTAGCAAATAGTAGGCACTCAATAAATACATATTGAATGAATAGCACAATATTTACAATATAAAATGCTTGAAAATTGCCACCACCCTATAAAAAAGACAGCACCCACACAGTTTTCACGCAATTTCTCTTTTTCCACAAAAATGTAACTCCCAAAATACACACGAAGTGCCAAACTTCTCCCATTCTTCTTCTCAGCGACATTCCTCTCCCAATGCAGGAGTCTCATTCTTTTTGCTCAACTTTGCCTCTCAAACATCAGTTCCCTGTCAATATAATTCTTTCAATCCACTTAAATTACCTAGGGAGAGGAAGGGAAAGAGGGCTAGGGCCCAGAACCCAAACCGGCAAAGGCCGCAATCCAACATGCTAACACGGCTGACTTGTGAGCATGGAACAAAGTTTCCTTGGCCTGGGCTAGAGGATAAAGACCAGAACGAAAGCAGACTAAGCTGCCTCCCTGGTCCTCTTCTCCTAGATCTCACCACACCAATGATAACTTGAATCCAAATGAGACATACCAAGGAAAAGAAGAGGAATAAAGATGTGAATGCTTAGAATCCATCCAAACCATCCATCCTAGAATTTCCCATGGAGGTGTTTCCTAACAGAGAGGCATTCCCTGGTCCATCTTACCTCACTAGCATAGAAGGAAGGAGAGGTGCTCAATAAACGTAAGTGAGGAATTTACATGCTATTGGATGTCTGCCCTTGGAATGTTATTATTACATACTTCTTTAAACACTTATGTTAGGAATGACAATATGATCCTCACCCTTATCTAATTATAAGGAAATAATTTATGAGCCATTAACTAGGCCCATGGCTTCATAAGGATTCATAAGTTAAGACTCGAGAAAAATATAGGCTTTGGGATTACAGCTAGGGGTTCAAATCCCAAACCTAGCTTCCTCTAGCCATGTGACCTAGGACAGATGAACCTGCTTCCTCACTGATGTGTATAACTATGTACAATGTTGTTGTAAGGAGTAGGAATAATACAAGAAAAGTGTCTGGCTCATAGGAGGTACTCAATAAAACTTGACTATTACGACAGTATGACAGTGTAGAGCTAAAAAATTGAAATCAAAACCCATGGGTAGTCTCATGTTGCCAGTTACCTCTATCAAGAACCCTAACTCTTTGAGTTTGCTTCCTCATGTGTAAAGTGAGCATAATCGCTGTTACTCATCTCAAAATATCATTTAAAAGATCAAATGTCTTACTACAGGTTAAGTGCTTTGGGAATTATAAGGCATTTATTAACATGATCTAAATGCTAACACATTTCTATCGTAGTGAGTTTTGATGCACAACTTTTTTAAATGCATCACCTACTTCCTTGCCTTACTGAATATCACTTCACCTCGAGATCTCAAGATCATACTGATGGCTGAGACGTTTTTGCCCTTTTTAAGTTATCTAGCATCAGACTGCTGTTTTTACATAGATTTTTTCCTAATTGTGGTAAAGTATAAATAAAATTTAGCATTTTAACCATTTTTAAGTGTACAATTCAGTGTCATTAAGTACACTTACAGTGCTGTGCAAACGCCACCCATATCCATCTCCTGAACTTTTCATCGTCCCAATCTGAAATCTGTACACATTAAACAGTAACTCCCCATTATCCCCTGATGTTTGCTGCTTTTTTTTCCTACTGTTTATCTGGCGTTTGTTCACTCATTAGCAACAACAGCTCATTTCTCTCCTTCCCACAAAATATACTGCTGGCTATAACTTGGGAGGAACCGCAAATGCCATTTTTAAACCAGTAACATTCTTTGGCCTGAAACACGAATACGATCTGGTTCCAACCCAGTTTTTCAACTCTATTTCTATTCAGAATCCAAAGTTTAAGTCAAAGTCAACAACTACCTTTCACTGTGCTTTCTTCTTTCCACACCTCTGCTCACACCTTCTTCACCCTTTGGAATGTCTTTCCTATTCACCCCTTCACACTCTGATCTGTCTATTGGAATCCTTCAGGGCCCAGCTCATATTCTCTCTTTTCCACAAAGGCTCCTTGACCACCTCATATGGTCCCTCTCTCCTTTGATCTCTTACAGCAGCTATGATGCAAATTACTCATGATCAAAATTGTACACTGCAGTTGTTTCATTTATGTCGACCTGAGCTCCTCAAAACAGCAATTAAGCTATATTATTTTGTTCATTCAATCATATGTCCATATATTTATTACTCATTCAACAAATACTGTCCACTGTGTATAAAGTGCCCAGCAAATGTGTGAATAAACACAATTCTAAGTCACTAGACTTTGATGGATGATTCAATAAACTCAAGCTCTTCTTCTGTTTGGATTTTGTAAAAAATAATTTTATTTACCTCTTGGGTCTTAGTTGTGCTCCACACAGTTAATAATCATCTATAGTATAATAATAATCCTAATACATCAGCTACCTATCAAATCAGTTAAAACCTGTTTATTTTGGCAATTTGAAAATTTACGTTGCACAATTAAACCTGAATGATTCTGTTGATTCTAAAAAGCCTTCAACGCTCCAGGTAGCCAGCACTGTTCACAATTCCCACTTAGGGACAAGACTATGCAAAGCTGTCTTTTTGTTAGTGCCCTGTATTCTCGCCGGATATCAACGAAGGGAAAAACGTAAAGCGCGTCTAGCTTTCTTCATTTAGGTACACATGGAGGTGAATAAGAGCTGGTAGGAAGTGTTTGGGTCAGTGCTTCTTCGCCCGCAGCATAATTCCAACTGAAAAGTTACTGCCACTTGGCTTCTCATTGGCCAAGCCTCTCTCATTGGCCAAGGTAGGAAACTGCAAGGTTTTGCAGTTGGTGCCTCCAACCCTTGACCCGGCGCCACGCGCTATCCAATCAGCGCCGAGTACTGCGTTCCTCCAAGATCTTCCTCTTTCAGTATAGCCCTCTATGTGCCAGCAAAGGTAACGAATCCCCAAACATTCATGATAATACTTGCATTGCTATGCAAGCCACACGCGCATTCATGACTTCACTGACGCTCCTCCACAGCCCAAGGATATAAGCATTATTTCTATTACTCAGAAGAGGAGGCTGCTCCTGAGCTACAGGGCCCATGAACTGTAGGGCAGAAACGCAAATCCGGAGCTGGGACCACTCCTCGAAAAGGACTTTGGTCCGGCGGTGCACGGCCACTGCCGACCCTTCCCCAGCCTGGAGCTTTCCCGGATAACCCACCTGCCTTGGATTCTCGGGCGGCGGTTACCTTCCCTCGCGGCCCATTGAGCCGTAACCAGCCGCCTTTCACCAGGCTTCCCCAAAACAGGAAAACCACCGCCAAAGTGCGCGTCCCGGCCTGCAACCCGCAGCGCTTACAGGACAAGGCCACACATCTACCATCACCCCAAGGGTTACCCACGAACCCGAATCGGGCTTTGAGCGGCTGACTCCGGCTCCCAGCGCCAGCCCGTCCTCGGTCACCACAGACGCTCCCACCCCCCACCGGGCCCGCCCCTGCGCTCACAGGCCGCTCTAGCCGCGCACCGAGCCGGCAATCTCTTCGCTCCCGCCCTGACGTCATCGGCGGGCGCCGCGGCGCGGTGGCGGGCACGCGCGGCCGAGAAGATGTCCCCTACGCCGCCGCTCTTCACTTTGCCCGAAGCGCGGACGCGGTTTACGGTGAGCGGAAGGGGGGTGGGTGCGGCCCTGGCTCAGCGCTATTTTTTGCCCTCCTCTCCCTGAAATTACTCGAATTTTGCTCTGGGGTAAAGCGGGGACAGAGGCGTGTGCGCCGCGGCGACGGGCTCCCGGCCTCGTCGTGGGCTGGGAAGTGGCAAAGGCGCATTACCTGTCTCTTCCGCGCGTCCTCTGCGGTACGCCTCCACCTTCCCGCCAGCTGGTCCCAGGACCCCGCGTTCTGGGCGTGTCTGCGCCCTGCGTGGAGGGGTCATCCGCAGACTACCTCTGTCCGGGTCCAGCTCCTCTGCAGTGCTCTCTCAGCTGGTCAGGTGTCTCCAGAACTGGAAGGGGGCTGCTGAAGGGGGAGGGCGGGACTGACTTTAGCCCAGAGATTTGGCTCCCGCCCCGCCTCCTAAGCTGCCAGGTGGTTGTTCTGGCCGCTTATTCACCACCCTTTAATCCTCCGTATCTCATTCGTAAGAGATCGATGAGGAAGGTCCTAAGTGGGACAGGACAAACAGGTCAGCTTGGAAAGGGTTGTCAGCTGTCATTTTATTCTTACACATTGGGGAACAGTAGTTTAAGCATTTGGGAAACACTTTACAGAGCGTTTTCTTGTTAGCTTGTTTAACTCTTAGAATAGCACTGTAAGGAGGCTGTTTTATTATCCCTGGTAGATGAGATAGAAACTGAGTTAAGTTTAACTCTAACTCCAAAAGTTAAATGATTTACTTTACTGTTTTCTCTGACTTAAGACCCAGTATTCTTTTTATGTTGCCCATCACTAAATTGTTTGACTGTATTTTTCCCTAGTGCTCTGAAATTCTGCCAGGAGTAACTTAGGAATATCCAATATTGGTCCTGGAGGGGACCATTTAATGGGAGCTCATCTAGCCCAGTGCTTCTCAAGCTTGAGCATGAGGTGAGATCTCCTGGAGATCTTGTTAAATGTAGATTCTGGTTCAGTAGGTCTGGAATGGGGTCTGAGATTCTGCAGTTCTAACAAGTTCTCAGGTGATGCCACTGCTGCTGATGGTAGTAACAACCCTCATATTTAACTCGTGAGGAAAATGAAGCACAGAGGTAAGGGGGTATGCCCAAGATTACACAGCCTATTCACAGGCAGAGTCAGGAATGGACTTTTCCAGTATAAATGTAACTCCTGTGAGGTAACATTGATTTTCCAAGTGTATGTGAATTTTCACAGAATGAATGACTTGGCAATATTTTTGTCTTTCAATTATGACTGCTTTAAGACAACCAGCAGGTTTACTACTTTAAGACAATCAGTGTTTACTTGGTGTCAGGGGCTGTGCTGTGCAAGCTACCTAGACGAGGTAGGACTTTTTTTTTTTTTTTTCCGAGGTAGGACTTTTGATGGGTCTTGAAGAATGGATAGAATTTGCGTGAGCACGTGGGAGGAATAATGGGAATGAATACACTAGAGTGAGCTTGATAGAAAATGATGGGAAAATGGCTAGACCCTAGTGGAGAGTATGTGTTAGGGGGTACTGGGAAATGAGGTTGCATAGCTTGAGTGGGATAACATTATCAAGGACGTTTAGAGGAAGCTACGAAATAAGGAGCCACTTAGAGATTTTGTTTTTTAAAAGCAGGATACTCTCATGAATGGGATATTTAAAAAGAAAGGAGGAGGGAAAACCTGGAATAAGAAAGTCTAGCTGGGGAGCTCTTGCAAGGCTTAAAGTGATGAGTCTATATCAGTAAGTGGCATTTGAATAAGAATTACTGATAGAATGACTCATAGGTAATTTTTCCCAGGTATAAACATTTTTAAGTTAGACATACTATTGATGAGTGATATGTTTTTCAGTAAATAATAAGCAGAAATCTTTCCACTTATTTGCTATTTTTATTTTTCTAGAAATCTACCAGAGAGGCCCTGAACAACAAAAATATCAAGCCCTTGTTGAATACCTTCAGCCAGTTGCCTGGAAGGTAAGGCGTTGATATCCATGAAATAGGCTCGCTGAAATCTTTATACTTACCCTGAGCTGCTTTAAAAATGCAGGTGTTTTTTGTTTTTAATAGTGAAAATGAAAAAAAATGTACCCTTGACCAAGCTTTTAGAGGTGTTGTAGAAGAAGAAATTGTAAGTATGTTTTTCCTTTATTTATCGTTAGAATTTTGCTGGCAAATTAATATTATTTTTAAATTTGCTTTTATCCTTAGAATAGATATTTAAACATGACTATTTTTTCTAGAGTGAACGTGCTACTTTGTGAAACCTAACTTGGTCATAGTATAGGAGTTGTGTAAGGATTAAGGGTTTTAATAGCACAGTTTGACTTGTTTAAGGGTTTGGTTTAATAAATGAATAGAGCCCTCTGCAAGTGAATATGTATAAGAAAATTTGATAAGAGGTCTTCCTGAGCAAAAACTGTAATTTGAAGGTGAGCCCTCTCGCTTTGCTGTATAAACAGTGACACATCTTGTAGTGGCATAAAAGGTCTAGTCCAAGGATGTTCAGCATGGGAGCTGGGATTCCATGCCCTCATTTTCCTATGGCATCCCCTTATCAGTTCACCTGCAAAAATAACAATAGCCTATCCAACTTCAGTAGAGAAATTTAATCTAAACATGAAAAATCTGAATTTATTTACCATTAGTGGAGCACCCAAATGAAAGGAAAAGTTTCGATAGTTTATTCTTGGTTTAGCAAAGCTTAGATCTCAAGAAGCTAGACCCTTTTCCCGTGGCCATAAAACAGTGTCCCTTTCTTTTGGACAATTCTATGTCAAATTCATTCTTTCCTCTTCTTCAGACCTAGTCACTTACCTGTTGTCAGGTATTGGGCAAGTTACTTTGCTTTTCTGAGCCTCAATTTCATTTGTAAGAGGGGAAATACCATGTTTTCACGGTGGTTGTGTGAAACGGCACTTAATGTACACTCAATAAATGCTGGATTTTATGATGTTATCAAACCTAAGCACCACCTCTCTTCTATTAAAACCCTCCCTCAGACATATTGATGCACCAGTACAATTAATTCCCCTGGCCCTGCCATTGAGTGAGTTATGGCCTCAGCACATGTGTAGTTGATTAGCTTATAGCCTTAATCATGCTAATGTAAGGATCTTCCTAAGACTTGGATTTTAAGTGAATCACCTGCTGTTTAATTATTTGATATACTTCTACCGTTAGGGTTATTACTGTTCATTTCTTAAATTTTCATCTTAGAAAGTAATCTTATCTTCTGTGAGAAATATCTTTATCCAGTGTTTATGATAATCAACTTAGTGTCAGAGGATATGTTTTTCTTATTATCAAATTAGTCTAAAGTCTGGCTCCTAAATTAAGTTGTTTTCTCCTTTGTTGGTAGATAAATCATTCATCATGTGAAAACGTTTTAGCTGTTATTTCTCTTGCTATTGGGGGAGTTACTGAAGGTAAGTATGGGTTTGTTTTGTCTTTTTTAAAAGCAATCTTGGGCATGACATGTTTTATTTAAAACTTATTCTCCCCATACCTAATTGATTTTGTTCATTTTTAAAATTCTGCCTACCCCCTTTGCCAAGAAGTCCCATGGAAATTAGCTCACAGGTATTTCTTGTCACTAGTGTATACAGTGCACACTTTGGCACTTTCTTTGTTCTCCACTTGTTCTGTTCATCAGGTAAATATTTATTGAGCATCTACTATGTGCCTGGTACTGAACTAGGAATTGGGAGATTCATTGGTAAATAAAACATATTCGCTGCCTGTAAGGAGCCTAGTGGCTAATGGAGGAAACACGTCTAAATGTCTTACTGGGGTGGGGGGTGAAGTAGGAATGAAGTATGGTTGAAGTGATTCTCTAAACTTCAGAGTCTGAAGGAATCAGGATGGTCTTAGAAAGGAAACTGTAACATAAGAGCTGGGATGTGAGGGATGAGTAATTTGTCAGGCAGAAACAGAAGGATATAGCTATATAAAGACCTGGTTCAGCATGACTAAAAAAAATGTAGAGCAGAATGGTGAGAGGATGATGAGCATGGTGAAGAAAAGAAGCAGGAGGGGTAGGTTAGGGCCATTTGTAAAGGGCTTTGTGTGCCATGCTAAAGAGGACCTATGGAAGAGCCATTGGATTGGGAGAAACTGCTGGCAGGAAAACTAGGTAGAGGACAATTAAAATGGGGCAGTGGCAGTAGGGGATAGTTTCAAGAGACTTTTATTTATTTTTATTTATTTATTTATTTTTAGTTATTTTTATTTAGTTATTTTTGGCTGCGTTGGGTCTTCGTTGCTACGTGTGGGCTTTTCTCTAGTTGTGGAGAGCAGGGGCTACTCTTCGTTGCAGTGCACAGGCTTATTGCAGTGGCTTCTCTTGTTGTGGAGCCCAGGCTCCAGGCACGCAGGCTTCAGTAGTTGTGGCACATGGGTTTAGTTGCTCTGCGGCATGTGGGATCTTCCTGGACCAGGACTCGAACCCATGTCCCCTGCATTGGCAGGTGGATTATTAACCACTGCGCCACCAGGGAAGCCCCTCGAATGAGATTGCCAGGCTTTAGCTTTGTTTTACTGAATCAGAATCTTTGAGAGTGGAATTTAGGTAATTTTCTATAGTTACTAATGTGAGTTAACTTTTGCCAAAGTATACTTCTGCTAAGGGCAGGGAGTATGTCTCTCAAATCTCTTGGATATACAGGACATAAAAGTATCACAAATCTAAGTGTTAAAGGACTTTAGAGGTCATATGGTCCAATCTTGTCTCTGACCTAACCTGTCTCCCCTCAGTAAAGTCCTTGGCAGGTGGTCATCCAGCCTTTACTCCCATTGATGGAGCTCACTATTTGATTTCTGTTAGATAGTTCTGATGGTGCGATTTCCCCTTTGTATTGAGTTGAAATTTGCTGCTTTATGCCTCCCTGGTTCTAGGCAGTATCCCTCACATCACATTCCAGATATGATCTTACCAGTGCAGAGTAGAGCTGGAAATACTACTTCCTGTTTCTGAAGATACTGTGTTAATGCAGTAATTTGGGCTAATAGTACCCACTCAGTACTTTTTTTTTTTTTTTTTTACATATCATGCTGAAGTGTCTACTTTTCCTAAACACTTAACAAGTGTTAGTATCTATTACGTAAAAATAGAAGGAAGAATGAGCAGGGAGGTAAAAGTACTTTTAGCTAGCCTAGATGACCTTAAAGTCTTTAATTTATTGCTTTACTTTAGTAAGATTGAATTTAGAAATAAACAACTTTTTATTTTACCCTTTTTTCCCTTGAAACAATGGTATTATTGTAAAAGTTTAATGAGTTGAAATCAGTATCAAATCTTTTTTTTTTTTTAGAAACAAATATTTATTTTGCCACTTCAGAAGGTTTTTGAAAGCTTTAGGAAGAGTGGAAGAACAGAATTTTCAGTTTGAAGTTCATTTACCTTTTTTTTTTTAACATCTTTATTGGAGTATAATTGTTTTACAGTGATGTTTTGTTATCTTTTTTGAAGTAGTTCTTTCAAATCACAGACAACTTAAATTTTAGCAATAGTACAGAACATTTGGAAATGAGAAGGGAACATACTAGTCCTAATTCTTCCACTTTAAAAAAAACTACCATTTATTTTGGTATATGGTTTTAGTTTCTCTGGTCTTTTTAAAAGATTTTATTGTGATAACCATAATACCCATACAGTTTTGAACCCTGCCTTTTTCACTTGACATTATATCATAAACATTTTCCAAGTTATTATAGTTGTCATAACCATCTTTTTTAATTGGCTGCATTATATTCTTTTGAATAGCTTAGTGGTGAAGAAAACAGACTGTGGAGCCAGACTGCCTGGGTTCGTATCCCAGCTCTACCACTTACTGGCTCTGTGATCTTGGGCAAGTTATTTAACTTCTCTGTGTCTCAGTTTTCCCATTCTATAAACTGGAGATAATGTTATCTACCTCATAGGGTTATAAGGATTACATGTGTTAGTATATGTAAAGCACTTAGTGTGCCTGACATATAGTAAATGCTCTAGAAGTGTTATCAAGAATGATTATCATCATCACATACCAAAACTTACTTAAGTATATCCTGTTTGGGGACTTGAGGTTGCTTCTGTTTCTTGTCTTTCACAGCCTTGTTAGGATTGACAAAGTATACCTCTAATATTTTCTTTAAAATTATTTTGCATGGGCTGTTTTACTCAACAGTATTTTAAACTTTTTAATTGGCTTGTGCTCCACTTGAAGGTATTTGTACAGCATCTACACCTTTTGTATTGTTGGGAGATGTTTTGGATTGCCTTCCTTTGGATCAGTGTGACACGATATTCACTTTTGTGGAAAAAAATGTTGCTACTTGGAAATCAGTAAGTGCCTTAGTTTCTTTTTCTGCTAATATTATCTTTCTATAGATCCAGAGTTCTGAGGGTAGTTTTTGTTGTTGTTGTTGTTTTTGTTTGTTTTTTGCTTATATTTCTAATATTGCTGATTGCCAAAAAGTTTGTCCGTATGAGAATTATATATTCTGCTCTCTTGGAAAAGCCAAGTAAAAGTTATATGGAGAAAAAAATGGAAGTACAAAATTTGAGTAGATACAATTAACTTGAAAACACACACTTTTACATGTTTAAAAATTACTTAGAATTGTGTTTTGTTATATATTTGAAAATATTTTTATTTCATTAAAATTGTTATTTGCTTGAAAAAAGTGAAAGTGGCATAGTAGATTCTCAGTGCATAGTAGTGTTCTTTAAAATTTTACTTCCTGTGACTTACTACTGAAGGATGTGCAACAACTTCAGAACAATAGTAATAATTTCTGTCTTAATTTCAGAATACATTCTATTCTGCTGGGAAAAATTATTTACTACGTATGTGCAATGGTAAGTAATTCAACAGTAAATGATTGTTTTTTAAAAAGTAAATGTGGCCAGGAAAACAGGTGGTGGAATTAAACACAGGTGGTAAAATTTTTAAAGTAGATTGCATCTTCATTTTTAAATAGCAGTCTGACTTATTAAAACTGATCATTTGCTTTAAATTAAACTATTCCTGTTCTGGATATAAACTTAATGAAAACCAAAAAAATTTAGTAAAGCTTGTCTTACCCATGCTAAACTTGTTTAGTTTTATTCCTAATTTTCTAGCGCTTTTTTGTGACAATAGTTTCTACCCCCATTTTGAGAACTACTGCTTTAGGAAAATACTTTTGACAAACTGGTTAAGAAACTTAGGTATGGTTGTAATAAACATAGAATGATCTCACCTGTGTAACCTTCGTTTCCATGTGTTGTTAGATCTCTTACGAAGATTATCAAAATCCCAAAATACAGTCTTCTGTGGACGAATTCAGCTCTTTTTGGCCAGACTTTTCCCTTTATCTGAGAAGTCAGGTAAGCTTTTGTACATAAAATGCTTTGCAGGAAAATCTTTACCAGATTAGAATCTACTATGATGATAAAAAAGAAAAATGGTTCTAAAAAGTTGAAAACATAGGAAATTCCCACTTTATTTTACTTATAAGTAGTTATACCTGTCCCAGTGTATGGTACAGGTAACCCTTAAATAAAGTCATTGATTCCTTTTTTTCTATATCTGCAAGCCTGTTTGTTTGTCTCTCTTTTTTTAATATTTATTTATTTATTTTGGTTGCACCGGGTCTTAGTTGCGGCACGCAGGATCTTTGTTATGGCATGCAGGATCTTTAGTTGCAGCATGTGGACTTCTTAGTTGCAGCATGTGGACTCTTAGTTGCAGCATGCAGCTCCCAGTTGCGGCATGCATGCGGGATCTAGTTCCCCAACCAGGGATCGAACCTGGGCCCCCTGCATTGGGAGCACAGAGTCTTACTCACTGGACCACCAGGGAAGTCCCTAAAGTTATTGATTCTTTAAGTTCAAAGTTTATTAATAATGTACAGTTGAATCACACTGAAATATGTAGCTGTGAATCATGTTTTTATTTCATTTCCTAATGTATGCCTATTTTTCTGTTTTTTTCCTTCAGTCACTACTGTTCAGCCACATTGACTTTGTTTGTTTCTTTTATCATTTATTATTGTGAAATATAATGGTAATATGAAAAGTGCATAAAGTAAATATAGTATAATAATTATGAAGCAAATACTTGTGTAACCACTGTCCAGGTCCAGAAATGGAACACTGCCCACCACAAGGCTCTCTAGAGCCCACCACAATCTGTTCAAATATGCCAGATTTTAATCTCTTTGCTTCAGTCTTCCCTTCCTTAGTATCAGGCTAATATACCGCCTACTTCATATGTTGTTGTAAGGATTAAGTGAATTAAAATATGTGAGGAGCTTACAACAGTGCCTGCATATGGTAAGACCTATAGTGTATGTTAGCAGTTGTTTTACATGTGGCTTTCTTTTTGTCCTGCTAGATCTATGTTTTTTTTCTTTCCTCTTATTTAATGTGGTCAGGATTAATTTTGATTTATCAGTGTATTTACCACTTGTATTTCTGACCTTCTGTTTCCCCCTTTAGACTTTACTTTAGTGCAGATTTGTGTTTTCTTTGAAAATCTTTATTTCTTTACTCTTGAAGAATGGTTTCAATAGATAGAAGATTGTAGGTTGGCACTGGATATAGGATTTCATTTAGTGGGAGATAATCATTACTTTGCCTTCTAGCTTCTATAGATAAGGCAAATGTCAGTCTAACTCCTTTGAAGATAATCTAGTTTTTTTTTTTCTCTCTATCTGCTCTTAAGGTTTTATTTTTCTTTGGGTTTTTTGTTTGTTATTTGTTTGGGTTATTTTGTTTGTTTTTCAGTTTTATATGATGTATCTAAGCATGGATTTTTAAAATTTATCATTCTTCAGATTTGTGGGCATCTCGAATTTATGGATTGGTTGTCCTTCATCCAGTTTGTAAAAATTTAAGTTGTTATTTCTTCAAATATTATATATGCTTCTTTCTCTTTTCCTCTTTTTGAAACTCTAGTAGACATCCTATATCTTCTCACTGTATCCTGTCTCTTACACTTTCTACATTTTTCATCTCTTTGTTGCTCTCCATCACATTCTGCATAATTTCTTTAGAAATTTTTTCCAGTTCACTACTTCTCTCTTCAGCTATGAATAATCTGCTGCTAAATGAGCTCTTAATTTCAGTAATTGTATTTTTTCATTCCTAGAAAGTCTTTTTTAAGTCTGCTGTGTCACTTTTTTAGTTTCTTATTCCCTGCTGATATTTTCAAACTTGTTTTTTAATTTTCTAACAAGGGTAAGCATTGTTATTTTTATGTGTCTGATAATTCCAGTGTCTTAAGTCTTTGTGGGTATGTCTCTAGTGTCTGTTTCTACTGTTTCTCACTGATTGTATCTTACCCCTTTGTGTTTCTGGTTAGTGTTTGATGTTATAATTGAGAAGATATTTGAGGGAATAATTTTGACACCTAGGTTAGATACCTTTCTCCAGATAAGAGTTTTCATTACTCCTGCCAGGCACCCTTACAAGGGTGCTACTACTAGTCCAAGATTACCTTAATCTAGCCCAGCTCAAGGCCTGTGATTCCTTAGATAATCGAGAAGACTTGGCACTGGACTGCAATTTGGTTGATCCCTACCTGAGGACGTAGGTCCCAGTCTAGAAGAAGGTTGGGGTAGGATTAGTTTCCCCACCTTCCTTGGACTCAGAGATTTATTTTTATCATCCTCACTTCAGGAAGCTGCTAAAAGAGTAGCTCAGTTTTGCAGCCGATTCTTCCTGTTTGGCAGATATCCTCAAGACAGAAGTGGCTTTGAGTGCTGATGATGCATTGCTTATCTTTCTTGCCTTCTTGATTTTTGCCATATATTCCTCACTGAATGTCAGCTCTTTACTATTTTTAAGAAAACAATTTTCTGTTTCTTTGTCTAAAACAATGCTGTGAACGTGGTTTATGCTCTGTAAGTATTCATAGAATTAATGTAATTTATCCAAGTTTTCAGTTGTCCTTAGAGGGTTAATCTGAATTAATTAATTAGCTAATTAATTAGCCTTCCATTACTGGAAGCTCAGCTTTTTATATTTTTTAACAGCTTTATTGAGATGTAAATTCACATACCATACAATTCACCATTGAAAATGTACAGTTTACTGTTTTTTAGTATATTCACAGGGTTGTGCAGTCATCACTGCAGTCTAATTTTAGAACATTTTAACTTCTAAAAGGAACCCTGCACCCATTAACTGTCACTCTCCACTTACCTCCATCCTTACCCTGTCTCCCAGGCCCTAAACAACCATTAATCTACTTATTGGTCTCTATAGACTTTCCTATTCTGGACATTTTAAAAATGGAGTAATAAGATATGTGGTGTTTTGTGACTGGCTTTTTTTTTTTTAACATCTTTATTGGAGTATAATTGCTTTACAATGTTGTGTTAGTTTCTGCTGTGTAACAAGGTGAATCAGCTATACGTATACATATACCCCCATGTCTCCTCCCTCTTAAGCCTCCCTCCCACCCTCCGTATCCCACCCCTCTAGGTGGTCACAGAGCACCGAGCTGATCTCCCTGGGCTACGCAGCTGCTTCCCACTAGCTATCTGTTTTACATTTGGTAGTGTATATATGTCAGTGCTACTCTCTCACTTCATGTGACTGGCTTTTTAAACTTAGCTTAATACTTTCAAGGTTAATCTGTGTTGTATGTATCAGTAGTTCATTCCTTTTTATGGCTGAATGATATTCTCTATATGGATATACCACATTTTGTCCATTCATCAGTTAATGGACATTTGAGTTGTTTCTGCTTTTTGGCTATTGTAAATAATGCTGCTGTGAACATTTGTGTACAAGTTTTATGTGGATGTATGTTTTCACTTCTCTTGGCCATATACATAGGATGGAATTGATGGGTCATATGGTAACTGTTTTAATTTCTCCTGGATAGATATCTAAGAGTAGAATTACTGGGTCATATGATAACTCTGTATTTAAGTTCTTTTTTTTTTTAATTGGGGTATAGTTGTTTTACAATGTTGTGTTAGTTTCTACTGTACAGCAAAGTGAAGTAGAGTTCCCTGTGCTATACAGAAGGTTTTCATTAGTTATCTATTTTATATGTATTAGTGTATATATGTCAATAATCCCAATCTCTCAATTCATCCCACCCAACGTTTTCCCCGCTTCGTGTCTATATGTTTGTTCTCTACATCTGTGTCTCTAGTTCTGCCTTGCAAACTGGTTCATCTGTACCATTTTTCTAGATTCCACATACATGTGTTCACATACGATGTTTGTTTTTCTCTTTCTGACTTAACTTCACTCTGTATGACAGTCTCTGGGTCCATCCATGTCTCTACAAATGATGTATTTAAGTTCTTGAGGAACTACCAAACTGTTTCCCAAAGAGGCTGCATCATTTTATCATTGATGCAAGTGCGTTCCAGTTTCCCCGCATCCTTGCTAACACTGACTGTTTATTGTCTTTTTTATTATAGCCATCCTAGGGAGTGTACAGTGGTATCTCATGGTTTGGGTTTGCATTTTTGTAATGACTAAAGATGTTAAGCATCTTTTCATGTGCTTACTGATCATTTGCATGTCTTCCTTAAAGAAATAGTCTATTAAGATTCTTTGCCCATTTTAAAAA
Source organism: Aethalodelphis obliquidens (assembly GCF_003676395.1). Classification (NCBI taxonomy): domain Eukaryota; kingdom Metazoa; phylum Chordata; class Mammalia; order Artiodactyla; family Delphinidae; genus Aethalodelphis; species Aethalodelphis obliquidens. The sequence goes on from NW_020837976.1 coordinate 859,899, forward strand.
TTGGGTTATTTGTCTTTTTATTACTTAGTTGTACAAGTTCTTATTATATTCTGGATACTAGACCCTTATCAGATAAATAATTTGTAAATATTTTCTCCCATTCTGTGGATTTCCTTTTCACTTTCTTGATCGTGTTGTTTGCAGCAAAAAAGTTTCAAATTTTGATGAAGTTTAATATATCTATTTTTTCTTTTGTTGCTGGTGCTCTTGGTGTCATATCTAAGAAACTGTTGTCTAACCCAGCAGTCCCTGACCTTTTTGGCACCAAGGACTGGTTTCGTGAAAGACAGTTTTTCCACGGACTGGTTCAGGCAATGATTCTAGCGATGGGGAGCGGCAGGTGAAGCTTCAATCACTCCCCTGCTGTTCACCTCCTGCTGTGTGACCCGGTTCCTAACAGGCCGCTGACCGCTACTGGTCCACGGCCTGGGGGTTGGGGACCCCTGGCCTAACCCAGAGTCACAAAGATTTACATCTGTGTTTTCTTCTAAGAGTTTTAGCTCTTACATTTAGGTATATGATCCATTTTGAGTTAATTTTTGTATGTGGTGTGAGGTGGGGTTCTAATTTCATTCTTTTTATATGTGGATACCCAGTTGTCCCAGCACCATTTGTTGAAAAAACTATTCTTTTCCCACTGAATTGGCATCTTGCCTTCTTTTTACCTTCAAAATATCAAGATCAATTGAACCTTAGGACCTTGGCACTCATTCTGCTGTCTGTAATCCTTTTGTTCGTTATTGTCACATTCCTGACTTTTGCTGTCACTCAATCTCGGTTTAAATTTTACTACCTTAGAGAGGCTGTCTTTGAGCATCTAATCTAAACCTGCCACCACAGTAACCCATTATCACCACCTGATTTCAAATCTCTTCTTAGAATTTAGCACCACCTGGCATTTTCAGTGTGTTTGTGTTGTTCACCTCTGTATTTTCTGTGCCTAGTAACTTCTAATACCAGATATCTAGGCACTATTTAAATATTTGATGAATGAAATTCTATCTCTTTGTGAAATGAAGTGCCCCTTCATAAGTACTGATTTGTGATTTCTTTTTCTGGAATTTACAGAAAACATAAAAACAAGGTTTCAATTCTCAGCCATTCTTTAGTCCTTCCTGTTGATCTCTAGCCTCCACTCTCATTTTTAAAAAAACATTTTAACCTCTTTTTCAATATGCTATATTCCTAGATTGACAAGACATAGAGAAATCACTTTTTTCTTATTAACTAGTTGAAAGACTAACAATAATTGCTAAAGGTAGCTTTAAACTATATATATATCTTTTAATAAATTATATTTTTAAATTTAATTTTTAAATTATAAAATTACCCAACCTTGTTTCAGAAAATTTGGAAAATGAAGGGGAAAAAAAATCATAATCAATCCTGTCACCCTAACATAAGCTAGGTTGGCATTTGGGGATATCTTCTTGCAGTATTTTTTCTTCTTTTTTTACATTTGATTGCATAAGATTCACTAGAGTATATCCCAAGACCTTCAGAAAGCTGTCTTCACATGTAATTTACCCATTAAATTTAGTAAAGTATGACTGAGATTTTTAACCTGAGAATTATGGCATGTGCTTTGTTGAGTAATAAACAGAAAATGGACAAAGATATTTTAAGTAGTCAATGCTAAATGGTCAGCCAGGTTCATTCACTAGCTTAATGACGTCATCTAGCATACTAGCTTTTAAAAAAACTTCTTGTTTTAAAATAACTTTAGACATGAAGAGTTGCAAAGATAGTATAGAGTACCCAAATAGCTTCACCTAATGTTAACCTTACATGCCATGGTACAGTTATCAAAACTAAGAAATCAACATTGGTGCAGCACTGTTAGCTACAGACTTTATTTGGATTTTACCAGTTTTATCAGTGCTTTCTTTTTTAAGGATCCAATCTGGGATCCTGTATTACTTAGTTGTGATGTCACTTTAATCTCCCCAATCTACCCAGTCAGTGACAGTTCCTCAGTCTTTGCTATTTTTTCATGACCTTGACAGTTTTGAAGAGCACTGGTCAGATAATTCGTAGAATGCCCTCCAATTCATGTTTGTGTGATGTTTTTCATAATTAGATTGAGGTTATAGATTTGGGGAAGAAGACCACAGAGGTGATGGGCCCTTCTCAGTGCATCGTTTCAACATGGTATTGATGTGTCTTTTTACTGGGGGTGTTATCTTTCATCACTTATTTAAGATATTATCCTTGATCACCATATTTCTCTACTACAAAGTTACTATTTTCCCCTTTGTAATTAATAAATATTTGGAGGGAGATACTTCGAGGCTATGCAGATACTTTTTCTCCTTAGACCTTTGCCGGCTGAGTTTAGTACTGTTCATCAGTGGATCTTGCCTGCAGTGATTATTATTAGGTTGTCCTGGTGGTGATTTTCTATTCCTTTCATTCCTTCTACGTTTATGAATTGGGAGTCTTCTCTAAAGGTGAGTTGTCTTGGGAATTCCCGGGCGGTCCAGTGGTTAAGACTCTGTGTTTCCAATGCAGGGGGCCTGGGTTTGATCCCTGGTCAGGGAACTAAGATCCTACAAGCCTCGCAGTGCAGCCAAAAAAAAAAAGAAAAGAAGAGTTGTCTCTTCTCCTTTGTTTACTTGTAATTCAGTCATCTATTTCAGTATGAACTCATGGATATTTATTTTATATGGGTTATAATCTCATAATATCATTATTTACTTTGTTGCTCAAATTATTATAGTTTTCCCCATTGGGAGCTCTTTCATGTAGGCGAGGATAGTCCAGGCACATCTTGTATTTTCCCTGCCCAACCCTGGAATCAGCCACTTCTCCAAAGAGCCTGATTTGTTTTACTTAAAAATGGTGTTTAGAAGACAAGATCTGGGACCTAGATAATGCTATTTGTTACTAGAATATCACTGCTTCTAAGCCCTCTTAGTAGACAGAGCTTGGAAAGATACATATGTATACTAACATGTATTTCTGTATCTGTATTTCTGTATCTGTCTACATTTTTTTTAATGACCAACAACAAAAACAATGTTATCATAGTGACTGATAACTTGTGAGTCTAATCTAGCACCAATAGATCTGCTTATTTATAACTTCTTTCCCTGACAGCGAGAAACCTGGCCCTCACTAACTATATTTCCTATAAATATTGTTATACATTCACACTTTTTGAATAATACAATTTCTACTTGTGCTTCAGCAAAATTATAAATTACTACATATTGCATTCTGTAAAATTGTTCTAGAATATTCATAAATAACAAGGATCAATATATCTGTCACAGTGTATACAGAATTCAGCATACTCTAAAGGCACCTTAAAAGAAATGAATTTTAGAAAGAATTTGAAAATCAAGTGTGATGTTATTCTGACTTGATCTTTTGCTTAATTATGGATTTATCATTTTATGTATTTTGGTTATATGACAACAAAGTTATACTCTTAAACAAGTTTAGGTGTTTGATGGATTTGCTTTGAAAATCTTTTTTTTTTTTTTAATAGGTCTTAACTTGCAGAGTCAGTTTAATCTGGAAAATGTCACTGTTTTCAATACCAATGAGCAGGAAAGCACATTGGGTCAAAAGGTGAGGCTGATATGAAATCTAACATAACATATTTTGTTATTGAGATAACTCAGATGAATGGGTCTTCTAAATCAAAAATTTTAAAAACCTTTGTTTTCAATTTATAGAAATAATATGTATTCTGTGTAGAAAAAAATGCAAACAAAATAGAAATATTTAAAATAAAAAGTACAGCTACCCCATAATCCAAGGCCCCAAAGATAACCACTCTTAACATTCTTTTTTTGTCCTTACAGGACTTTCTGTGTATATGTAGTTTTATTCCAAAATTGAGGTCATACAATACATACTGTTCTGAAAATCACTTTCTTCTTTTAACAGTATGAAATGGTTGCATTTCTGCATCAGTACATTTAGATTTGTCTCTGTGTTTTAATGTCTCATGATAAGTCTTTGGATATATCACAGTCTCCTGTTACTGAGCATTTAGATAATCTCTAATAGTGAAAACTTGTTAACATTATAGTAAATAGTATTTTGTATATCATTGCTAAATTATGCCTGTGTCTCCTTAGGATAAATTTTGATAGGTGAAATTTCTGTGTCAAAATAAATGCATATATATCAAATTTTGATAACTGTTGCCCGGGTACTTCTCAAAAAAGTTGTACCCATTTATACCACCCCCAGTGGCACATAGAGAATGCCTTCCCGTTTCCCCACAACCTCACGCCAACATGGGGAATTACCAGTTTTTAAAAATTTTTGCTTAATTGATACATACTTGAAAGGTAAGTCGTCTTTGTTTTAACTTACATTTCTTTGGTTATTAATGAAGTCGAGGAACTTACTGCATATTCATTGGAATTTATTTTTCTTCTGTGCTGATTAGAAACAATGAGGAAGAGAATTGCCTATTCATGACATTTGCCCATTTTACTGCTGAAACGTCTTTTACTGTTGATGTGTAGAAACTCATTATATAGAATATTATTAATTCATTCCTACTGTGTGTTGATACATTTTTTTCCTCAGTTTATGGTTTTTCTTGTAACTTTATAGTTTTCTATATGGAGCTATTAAATTTGGATATAGTAATATTAACATTTGTTGGTCTTTTGTTTTAGTGTTTCTAGCCTTGTGTCATACTGAAGGCTTCCACTCCACAGGAGTATGTAATTCTTTGTTTTCTTCTGGTGCTTTTATGATTTTATTTTTTCTTTTAAATCTTTTACCCAGCAGGAAGGTTGGGGTTTGGAGTAAGTTGAGTTATAATTTAATTTTTTCTAAATGGTGAGCCAGTTATCTCAGAACCATTTGTTAAGTAATCCATCATTTGCCCACTGATTTTTTCAAAAGGACATCAGCAAGATCAACTTTATTTTTAAAGATTATTTATTTATTTATCTGTCTATTTATTTATTGGTGCGTTGGGTCTTCGTTGCTGTGCACGGGCTTTCTCTAGTTGCGGCGAGTCGGGGCCACTCTTCGTTGTGGTGCGCGGGCTTCTCATTGCGGTGGCTTCTCTTGTTGCAGAGCATGGGCTCTAGGCACACAGGCTTCAGTAGTTGTGGCTCACGGGCTCTAGAGCGCAGGCTCAGTAGTTGTGGTGCACAGGCTTAGGTTTCTCCACAGCATGTGGGATCTTCCCAGGCCAAGGCTCGAACCCATGTCCCCCTGCATTGGCAGGCAGATTCTTAATCACTGTGCCACCAGGGACACCCCCTAAAGATTATTTTTGAAGTGTCCAGAAGACAGTCCAGAGCTGGCAAATTTTTGGACATTCAGCACCTGCTCTTCATTTAAGAGCAAGTTATAAAGTTTAAAAAATTATTAATTAGATGTAACTAATATTTCACTGTAAATTAATCAGAGTACTTTACTTAATTTATCCCTTAAATTGTAATCATTGTCAATTTGGAAATGATATTGACTTTAAGATTTTTCAAAATCTGCCTTTCCCTTTTATGTATCTTTTAGGTATTTCTTGGACTATTCTATGTAAACTTGTTATTTTAAAGTGGGGGGGGGGTGGGATGAATTGGAAGATTGGGATTGACATATATACGCTATACTATGTATAAAAGAGATAACTGATGAGAACTTACTGTATAGCACAGCGAACTCTACTCTATGTTCTGTGGTAATCTAAAAGGAGAGGAAATCCAAAAACGAGGGGATATATGTATACGTATAGCTGATTCATTTTGCTTTACAGTAGAAACTAAAACAACATCATAAAGCAACTATACTCCAATAAAAATTAATTATTAAAAAAATTTTTTTTCAGTATGGAGCTGTACACCCAGCATATCCTAAAGTGTTCCCAGATAATAAGTGTTATGTGTACAGGCGGGGGAAGATTTTCAAGGTCAAATTAAAGTTGGGGACAAAAACTACTTAAATCGCTTTGAGTTATTTACTGTGGTTCTTGGAATCCTTAGTGTACTAATGATCTTCTCACTTTTTGTATACTATGTTTCCAAATCATATTTTGCCATAGATTCTCTATTCCCAGAGAGAATGTACTGAATGTGTTAGGAAAAGTACTGGTTTAAAACTTTGCACTACGTTTTTTGTTGTTGTTATTGTTTTTAATGAATAGGTGTTTATATTCTTTTATTATTTATTTATTTATATAAATATTTAATATTTATTTGTTTATTTAATATTTATTTTGGCTGCAACTATTCTTAGTTGCGGCATGCGGGATCTTAGTTGCAGCATGCAGACTCTTAGTTGCGGCATGCATGTGGGATCTAGTTTCCTGACCAGGGATTGAACCCGGGCCCTCTGCATTAGGAGTGCAGAGTCTTACCCACTGGACCACCAGGGAGGTCCTTGCACCATGTCTTCATGGCTATCTTATATTATTGTCATACCGCTCTTGAGTTCTCGGATCCCTGTCATATAGAATTCTCCTCTGCTTGACAACTGCTTCATGACAGGATGTACGTTCTTTTAATTTAGCACATGGAGGACAGAGAAGAAGGAATGGATGTGGAAGAAGGTGAAATGGGGGATGATGAAGCTCCAACAACTTGGTGAGTGTTTAGAGGTTCAGATTTCTTGATTTACAAAGATAATACCTTATGACTTATCAGGTACTAAGGTGAGAACGTAGACAGGGAGGAAGGAGATCATGCTTATAGATTTCTTTTGTTTGTAACTTTAATGTATATCACTTAAAATTACAACTCCAAAATCACTGGGCTGTATCAGTTGGTTTCTAAATTGTGTGCAGGCAGTCCGTTGTTTAGGTGTAACCTACCTTATATATATTCATAACGTTTGAAAAGCCAACCACAGGCAACCTACGCACTCCTTCCCTTCTCCCTTCCATTTCATTTTGAGATCATGGTGCTGTGTGGATCACTAAACCTACTTCCTGTTTCCCATATAAAATTACAGTCTTACTTGGAATATTTGTATGGGCATGAAGCTTAGCACAGATGCTAACTGTAATCCATAGGTTCAACTTGTTAAGGTTTATTTGGAAAGAGTGGAGTAAGATAGTATACGTATACATATAGCTGATTCACTTTGTTATATAGCAGAAACTAACACAACACTGTAAAGCAATTATACTCCAATAAAGATGTTTTAAAAAAATATGTATTGACACTGAAGATTTGTAACATAGCCGAATTAGAAATTGAATTAGTAATGCCATTTTTGTAATACTAAGTTGGTATTTATCTAATGTGTTTGTTTCATACTAGGTCTTAGTGTGTTGGTTAGGATATAATGCCTAGGGCTTTTACCATTAGAGTCAAATTAACATTAGCTTAAACAACATAGAAATTGATTTCTTTCTCATGTAAAAGTCTGAAGACAGGTGTTCAGAAGACAGGTGTTCAGGGCTGATGCAGTAGCACTCTTCAAGGAGATTGTCTAGGGACCCATGTTCCTTCTAACTTCTTGTTCCACCATGCCTTGGTATTTGCTCTTTTTCATATAGTCCAGGATGGTTCATCATCATATCTGCATTCTAGCCAGCAAAAAGGGAAAATGGTAAAACATAGCCCATATGAGACATATGACTTCCGCTCCCCACTGACTGGCCAGAATTTAATCACATGGCCACACCTAGTGCAGGAGAGGTTGGGAAAGAGAGCCTTAAATTCTGAATGTATCCAGCCAAAATTCAGGGGTTCCACCACTGAAGATAAAGAGGGAATAGGGGTCTATGAACCCCCTGAAATTATTTATAGACGTTTATATAAATATTTATGAATTTGTGTACTTTTCTGGGGAAAGAAGCCATGGCTTTCATTACCTTTTTCAGAGGATATGTGACCCAAGAAAAGTCAAAGCATTTAGTTATTTCTAAAAGAACTTAAATGATTTATTTAATGTAACATTTATTTTATCAGCTCCATTCCAATTGATTACAACCTGTACCGAAAATTTTGGTCACTTCAGGATTACTTTAGGAACCCTGTGCAATGCTATGAGAAAATTTCATGGAAAACTTTTCTCAAGGTGAGTTGCCAATTACAGACTACCAAAAGCCCCATATTTTATAGCTAATGGCAGAGTCAGAACTTGACTCTTGTCCAGCATACTTTTCACTATATAGTTCTACCTCTTATGTTTTTATACCTATTTCATAATATAGAAGCTAAATTGTAAATTAATATATAAACAATTGATTTTGAGAGTAGTTTATAAATGACTTGAGGATTAAAATTTAGTAATTACAGCCTTGGTTTTTTTTTTTTTTTACATAGTGAGTATTGTCAATTGATGAACTTCTGCAGAATACATCCTGCCTTTGCACAAAATTATTTCAGCTATCCTTTAAGAATAGGACTCTGCATACTATGGCTTTGGACTACATCCAGCCTACTGCCTACTTTTGCGGACAAAGTTAATTTTGTCACACAGCGACACCAATCATTTACGTGTTATCTGTGGTTGTTTTTGTGCTATAATGGCTGACTTGAGTAGTTGTGATTGAGACCAAATGAGCCATATAGTCTAAAATATTTACTATCTGACTGTTTACAGGAAAAGTTTACTAACCTCTTTATTATAAGAATCCTCTGTATTTCTTTTATTTGGCTCCTTAAAGGTCAGTTTGTCCTTTTTGTTGTAATCAAAATCTAAAGTTAATAGGTAGCTCTTAAAAGTAGCGTGGTGTGTTTTCTGTGTTACTTTTTAAAGTTTTTATTTTATATGAAGTATCTTTTTTCCCCATAACTATCCAAATTCAGATTAAGTGGTAAGTGAGAAATCATCTGGAATTGTTCCTCAACTGGATAGGCTTTGACATCATTTTTTTATTTGGTCACAGTGTTTAGCACAAGAAATGCTTGAGAGTTCCATTGCTGATTAAACAGCTACTTTTACTGGTAAATTTCTGTATACTCGCAAAGCATTCCTTTCTCTGTTTGCCCCTTACACAAACTGCATAAGAAATCACATTTTTCCAGAAGTAGAGAGTTAATTCCTACTTTTACAGTAACCATGATATCTCACAAAAAATAGTTTTACCCTCATTTTGCTGTCATAATTTTTCTTGTTTAGTGTGCCTTAAGGATGCATATACGATTAACTGGGAATAAATTGTACATTATTTTGATAAAGAAAAGCACTAAACAAATGATTGGGCAACAATGCCAAATAAAACTAATTGATATTTTTACTTTGCAGTATTCTGAAGAAGTTCTAGCTGTTTTTAAGAGTTATAAATTAGATGATACTCAGGCCTCAAGGAAAAAGATGGAAGAATTGAAAACAGGAGGAGAGCATGTATATTTTGCAAAGTTTTTAACAAGTGAAAAGGTATAAATCTTTCTTTTTCACTAAGCATAGTAAGAAATGTTTTTATTTTTGTTTTCTCTATTTAGCTGATATCCTTTTAAGTTAAATACAGTAGAAAAATTTCTTACTTTATTTTTGGTTAAAACTGACAAATGTTAGTTTGAGAGTCCTATTTCTTCTTGTAGAAGTAAGACTAATTTAATTTCAAAGGTGAAAAGTTGTTCTGCATTGTCTGTTTTGTAGATTTACTTTGGATTAAATACATTTTAGTTACTTTCAAGTACATATATTCTGAACCTCAAGTTAGGATTTCATTTGCATTTATGAAAATATTTTGTATAGTTTGCCATTTAGGTACAAATAAGGGGTTTTAAAATTCCCTGTTAATCTTATTTACACAGTTTAATAAGTAATAAGTAAATTTTGTTCAAATACAATGCTAAGGCATTATGCAAGTTTCTAGTCAGGATGGCACATTGAGTTTGTGTTTCGATTCACTCCCTTTGCTCCAAACACATAGCAATGACAGGTAAAATATAAAAAGAGAAAACCAAAAAGACAAAGCTGGGCTTCCAGAGACAAGATAAATATCTTCACAGACCAAAACTGCCAAGTAATAAGTGAAAATGAAGCCTTGGGCCTGCTGACTGTATATTCCAAGCAGGTGGTGGCAACCAGGAGCTTGGCTACAAGTGAGACCAGATCCATGTGGGACCAGGAGCCAGAGCCATATTCACTGCTTGAAGCCAGAGACTGGGGTAGAACTTAACCCACTTTTGAAAAGAAGCTAAGGTAGATATTACCAGTCTTCTGCCAAAGGCTGTGGTTTCATAGCAAGTTGTGGGTCTAGGGATAACAAAGGCACAACTTTGTGTCCTCTGCTTGCTCTATGACCAGATATGAGATATCCCCAGTATACTCATGAAACAGCTGTTCCAAAAAGTCATCATGAGACTGTTTTCTAGACTTGGGCCCATGGACCTGGTGAAAGAAAGCACAAAACTACTAGATAGAAAAAGGTATACACAGAGATAAAGAAGAAGAAATAAGCAACAATCCCAAAACAAAAGCCTTCCATTCAAAACTTTCTGATAAATTAAAATTCCGAAATCCAGTGCTAAGAAAGATCACCAACAAGGGATGATCTTTGTTTATTTTAGATACATAGCCTGACCAAGACTTTAAAATATATATGTTTTGGATAATCAAAGAGATAATTGATAGTACAGCCTCCATGGAGAGTAAGAAATTGTGAAACTGAAACATTTCAGTTGAAATGAAATAGGAAAGTTTAATATGACAACTAATTGGGATTCTTGAAAATGAAAATATATGATCATTGAAACCAAAGCACAGCACATAGAATTAAACTATAGTTTGGACATAGATGACAAGAGTACTAATGATGAGAAGTTCACCCAGAACACAGCACAGAGACAGATTTTTTTGGTCAACCTGAAAGCAGTTAAGAGCCATGGAAGATAGATTGAGAAATTCTAGCATATATCTAAGTAGGATTGCCAAAGAACAAAATGGAGAGAATATTGGAGAAACTAAAGGACTGAAGGAAGTCCCAAGTTCTCAGATTAAAAGTGTGCTACAACTACCAAGCAGGATAAAGAAAGGTGAATCCATACTTCAGTACATTATGCTGTAACTGCAGGTATAGAGAGAAAACCTTAAAAGCCACCAAAGAGGGGAGGAAAAAAACACAAATATACTGGAAAGGAACAGATTTCTAACAGTTATCAATAATAGATACCAGAAAACAGTGGAGAAATATTTCTGAGAAAAAACTATCAGTCCAGAATTTCATACCCAGCTAAATGCACTCAAGACTGTAGAGGAAATAAAGACATTTTCATTCTAAGACCAGGAAAGTATACCACTCTAAGACCATCATTGTGAAAAACTACTAAAGGATGATCTTCAGGAAGAAGGAAAATGAATCCATAAGAAAGGAGTGGAATACAGAAAGCAATTGTGAGCACAGAAATTGAAAAATATTTCAGTTTACTATTGACTAAAAACAAAAAAGTCATAATAACTGATTTTTAAAAAAATTTTAATGTAGTATGTAAACTAGATAACAATAAGAATCAGAGAGGGGAAAACAGATGTTTAGTGAGTAATTTAAGCATATGCTACAGTCCTTGTAATCCCCAGGAGGAGAAAAGGAATGCTGAATAACTTTAGACATTATTATATTAAAAGGGAAACCACCAAAGGAAAAACATCCTGTAGCTCTCAAATGGCAAGGGGTTAAAAAAGGGGACAAGAAGGAATATAGACTACTTTATAAATCCAACAGATGGCAGGAAGGGAGGAAAAAAAGAGAGAAGGGTAGGTAAGTCCAAATATATCAGTAATGACTGCATAAACTGATTTAATTTACCTAATAGAGATTATCACATTGGATTTTTTTTAAATCCAGATATATTTATTAATTTAAATGAAACAGACATATAAAACTCTTTGGTTGAATAAAGAATTCAAAATTTTATTTTACCATATGTAGAAAGGGAAGAAAATTCCAAAGCCTCCTCTAATTTAACAAAGAAGCTTCCCAAAGACATATACCTTTCAGAAAGCTTGAGATATCAATTTAAATAATATTATCAGGGCAAAACAGTTAAAAAATACAACAACCAGTAAGAGTTGTATGCTTTTAGCAGTTAAAGGTCACATTTCTCAGGACATGACAACTATTTGAAAACCCTGGATATCTTAAAAGATTTTTTTTTTTTGGACAGTTGACATTTCCAAGGACATTTTAGAAAGCAGCAGGATTATACATTTTCAGAGACATCTCCACATTGGAATGTAAAATCAGTGCTTTTGTATCGATCTCCATTCACCACTTTATCAGAACTGGTCCCTGAATAGTGTCTCCCTTACTGACTCTTTGTGAGCTTTGTTTCACCAGCAATGCAGACAGCATGAGCTTTCAGGGTTAAGCACTGGAATTCCATTAGGTAACGTTTTGATAGAGGGAAAAGCAGGTTTTAGAAGCTTAAAACTTTACAATATGGGAAAGAAAAAAGGCACAGAGAATTGCAACAAAGAATGTAAGGCATGTGATGTTTTGCATCTTCACTTCCATTTGTTGCCTCTTAAGCAGTAACTTTATCTTAAATTTCAACCTATAAAAGAACCCTTCCTGTGCAATCTTCGTATTTTTCGTATGTATTTCCAATGTTTATTACTCAGCATCCAAGTGAAAATATTTGTAATGCACCACCTATAGCACCATTTGATAAGTTTTACTGCTTCACTAAAAGGAGCCTTCTAGCATTTCTGTAACACCTTACATGATGTTTTACATCCCAGGATTTCTGAAAAGGCCATCCCACCTAAGTATGTGCCAATCTAATGTTACTTTCTTCTGGTTGTAGATTTGGTAAAGGACAGAAACACTCTTGATTTTTCAGGGATATATTTCTTGCCAGTGAGAGCTAGCTTAAGTGAAATCAAAATCCATTTAATTATTTAGAGTATAATTCTATAGCCCATCGTTTCAGTGGTGAGCAGGTTTAGGAGAGTGGTCTTGTCATTACAAGGTTAGGTCTTTCATCACTCAAATAGAGCATATAGCCTCATTTGATGGCCGTGTTATTACCCAGAACCCTTGTGTTTTGCTTACATGAATGTGGTCAAACTTTTTCTTAGGAGAGTTTTCCTTATATCATTCTTAGGAAGGATGATATAACCTTTCTAGTTAGAGACAGGCCAATCATGTAGCAGCTTCAGGTAGGCACAGATTTTACAGATAAAATAGATATGTTTCTAACTTATCATACCTTCTTTCTTAAAGGTGGAAGTTTCCACTAGAAACTCATGCCTAGGGTATGATTGTAAACACTAATTTCCAACAATATAGTTCCCTTGTTAACGTAGCAAAATAATCCCTGGATTATTATTTTTAGTGGAGAACTGCCGGTTCCTTAAGTTTAGTCCAGAGTCATACTCAGAAATTTTAAGGGAGGATTTCACCTCTAATTGTCCAGTTTATCATACTGTGTGAAGGGCACTGTACTATTATAGGAATTTCTCCCTCAGTACTGTGTAGCATGTAAAAGTAGAACCAGCATTTTAAAACAAAATTCCAAGTATCATGAGTGTTAGCATGATGGTTAAAGGAATGTATTTTTATATCTTTGAGTCCTTACAGAAAAAAGCCCAGCCAGTAACTAGGTATGAGCTTCAGGGTTACCCAGTTCTTCAGAATACCGACTCCTTTTCCCCTTACAGTTGAGACTCAGTGACCTAATGAAAAAGATCCGGGGGAATACTCCAGAGCTATCAGTTACCAGAGTGGTTGCCCCACAGTCACACACTAGTGTGGTCATTAGGCCATTCTTGTTCATGGAGGTAAGAGAAATAACAATTCTTCCCAGACTCTGCATTGTATGAAGAGCTCTCAAATAAGAACTTTTAGTCACTTAAAAAAAAAAAGTTCCTGGCAGAAAGAAGCTATCAGTACAGCCTTAAATTTTTCATACTTTCTCTATCAATTTGAGAGATAGCCAAGGCTGAGTGTTTATGTAGTGTAGGCAAAGACAGGTCTCATCTTTTATGAGACACACTACAACCTGAGACCCTCCTATAGACAGACAGGCAGGCTAACCACTTCCCTATAATTTCCTTTAGTTTCATCAGTTGTCTCATATGGGACTCCCTTTAAACAGGTCTGGGAGGTTTTTGGACAACTCTGGAACACCACTTGAGTTTTCCTTGTCTGCAGCCAGAGAAAGAGCCAGCCCTCCAAATAGTTCCAGGAGTGTACCATGAGGTTCCTGGAATTTATCAGAAATTTAAGTAGAAACTAAATCATTGATTCCTGTGCCCCCAGAGAAAAAAAAGTTATAGCAAAAAGCTGTTAAATGGGTGGTGCTGACATTTTCTTATAGGTCCAAGATGGAAGGCCTTACACTTTAAAAATCATATAAGCACTCAGCAGTTCTCAATAAGGACGGAGCAATGTTTTCCACTGATGAACCTTGATGTAAATCAGTTGTTAGACTTTACGTCTTGACACCATCCATCTGAGTTAACTGGTTGGGCTTCTCACAACTGTGATTAGAATATTTGACACACTTGATCCAGGCTTTGAAGTAATCTAACACAACATTATCTAGCACATCAGTGTTGGCCCTTGGGCGGCCACTGGGGAAGTATCAGAAATTTAGTTGGCCTACCATTAATATTTCACAAGGAGAGAAACCAAATCTTCTGTTTACTATAGATCTCATTGTCATATGAGCTGTAGGCAATGTGTCTAACCACTATAGTTGAAATATATACAAACTCTTGGGTTAGTTTATTTTTCAGAATTCTCTTTTGATGTTTGACTTTCTCTGCTGAATTCCAGTTCTATGGCATGAAGGCATTGATGAATCGTTAGGGTTTTACAAACTGCAGTTTGTTTGAAGACTTTTGCTGACACTCATGTCAGTTTTAACATATGGGTGTACTTCCACTCATCTGAAAAGGTAAACACAATTACTAAAGTTTTACATGCATAAAATCAATCTGAAATGGTCTGCAAGGTGGGAGGCATGAGCTGCTCTCTTTATTGTGACACTCCTGTACTCTGTGGGCCTGACACAGGGCAGCTCCATAAATACCATTGAACATATTGGAAAGTTTAGAGCATACTCATCATTCTTTATTATTTTTAGAATCCCTTCTGTGTGTGAGTCAATCCATAGTTATGCAAGCAAGATAAGAGTAAATTCTTTGGTGATGCCAAGCAGCTATTTAGGAAAGACTAAAGATAGGGTTAAAAAAATACCCTGCCAGTGTAGACTGGATTTGGAGCCTAGTTCTGAAGAAGGACAAAGTATTTTATGTCACGTGTGTAGGTCACAAATAAAGTGAGAGGTAACAATTACCACTTTAAATGCATTAATGAAAAATTTAAGAGTGACAAATTGAGAATTCAGGAAGCTAAAAAAGATACGGAATAAACCTCAAGAGAGAAGTAAGTAATAATAATAGCACAAATTAATGAAATAGAACAAAGAAACTATAGAACATATCAGGAAAACCGACGGCTTTGAAAAGAAAAATTTTATAAAAAGAATTTTTGTAGAAGTTCTTGTAGAACAGGCCTGACTAAGGAAAAAAGTGAAAACGTACCAATAAACAAAATAGGAGTAATTGGAAATACAGAGACAGTAAAATGTGTAAGAGACTATATTTAAATCTAATGAAATAGTAATTCTGTAGAAAAACTTAATTACCAAAATGGATTCACAAAGAAATTAAAAGCCTGAATAAACATATAACTATTAAAGAAATAGTAATCAAAGTGACACCTTTCAAATGACATCAGTCCCAGATTTTTTTAGGTACGTATTATCAGCACTTCAAGGAATAGAGGAAAAGCAACCAAGGTCCTTATATGAGATTAAATGTAACTTTTAAATAAAACCCCAATAAGGACAGAACAAGAAAAAAAGTATATATATCAATTTCACTTACGAATAGAGATGAAAAATATATTGTAGAAACTCACAAATCAATTTTTTAAATTGATGGTAGCTATTTTTAAAAAATAGAGACTAGGGGCTTCCCTGGTGGCGCAGTGGTTAAGAATCCGCCTGTCAGTGCAGGGGACACGGGTTCAAGCCCTGGTCCGGGAAGATCCCACATGCTGTGGAACAACAAAGCCTGTGAGCCACACCTACTGAGCCCATGTGCCACAACTGCTGAGCCCGTGTGCCACAACTGTAGCCTGCATGCCTAGAGCCTGTGCTCCGCAACAAACAGAAGCCACCACAATGAGAAGCCCGCACACAGCAACGAAGACCCAATGCAGCCAGTAAATAAATAGATAGATAAATTTAATAAAATAAATAAAAAATAGAGACTAATATTTAATAATATTTATCATTTAAGTCTCTAAATAATAGACTTAATATTTATTAATATTTTAATAATCCCAGGATTGTATGATTCAATACCAGAAAGATTAATACGAAATTAACAGATTAATGGTTTTTAAATAAAAACTATGACCATCTCAGATGCCAAGAAAATAATTTCAATACAATCTAATACTCATTACAAAACCAAATCAGAAGTAGAAGGGAATTTTCTCTAACTTGATTAAGGGGATTGACAAAAACCCTATGACAAGCGTCATATGTAATGATCAAACTTTCAAAAGTATTCTCAGTAATTTCAAGACCAAGACACGGATATCTACCAACCATATTTCTGTTCAACGCTGTAATGGAGGACCTACATTTCAATAAGAGAAAACAAAACAGAAATGGGAGTTATATGTATTGGAGAGAAAAGACTGAACTGTCTCTAATTGAAGGCAATATAATTGTCTACAGAGAAAATCCAAGAGAACCAACAAACTTTGAATTAAGGAGGCTTCAGCAAAGTTACAAAAGAAACATCAATAGTGTTCCTATAAGTAACTGGTTACAAAATGTTATTTAAAACAGCAATGAAAACTAATACCTATGAGTAATCTTCATGGATAAAATTATAAAAATAAAGAGATATGACTACATTTATAGATAGGAAGACCCAGTGCAACTTCTCCCCAAATGTGTCCATAAATTCAGTGTATTTTAAATAAAATCCAAACAGGCTTTTTGAGGGAACTTGAATAGTTGATCTTAAAGTTTTTATGGAAAAGCAAAAAGCCAGGAGTAACTAAGCCAAGAGTAACTACTTCCTCCTAAGAAGGAACAGTTGCCCTATCAGATATAGATACTAAGACCTATAAAGCTCTAGTAATTAAAACAGTAAGTATTAGTACAGGTATAAAGAAGAAAAAGGAACTAGGACTAGACAAAGTGAAAAGACAAGCCACAAAGTAGGAGAATATATTCACCATCTCCAGAACTGAGGAAGATTAGTATTTTGAATATACCGTTGACAAAAAGACAACCAGATGGAAAACTGGAAAGATGGTATGAACAGGTAATTTACAGATGTAGAAACCTGAATAGCTAATGAGCTTATAAAAGATGCTAAATGTCACTAGTAGCCAAAGAAATTAAAATGATGAGATAATCACTTCACATTTGTCAAACTGACCAAAATTAAATATCCTAACAATAAATGAAATGTATTGGCAAAAGTGTGGGGAAAGGAGAACTTTAACACACTGCTGGTTGAAGTATAAATTGATACAGCCGCTTTGCAGAGTAATTTTATAATAAAGAGCAAAGTTAAAACTTCTAAGATGTGGGCCCTGGAGAATCACACACATGCACAAGGAAATATATGACTCATTGTAACTTAGGTGTTTGCGAGTGAAAGTGTAGAAACGACCTAAATGTTCATAAGCAGGAGACTGGGTGGGTGGTAAATTATGGTAAATTTACACCATCGATTTCTATAAAGCACTGAAAATGGATGACTTAGGATGGGGGTTGGCACATTACTTACTGCCTATTTCTGTAAATGAGTTTATTGGCTCACAGCCATGCTCACTCCTTTACGTGTCGTCTGTGGCTGCTTCTGCATGGCAACAGAGATAAGTAGTCGGGACGAGGACTGTATGACCACAAAGCCTAAAGTAATTTACTGACCCTTAACAGAAATTTGCCAACCCCTAAACTCGAGCTACATGTATCAAGTTGTGTAAATGTCAAACATAATATATGAAAGATAGCTTATTGCAGAATAATGTGTGTAGTATAGAGTTTGAAAACATGCAAAATACCTTGATATTTATAGATGCCTCTATATGTATAATAGTGTAAAATATGCATTAGAATCAGCAACACTGAATACATGGTAGTGCTTTCCGTAGTGGAGGGAGCTTATAGAGGGGCTTCAACAGTTTTGATAATATTCTATTTCTTTAAGAAATGTGGAACAAGTAAAAATGTTAGGATTTGATAAGTAACTGGATCGTGAGACATGAATGTTGTATTAACTGTACCTTTCTGAACTTTAAAAAATACTCCACGGGCTTCCCTGGTGGCGCAGTGGTTGAGAGTCCGCCTGCCAATGCAGGGGACGCGGGTTCGTGCCCCGGTCCGGGAAGATCCCACATGCCGCGGAGCGGCTGCGCCTGTGAGCCATGGCCGCTGAGCCTGCGCGTCCGGAGCCTGTGCTCCGCGACGGGAGAGGCCACAGCGGTGAGAGGCCCGCGTACCGCAAAAAAAAAAAAAAATACTCCACAATTTGAAAACTGGATATTTTCATCTGATGTGTTAATAATCACAAATTAGTAAGAATTTAATTAATGAGAATGCTCTTAATATTTTGTTTTTTAGTAAAGATTTTTTAAGCATTTTGTGTTAAAGTAACAGAAATGGAAGATTTCATACTTCAGTTAATTTTTCCAGAGCATTGTTTTGCTTTTAAATTTTTTTATTATGAAAAGTTTCAAATGTGCAGAAAGGAATATTGTTTGTATGTACGATTTATTGACAGAAAGGCACATAAAAATAACTAAGAAGAGTAGCCTGAGCCTTTTTAGGTTTAGAATAATAATCAGGAAGGCTGAGGCCTGAGCTAAGAGGTGTAGTAAAAGCTAAGGACAATAAAAGGCCCTTTGTTCACAAAACAAAGACAGCAAAGAAATATTTGACCCAATGCATGATGTAAATGGTGTAATTTTTAAAATAACCAAAGAAAAGCAGGACTAGAAAAAATATTGAAGAAAGAATACAACACCTCTTACTAACTAGCTGTGTAACCTTGCAGGGGTCATTTTAACTTGTCAGGGCCTCATTTTCTTAAGGATAGTGTGATGCAGTTAGTTTAAATGATCAAACTAGTCCCCTCCCACCTGTGATTCGATATCTTCTTGACTCTTGTTTTCAATCCATTGTTTCTATCAAAAAAAATTATCATCCAACATAAAAAATAAATGTGGAATAGGGGACTTAAAGCTCAAGGTAGATGAAAAGTTCATAAACAGCACCTATTTCTTCAAGCCAGGAGTTCCTGTCTTCGCTGTAAGCTAAACGCCTCAGGGTCTTCAAACTGGCCAGTCTTTTACTTGCCTCAGTCTTTGTACCTCCTGTTTCTTTCTTCTGTACACTCCAACTTTAGGTTTGCTCCTGTGGCTCATGGTTGCTGCTTTTTCCAGGAAGTATTCCTGGAGTAGTTTAGGCAAATAGATGGATGGTGGAGCCTCTCGGTGAATTAGCCAACACCGGAGAAAAGCAGACTTTGTTGAGGAAATTGGTGTGTTTTATTTTGGACAGGAAATCTGATCAAGTGTCAGTGGGACATTCAAATAGAGATATGTAGTAGCTTCTTGAGCACACAGATCTGGAGATTAGGAGCGAGATCTAGGTTGAGAGTATAGATTTGGTATATAGTTTGGTTAGCAGCTTATACGTGGTAATTAAAGAGGAGAGTGTAGACTGGAAAGAAAAGAAAGCATCAAACCAAATCCTGAAGAAAATCAGCATTTGAGGGAGAAGGAAAAGAGAAGGAGAGAAGAAGATAGAAGAGTAGCCAGTGAAATTGGAGGAGAACTAGAAAAATATGACCCCATGGAAGCCAAGCATATTGAGTAGGATGAGGACTGTGAAGAGTGCTCATTCGATTTAATAACAAGTAAGTCATCGGTGGTCTTGGCAAAACACTTCCCGTGGATTGGTGACCCAGAACACCACTGGTTGAGGCAGGTTGAGGGGAGGATTGGAAACAGTGAATGTAGCCAGTTCTTACAAGAAGCTTTGCTATTCAGGAAGGATAAGGTGAAGCTGTAGAATCTTTTTGAGAGAAGTTATTAAATGCTAATGGAAAGGAGCTTGAAAAGAAGAAGGGTTGAAGATAAGGCGCCAGGGTGGTTAACTGATGGGATGTCCAGATAGAAGGATCACCTTCAGCGAAGATCCTGAAGATGTTGTGGCAGAGGAGATGAGGCGAATGAGGATGTGGGTGCAGTTGAAACTTCCATTTTAATGAGTTTTTCTCCTCGTTGAAGGTAGAGGGAATTATCTACTGAGAGCGAGAGGGGTAGTAAGTAGTGTTCTGGTAAGTACAAGGGATTTGAAATAGTTGCTGTGGAGAATAGGAGGGAGAACAGCCTTGGAGAATAAAGATTGCTGATTAGAGACAAGGGAGAATTCTAAGTTGGAGACAGTAACATAGCAGTGGTACCATTTGCGTAGCTGTGTGATTTGTTTTTTTGTTCTGTTTTTTTTTTTTTTTGCGGTACGCGGGCCTCTCACCGTTGTGGCCTCTCCCGTTGTGGAGCACAGGCTCCGGACGCGCAGCCTCAGCGGCCATGGCTCACGGGCCCAGCCGCTCCGTGGCATGTGGGATCTTCCCGGACCGGGGCACGAACCTGTGTCCCCTGCATCGGCAGGCGGACTCTCAACCACTGCGCCACCAGGGAAGCCCTGATTTGTATTTTTTTCCAAGCAGCTCCACCTGTGGCTAGATGGGAAGCCTTAGTGTTAGGATAGAGAAGGTGACTAACAGTTGGTTTGCTCCAAGTTGCCCTTTTGCTCAGTAGATGTGACAGAAGTATGGGACTTCTGTTAAGGAAGTTGGCAAGAAAGTTGTTGAAGAGATAGACCACGTAGTCTAAAACAGGGGTCGGCTGACTACAGGCCAAATGTGGCCCACTGCCTGTCTTGTGTTTTTATACATTTTAAATGTTTACATAAGTACTTACATAATATCCATAATATGCCTCTTGGCTCACATAGCCTAAAATATTTAGTCTCTGGCCCTCTAAGAAAACGTTTCCTGACCTTTACCTAGACTAAAATAGGATTATAGTAAAAACAGGATGGGACTTACAGATAGCCAGAAAATAGAGGGTCCAAGGAACTTAAGGTCTCAGTAAAGTCCAAATATTAGGTACAATGGGACAACTGAGTGGGAAGGATAGGAGGTTGAAGTGAGACTCTTGTGAGTTAGATTTCAGAGCTGGGGCAGCTGCAAGTGACAACCAGGTCCAGCTGTGGCCATGGTAGTCGGGGACCAAAGTAGAGGGGCTGTGACTGTCAGTGGAGTTGAGGTCAGGGAACTGAGAGCCCAAGCGGAGATATAAAGTCATCCAGGAGTGGAGGAAAGGGAGATTGGGAGCGTGCCATTCAGCCTGCCAATTTGGGATGGTTAATACAGTAACAGAATCAGATCCTTAAATCACATCTCTAAAGGCGAGGGAACCCCCACTGGAAGGCCAATCGTATGTTTAAAATTAAAAGAAAAAAGGGCATGGCATTTGCTTGAACAAGAACCACCCTTGTGGAAGAAGTGGCTGGTGAGTAAATGGCTAATGAACGTTAGGCTGCTGCATGACCAGGTCACCCAGGATGGCTGTTCTCTTGCTCTCTGTACATCCCCTGCCGACCAGTGCCTGCTTCACCCACACCCTGCTCACATGACTGCCCTTCTACATACCTGCCCCAGGCCCCAGCTGGTGATCTAATCTTTAGGTCAGAAGATCTCCACAGGAGAGCTTACCTAAGGGGCAGTGAGGGGCATGCGCCTCTGCTAGTTTCCCTGGTAACCGATGACATCAATTCCCGCTATAACTGGTAATCTCCCCGCTCCCTCCTGGGGAGCGAAGACTGCTGCCTCGTCCTGCCCACCGTCTGCCACACATGGTGGGGTGTCACTCCAGGCCTCGCTTTCAAACCTGTAAGCTTCCACGTCCGTTAAACCATTGATGTCTCTGTTGCTGACTCCGGCTCTGCTGTCTTGAGGCTGGGCAAGTACAGGGCTTCCAGGCCTGTGGGGTGCAGCCCAACTGCTGTGTTAGTAGATGAAAGCATAGCGTGTGATGCATTGCCCAAGGAACTTGGGACCTGGTACTGGAAATTGGTTCCTAGGGCTGTCAGGTGTGTCTCACTGTTATTCATTTAGAAGAAGGAGGCCTCCATTGTTGCTTTAGGTCTGGAGGGCAGAACAGCACAAACAGGGTTTGTGGACATAGACATAGCTTTCCCTCAGCACGTGGGACAGAATCAGAATGACGCCTTCATCACTGCGGTCATTCTTACAGCAAGACCAGCTAGGTGGCAGTGTTGTTGAAGAGCTTCCTCATAAATGACCTTCAAGTCCTTTCTAATCCAAATTCTGTGATAATACAGGTGTGATACAATTTTTTCTAAAATATAAGAACAATCCATTTAATTTATGGATGACTTTTCACCTCTGATTCTTCTCATTTGCTTGTTATTGAGCACCCACCCTGTTGCAGGCACTTACTAGGACTACAGAAAAGAGCGACGTCCCTCAGTATTGTTTACCCACAGGGACCTCTTCTGTAGCCGTTATTTCTTTATATGTGGGAAAGTGACAGCCATACTTTTACTTTTTTATATTTCCGCTTTTATCCTGACCTCAGGACCCCAGGTATAACATTGCTATCCACCAACATAAATACCTCATGGCATAAAATGGTTAAGAAAGCTAAATAAAGCTTTGCTACTCTGTCCTGGGGCTTGTACAGTAACGCCTCACATGCAGTGAGTTCTCAGCACGTGTTTTTTGAATTGAAATCTTCCATTTCTGTAATAGCATCACTTGCACCTTTAGGTAGAACTTGAATTTAATGTGGTGGTTTGTGTGTGTGCTTGTTTTTCGAGTAGCTGATGGATTTACAACTGAGCGACAGTAACTTTCGTCGACACATCCTGTTGCAGTATCTCATTTTATTCCAGTATCTCAAGGGGCAGGTCAAATTTAAAAGGTAAGTTAATATGGGTAGTAAATGGTTTATAAACAGCAGCAAAGAGAATGCTTACTGATGTATATTTTTATGTAGCGGGCTCATTTTGTGTGGAAGGCTCACCTCCCTGAAACATTTCATTTGCAGCAATATTAGATAATCAGGGGCTTTTGTTAGCTTAACAAGATGCTACGGTATTTGTTTTAGAGAAAAGGCATTGACTGTATCTGCTGCCAGTGTCTTTCTTGCTGAGAGCCTGGCATCCTGGGAGTTCTCAGTTGTCTTGGTGGGTGGTGATTTCCGTCATTCCTCACCTTACTCAGACCTTCTCCAAACCTGATTTGCAAACTCAGCCAATAATACTTTTTTCTCCAGGTGTGGGACTATCTAGGACATTAGAACTGAAAAAAATTAGGTAAAGCTTTGAAGCACGGAGGAGTTCTAGTTTCTTTGGGATTTCAGAAAACCTAATCAGGACCTCCGCTGTCAGTCTGAATACCTCCACCTGTAGGGCGGACTAGTCCCTCTTGTCCCACCTAAAACTGAAGCAGAGCTCCGTTACTGGATGGTATCGGAAGTTTGCAGAGCAGTGTTGTATTAGTTGTAAAGAATGTGGCTTTCTACCTTCTGGTTTTGAATCCCACTTTCATCACCCACTAGCTGCAATTCAGCTTTCAGACTTGTAATTTTAAGATAACACATAGCAAACACTCAAAAATGCTATTTGTTATCCTTCTATCTGTTGTGGAGGTTTGGTATAGCATAGTAGAAATTGGAGGCAGACCTGGGTTTGAATGCACGCTTTATGGCTTGAGCCTCTGTAGTCTGTTTAATATATGCACATGTCCTTGTTTTGAGAATTAAATGAATAATGTGTGTAAATCCTGGCACATGGCAGTCTATCAGTATTCGTTGGATGGCTATAAACTATAGAGCACCTAGTACATAGTGAGAGCTGAACTGATGGCAGCTGTTAACAATTTGGGTCTGCCTTCAGCCTTCTCTAGAGTTTTGGGGGTTTTATTCATTGTATCTTGAATGCGTTTTAAAGGAACATAGTGTGACTTATTTGAATGTGCATCTTGGAGAGGAGTATGTTAACATTTTCTCTGAGGCTATTATCCCACATTGAACTTATTTTAGGAAACATTCATTGCTTTGTTCAGTGTTTCTTCAAGATGGTACATAAACCTTAAAATTGAATATACAATTCTTGTAACTCAAGCATGCTTTTATTGCTTTGTTTCCTAGTTCAAACTATGTTTTAACTGATGAGCAATCACTCTGGATTGAAGATACTACAAAATCAGTTTATCAAGTAAGTTCATCACGCAACAAACCCATGATTGAACAAAATGAAAATTTAGAATTTTCTTTGTTTCAGCCCCAAATAGGAAAATAAGGATAAAGTTAAGCTCAGGTACAAGACCACAAACACTTCTTGGTTCTCTGCCTACAAACCACTCCTATGATGCAGAAAGTTGTTGAAAGCTTAGTATATTCTTTCTAATCACAGCTACTATCTGAAAACCCCCCTGATGGAGAAAGATTTTCAAAGATGGTAGAGGTATGTGTTTTATATTTACATAGTCTTCTTAGCACCCAGTAGAGTTTCAAAGTCTTCATTATGGAAATGTAATTTCTTTGTTTTTCCCAGCATATATTAAACACTGAAGAAAACTGGAACTCATGGAAAAATGAAGGCTGCCCAAGTTTTGTGAAAGAAAGGTAAATATATACTCCTCTCAAGCAATATGAGAAAGGCTTTCAGAATACAGTTTGGTATGACTATTTTACATTATGTACAGATATGTGTAAATGTATTTCATATAAAAAATGTAAATTGTATTCCATAAAAATTACAACCATTTTGATATATTTCTATTTGACATTTTTATCTCAAATTTCTTGTCATTAACTTCTCAGAACAAACTGATCTGTTATTAATTATTGGGAAAAAAATGCTGTGTACCCACTCCTTGTAATTTGTCCCCTGGTGTGGCCTTTTTGTCTTCTCTCTGATGAGTGTAATAATATGAAACTTTCATATGAAGCTTTTTTAGGAAGAAAACAGTAACTAAATTTTCTTTTACATTAAACATTTGAAATTCCAGTATGTTTTGTTCACCACAGAACATCAGATACCAAGCCGACAAGAGTAGTACGGAAGAGAACGGCTCCAGAGGACTTCCTAGGGAAAGGACCCAACAAAAAAATTCTGATGGGAAAGTAGGTTAACCTGTCTCATAGGTGGGATGTTATCATAGAGGCTTTTATATTGTGAAAATATTACTGTAAGAACTCCCAAGGTTTTGTGTTTTTCCAGTTTTTTGTGTGTTTGGTATGTACACAGATGACTAAAGCAAACCACACCCTATCAATCTGTAGGGTCCATCATGGATTCACGCATTGAGAAAAAACTTAGTTTTTTGTCTCCTGCTTCCAAAATCCATGGCTCTAGGTTCTGCCATTTTTTCCATGTCACAGACAATACAATTGCTGTTAGATTGATCCAGCTTATTTCTAGTTGTTGCATGGTACTATAATCCTTTCATTTCTTTTACCTTCTAGTTAACTATTCATCGCGTTATACTGCACTTGAATATTTTTAGAAAAAAGTAGTGGTTATCATTATCATTAAAGGGAGCTCAGCTCAGTGCTCTTGTTATGACCTAGATGGGTGGGATGGGGGGGATGGGAGGGAGAGCCAAGAGGGAGGGGATATAGGTATACATATACGATTCACTTCATTGTACAGCAGAAACTAACACAACATCGTAAGGCAATTTTACTCCAACAAAAAAAAAAGAGAGAAAAAAAATCATTAAATATATGCTTATATAGAAAATTTGCTAAATGATTAAAACTCATCACCACCCCAAAATCCACTATTTAAGTATTTTTATAGTTTTAACGTAGAAGAGAATGGTGTCCATAGAAAAATGTATTTATCTTTGTGTCTGTCTGTTTTGCAGTGAGGAGTTAACAAGGCTTTGGAATCTCTGTCCTGATAATATGGAAGCCTGTAAATCAGAGACAAGGCAGGTTTAAAATGTTTCATATGAAGTATTGCTTTTCTCAAATGTTAAACTAGAGTAGAATTTTGTCAGCTATAAGCAGAGCTCAAAAGAAATTTTAAAGTTTACTGTGGTTGACTTTGGCCCAGTAGAATATAGCTTTCCATAAAACACCTAGAAGTACTGATAAAATAATTATAGAAATCACAAAAAATAAAGATTTGCAAAAGAAGGGGGAACTAAAAACCAAAGTAAGAACTAATGCTGCCGGTTGCTTCTAGCTGGGGAGCAGTGCAAGTGATTCCCACATTGGGGAACCAGAGAACTTGGGTTTTAACGGCCACAAAAGGACAGAAAGTAAAGCCTTAGGACTGTACAAATATGTAACTGAGTTTCCCCCAAGTAAAGCTGAGGCCCTCAGTGCACACTATCTGTAAAGAAAAGGACACGGTGGGAGGAGGAGGGACTTGCTCACTGGCACAGGAAGCAAGGAGCTCATCCATTTCTACCTGAGATGTGGAGGAAAAGGAAAAAGTATTTCCTGAGAAATTATAACCACAGGTCTGCTGTCACGCCGTCTTAGAGTTTATACTACCAGCAGTATAAAGGAACGACCCTTAAGCTAAGAGGGTGAACTAAAAAGTCCCAGGCTGACAGAAAGCTTGTGGTGGGGTAGGGCGGCCACACCTTCAACCTAAGCCACACAAGGATTCTACAGGTAAGTCTGAAGATAAACTCACCATCCAAACTTAAGAAAACAATCTACCATGACTAAGAATCAGCAGACAGAAGAAGCAACTAAAAGGAACATGGCACTCTCAAAAAGGACCAGGCAAATTAGAAAAAACAAGTACTTCTTGTAGCAGTAAGAAAATATAGCCATTTTGTACAACACAAGGAATAGAACCAATATTCTGTAATAACTGTAAATAAGAACAGACATGATCCTCACTAGTTATTTTTTTAATGCCCAGGGAATATATGCCAACTTTGGAGGAATTCTTTGAAGAAGCCATTGAACAGGCAGACCCTGAAAATATGGTTGAAAATGAATTCAAGTAAGTAATGTTTCTCATGAACTAATTTCCCTAATATCTCTTAAGAACTGTATGTATACTAGAATGCTTATCAAGGCAGACAGTTGAGAGCATAGTACTTTTTCTTTCAGCTGCGTTTATGTGCCAGCTTCACATTACTGCACGTCTTGATTTCAGTGACCATTCCCATCGACTAACAAGCATGACTTAGAGTCACGCTTGTGTCAGAAAAGTAGAAAAATCCCCCTTGAGCCCACCTCTATCACTTCTTTTCTCTGTTCCCCTTCAAATCACAGTATGTCCAACAGTGGTTGATAATTACTGCCTTCATTTCCTCAGCTCCTGTTCTCTGGGTCAGCCCATGCCTGTCTCCCTATCACTCCACTGAAATAGCTCTGATCATTTTTTGACCTCTCAGCAGCATTCTCCAGTTGATCTCTCCCTGCTTAGATAATGTTTTCTTCTCTTGACACCCATCTAACTGCACTCTCCTCCTGTTTTTCCCTTAGCCTCACTGTCTCAGTCTCCATTGCTGGCTCTCCATCTAACTCAAATTTTGTAGTAACTTCAGGAGTCAGTCTTAGTTGTATCTTCCAGGTGACACCACACAGCCCCGTGGTTTTAAATAGGCATTATGGCATCGTGATCCGAGGGCAAGGGCCCTCTCATCAGCCTGCCTAGGTCAGTCCTGGGACTCTACCACTTACTGGCTAGGCTTCTAAGGGCTAATTTAAACCCTTCTTTGCTTTGTTTCGTCATCTGTTAAACAGTAATAGTACCCATCTCACAGGGTTCTTCTGAGCATTAAATAAGATGGTTCACGTTGAACCACGCACTGCCTAGCGGTAGTTTTTCAGGTGCCAAGACTGTCTCAGAGGTAATGAGGCTCATTTATGAGCAGTGACTAATAAACTAGATTGCTACTCTAAGAACTTGTGGGGACTTCCAAGTCACTTACCAAAACTCTTAAGTGGAACCAATCTGTGCTCTGGATTCTCTGTAGCTTGCCTGTTTCCAAAACATTATCTTTAGAGTTTCTCAGGTTTTTCTTACCTTACTGTATACCACCTATATTAAGGAACAGTTCGTGGATTCTGTTCTTGGTATCACTGCTTATGGTGTTGGCTACTGGATGTGTCCCTTTTAGTTTGGAGTAATTTTTATTCACTGAGGTTGATATTCAGCAAATTAAAGTTTAGATGTTATATAAATTTTTTAAAAAACAGATAAATTAACATGATGAAAACGGTTGGGTTTATAAAATATTCTGAAACTCACACCTGCAGATGGCATTGCCTGTTTGGATATCAAGTCTACTGAACATAGTGAACCTATGAGTATTTTTCTCTCTAAATGACCAGGGGGATGATCTGTCCTGCACACACAGCATCTAGCCAGTCCTGGACACATACTAATTGACTTAACTTAAAATGTATTTAAACTTTTTAAATTTAAAAACTGTTTGCTCTATATGAACCTGCCTCTTTGGACTCTGTTGGTTTCCATTTATAAGTGAACTGCTCACTGAGAGGTTCTTTAGGGCTGTGATCAGAATGAGAAGAACGGTGCCTTCAGCTACTGACCTGGGAGTATAGAATTTTGCCTGGTGAACTACATTAACTAGAAGGGAATATAGAAATAAAGAAGTATAAATTACAAGACTGATATCTCTTTTTATAGGGCTGTGAACAATTCTAATTATGGTTGGAGAGCCCTGAGACTGTTAGCACGGAGAAGCCCTCACTTCTTTCAGCCAACCAACCAGCAGTTTAAAAGTTTGCCAGAATATCTCGAAAACATGGTAATAAAGCTAGCCAAGGAATTACCAGTAAGTAACACATCAGTTTTTACATCCTTTAGTTCGCGTTACCTTCTTTTTTTAAACTGCTATTGCTGTTTGAGCTAAGAGCTGAATTTAGCCTTTATCATGTGGGGGAAAAAAAAAAATCCATAAACCCCCTTGTTTAGAATGAGAAAAAAATGCATTTGAGTATACATTTATAGGAAGTACATAAATAGATAAAGTAACTTTATATAAAAATTAACTTATTATACTTTAACTTATTTTTTCTGTGTGCCAATGCATTATATTTTATCAAAGGTAGGGCCCATGAGGTAGTGTGGTAGGCAGCTTGGCCTATCTTTCTGCTCTTTTCCGATACAATATGGTAATAACTATACTGTATGCATAAATCTGAATAAAATTACTCAAGAAAAGTGTTAAGGACATGGCTGCTCCCCCAGTCTTCCCTAGACCATTGTTACCATATGCTGAGTACTTGCAAGTCATCTTACCATACTTCTTACTGGCTCCCTTCTTCCCAGGTTGGAATAAGAGTCTTTCCAACCTTCAGTCTTCCCCGCCCACCCCTCCTTCTCCAGGTTAACACTGTCCCACTGCGATCCTTACCTGACATTCACATTTAACACTCTCAAGGGTAAAGTTCTGGGCCCCGTAATTGGAATCTCGTACCTAAATAGAAAGTATGCCCAGTTATCTGATTTTAGAAGTTGGCATTCTTTTAAAACATTCTTTTACTCATTTTAGCCTCCTTCTGAAGAAATAAAAACAGGTGAGGATGAAGATGAGGAAGATAATGATGCTTTACTGAAGGAAAATGAAAGTAAGAATTGAATTTTCTTGGCTATTTTACAAAATTGGAAAAGATTGGGGTTCTTTGTTGAGAGGTACGTTATTTGATCTACTTCTCAACTTCTACCATCTTTCTCAGCTGTTTCTTATAGTGAGGAATCTAAAACATTGCTTGATAATAACTTTTAAAATAGTACCTTTTATACAGTAAAATTTGGAAGTGTTGGGAAGAAAAGTACTTACATTTGAAGGCAACTCATACCTCTGTTAATTCTTGGGGTTTAGATTGAGGGCCACTGGTTTCAGAAGCCTTCCTAATTATAATAGAGGCAACAGCTTTAGCTTTGATTGAGTCCCTAATGATCATAAGAATGGTAATTCAACCCGTGGAGAGTACAAAAAGGAACTGTTTTACTTTTAAAATAAAGCTTATTAAAGGTGACTAATATCTCAGTGGCCCCATATTCCGTTTTATATTTTGAATCGTACACATCCTCGTACTTTGTTCATAATTTATGTTTCCTGTGTTTTCTAGGTCCTGATGTTCGGCGAGACAAACCTGTAACAGGGGACCAAATAGAGGTATTTGCCAACAAACTGGGTGAACAATGGAAGATTCTGGCCCCCTACTTGGAAATGAAAGACTCAGAAATTAGACAGATTGAGTGTGACAGTGAAGACATGAAGATGAGAGCTAAGCAGCTGCTAGTCGCCTGGCAGGATCAGGAGGGAGTGCACGCGACACCTGAGAACCTGATCAATGCACTCAACAAGTCTGGGTTAAGTGACCTTGCAGAAAGTCTAACTAATGACAATGAGACAAATAGTTAGTTTTTTTTTTTTATTATTAAAACTGTGATAAGCTTTTGTTACCAAGCAGCATTTGATAAGAGGTTCACTGGTTTTGGTAAACAATAAACATTTTTATAACAGTTGTACAGTTGGCTGGTGCTCCAAGAACAGCAGAACGCATGGTGGCTCTTGATGACTGACCTCAGGGTCTGGGGGGACAAGGGGGTAGGTTGGGAAATGGCCAAAGTAAAGTGACCTCAAGGTCACATAATATTTTTGTTAATTAAACATTTATAAAGTCAGTAAGCAATATTTAGGGGCATGGTGTTTCCTAAGATACACTATGCCAAACTGGTTTCCTGCATTCCATTAGCAGTTACAGAATTTAACTTGCTATCCTGAACATCCCACAGTAATACTTTCTGAAACTATATGACTGCTCTAGTCTCATCTATGCTTTAAAGCAGAGGATCAGCAAACAATGGTCTGTTTGTCACCTCTTTTTATAAGTAAAATTTTAATGGTACACAGCCATGCTGATTCTTTTAAGTACTGTCTATGGCTCCTTTCATGCTACAACAGCAAAGTTACATAGTTGCAACAAAGACTTATGGTCTGCAAAGCTTAAAACATTTTTAAAATACCTGGCCCATGGCAGAAAATATTCTCCAACCCCCAACTTTAAAAGAAATGGGGTGAAGTCTAAAACGTAGTTCATTTAGCCTTAGAGAACTTATTTTAAGCTCTCAAGTCATTAAAATAGGGGTACATACCTCAGGGATTGTTGTGAAGTTCAAATGAGATGTATGTGAAAGCATCCTACAAACAGCAAAGCACTATGTAGTCATCATGGCTGGAGACAGTTTCCATTCCCACGTAAGTTACCCTTTAGGGCGCTACGGTCATTGTTTTGAATCTGGAAGGAGGGCTAAGTGCCTGTCACTAAAAATATTCTTGCTGGGGCTTCACCTCACTAGTCCAACAGTGATCCAGCACAGCTCTAATATCAAAAGGGCCTCAGTGCGAGGGGCACAGCACATAAGGCACGCTCAGGAATCAATCAAGACATTTTCTTGCTTATTCTCTTTTTTCAAAGATCTTATATGAAAGGCTGAATTCTAAAATAGCCTAAATAGTTTAAAACAACACTAGTATAAGTCCGATTTCTTATACTTTATAATGCTTTTCTGGATCAAATAAAATGAAGTGTTTTGTAATGACAGTTAAGGAATTATAATTTAAAATGCTAATTCCATACAAGGCTTATATACTTTGTTCTAACCCTACCTGATCTAGTAGCTACAGCATCCTCCAAATCGTAAAATCTGAATTCTAATTCCTAAATTGGTGTCCTCAAAATTGTTCAGAACAAAATTAGTGAATAAAAAAACTTCACAAATTTACAAGCATCACACCAATATATAAAAGAATCATTACAATTCTTATGGTCTCATCCTCCCTATTCTATTCTATACCACCTCCAAGGCAAAAGGAGTACTGATTGCCAATTATTAAAGCTTAGCTGAAGAAGCTATTTACAAATAAATTTTCCTGAAATGCTTATTTTATCCCCTAGTGTTCTTAGATTATATTACATTGTTCAAACTTGAGAGGAAATGGCCATTATTCTCTAAGAATCTTATAGTTATCACTACTATGCTCTGCAGAGCATTAAAACAGCATAAGCAAAGATGAGATTTCACGATAATCCCCAAAACTTTATTATAAATATCTAACTCAAAGGAAATCAGACAAGTCAGCTGATATTCTATCCTTTTGCAACCAAGCAAGGCTCCTAAAACAAAAATGAATTGACTAGAGTATTAAAATGGAAGAAACATACCATATATTGAGATATCTCATACTCTGGTATTTCTACCATCACTTTAAAAATCGTTGGTACTAAATTTTGATAGACATTAAGAATTTGGGAGTTGACAGGGGAGTAGAAATAAACACCCAACTGAGCCAAGGAACAGATCTGATAACATGGTTGCATTCAGCATCCAAAGAACTCCATTACTTTTACAACTCTGTTCCTTTTTAAACAGAATATTATGCTAGCAGGCAAAGACTATTTTTAAATGGATGCTTAAGAGCATAGTTAAACTAACCATCTGCAGAAACTAATAGTAGTAAACATATCTGAACTTCAGCCAAGCTCCAACACTCAACAGACAAAAGACTTGAGGTCAAACGCTGTTAGTCCCTCTTTGTTTTGTTTTTTTATTAAATATCCTAATTTTCTAAAAATAAGCAACCGGAGCTTGTCAACATTATTTTTAAGGTTGATTACTACAAAACCATTGCAAAGTTAAATGTACAAACCTAGTACATCAGAGACACAGTAATAAATGTATAATCAAATGTACTATTATTGATCACAATTTATTTTAAAGTCATGAGAAGCCAGCAACAGTCAGGCTGGACAGATACTTGATTGTACCCATGTTTCCATGGGATGGGGACAGCAGCACTGAGTTACACAATGAGATCAACACTTAACTTCCTTTCCACCGTCCTGGCAAAATTTTTGTTAGATAATGCAAAGGATGGGCAGCTACTGAATCACTGGTGGTTTGAACCATGCAAAAACAACAAATAATAGAGTAATAGGTGTGCAATAAACATCTGATTGCTGAATCTTGGGCTGAAAAAGACAGGAAGAAAAATTATCACAGAAGGTAATGGTTGAAAGGCATTTCAACTCATAATTTTTAAAAATTAATCCAAGAAATAAGCTTTTTAAAAACGTCTTCCTGTCACTTTTATATAGGGCAGCACAGTCCAAAGGCAATTTTCTCTTTTCTGTTATTTTTTAGGTCGATAACACAGAGTGGTCTGCTTCTGCCCTCTTTTGTTCCACATGAGGGGAAACATGTAAAACCACCTAAAAATCTTCCTTTAAAGCTCTGGGTTATAGAAATGATCAACAAACAACATTTATTTCACACCTAAGCATAAATAGCTAAAATGAAGATTACTGTTCACTTTCCTCTTCCATTATTTCAATTCTGCGAGGCCCATAGAGTAGAACATAAGCTATATGCCAGTCTCCACCACCAGAAAGCCTCAAGATATCCTCTGGTGTCACGATGCTGACCTTATCATCATCAAACTTAATCCATTCATCTAAAGTGCAAAAGAGAAGAATGAAATTAATCTCATATATGATTTTTTTCAGAGTTCCATTGCAAAAGAGGTACTGAGTAATTTTATGTACAGTAGTATTCCATCTGCCATACCAACAGTTCTCAAAGAGTGGTCCAGGGACTACTCAGGTTCAAGATCTTTTCAGGGGTTCCATGAAGGTTACAACCATTTTTATAACACTCCTAAAGCATTATTTCCCTTTTCCCCCTCATTCTGTGAAGTGTGCTTTGGAATTCTCCAGAGGTTACACAATGTGTGATAAAGCAGCAGACTGAAGGCAAAAACAGGAGAATCCAGCTGTCTCCTATTAAGCCTAACAAAACAGACTTAGAAAAATGTAAATCAATATCATTTTTTGCCTTTTTTTGTTTTGGAAAAGATTGTAATTTTTATTTTGAAAATGTTATTTATGTTAATATGTAATGACTTCATTACTGTCAGTTTTAAAAGAATTAACTTTTCAGTTTTAATTTCTATTATAGTAAATATTAAGAGATAATCCTCATAAACAGAAGCTCTCTGGGATCCTCAATAATTTAAGAATGCAAAAGGAGTTCTGAGATCAAAAAGTTTGAGAACAAATGTGCTAAAAATCTAAACAACTTATCAAAATAGTATGGAACAATTAAAAAAAAAACAGAATCTTTACCTTGTTTCCTTTTCACCCATGATACATAATGACCTGAAGAGCTAGATCTTCCCTGATGTGTTAGCACTGCTTGTAAGTCATAGTATCCACAATTATTGGAGCCAATGTCTAAAGAAAGATGTAAACCCAATAATATTAGAAATGAACAGATATGTGCTTTCTCAAGCTAAGTAACAAGCAAGAACAACTCAAGTTTAGCCTAGAGAAGTACTACTTTATTGTTAAAATCCAATAAGATACTACTGTCCAATTAAAGGTTCATGAAAGATGTTTTAAGCAGTATGCTACCATTCATAGAACATATATTCACTAAAAAGTGATTTTTTTACTATCTCATACTAGAGTAAATTATAAGAAACAACTTTTTTTAAAAGCACAGTACCTGAAAAAAACAGATATGTGGAAAGACAGTAATTTTACCTTAAAAAAAAAAACACTACACACAGTAAAAGTCAACTGAAATGAAGATTTCACTTACCATCAGCAAAAGAAAAGGGTTCATACTTAACTTCTTTTGGGGGACTACTCTTTTTGTCACTCTGAGGGGAAAAAAATTTTAATTTTAAGTTTTCATGATATTGGAAATAAAATTTATATTCTCAATGAGTATCCATCTCCACAAATATTTACTGTCTATAATGCAAATCACCAAGGCAAGACAAAGAAAAAATATGATCTGCCTTACAAATTGCTCAAATGATACAGTTACAGTTAACATAAAGCTGTAAACCCAAAAGTCCTACTCTTTAACAACATACAGTCTCATATGTATAGTAGGAGATCCTGATTACAGAACCAACTTCAAACCACTAAACCTAGAGCACACCAGTGAATACAAGAGTACAAGTAAACACTGCTCTAGGGTAAAAAAAGAAAACCCAATTCTGCAACTTTTCCAGAATACTATCAAACCATATAGGTGAAGATAAAAGAAAACCTGCCTCAAAAAAACAAGTCGAATTACTGCAATTAATATTATATCTACTAAGCCACGGCCACCTGCCACTTCAGCTCAAATGAACTAAAATATTTAATTCAGCAAATATTTACCTAAATTAAGAGGCATGATTTACAACTTTAAACAAGGGTACTTCAGTGGGAACTCTCTTGCCTCAACCCATTTCAGTGTGTAATATAAAAACAACTAAGCAGGGGCTTCCCTGGTCACGCAGTGGTTAACAATCTGCCTGCCAATGCAGGGGACACAGGTTCAAGCCCTGGCCCAGGAAGATCCCACATGCCGCGGAGCAACTAAGCCCGTGAGCCACAACTACTGAGCCTTCACTCTAGGGTCTGCGATCCACAACTACTGAAGCCCACGTGCCTAGAGCCCGTGCTCCACAGCAAGAGAAGCCACCACAATGAGAAGCCCGCGCGCCGCAGAGAAGAGTAGCCCCTGCTCGCCACAACTAGAGAAAGCCCGCGTGCAGCAACAAAGACCCCAACACAGCCAAAAATAAATAAAATTTAAAAAAAAAAACTTACTTAGGCATATGGGCACAAAGTTCTTGAAGACTATAATGATAATGAAGACAATGCAAGCAGTTTAAAAGATAGCTAAAGTGACAAGAAGCCAAAGGATCTTACAACAAAGAAAGGCAATTAGGTCAACCATTCCTTTATATATTTTTAACACCTAGAGCAACCCAAAAAAGGCTATACAAAGAAACACATTAAAAAACATTACACATGAGTTTCCCTGGTGGTGCAGTGGTTGGGAATCCGCCTGCCAATGCAGGGGACATGGTTTTGAGCCCTGGTCCGTGAGGATCCCACATGATGTGGAGCAACTAAGCCCATGTGCCACAACTACTGAGCCTACGCTCTAGAGCCCGCGAGCCACAACTGCTGAGCCCGTGCACCACAACTACTGAAGCGTGAAAGCCGTAGAGCCCACGCTCCACGACGAGAGGCCACTGCAGTGAGAAGCCCGCGCACCATAGCAAGGAGTGGCCCCTGCTTGCCGCAACTAGAGGGAGCCTGTGTGCAGCAACAAAGACCCAATGCAGCCAAAAATAAAATAAATTTTTTAAAAACCAAATTTTTCAAAAAAAATTATACATAAACTAGAATTCTAAAAAATGTTCATGTAACCTACAAGAAGGGAAAACAGAAACAAAAATCAGAACAAACAGCAAAATATAAAATAGATTCAAACACTAACATATTAAGAATTACATGAAACATAAATGGTCTAAATGTACCAATAAAAAGACAGAGGTTAACACAGGATTAAAAAACATGACCCAACTATATGCTGTCTATAAAAAACTACCTTCAAATATAGCATGGGCAAATTTAAAGTAAAAGAATGGAAAAAGGTGTATCATGCAAACATTAACAAAAAGAAAGCAGCAGAGGCAATATTAATATCAGATAAAGTAGACTACAGAACAAAGAAAATGACCACAAACCGAGATGGACACTGCATAATAATCAAAGAATCACTCCACCAAGACGACAGAGCAATCCTAAATGTGTATGCACCAAATAACAGTTACAAAACATGAAAAGCAAAAAGCTAACAGAACTGAATTAATGGAGAAACATACAAATCCACAATTTTAGTTGAAGATTTCACTACTCCTCTTTCAACAGCTGACAGAAAAACAGGAAGGTTACAGGAAAAAGCAACAACACCATCAACCAACTGGATCTAATCAACATCACATAATACTCCACTCAACAACCGTAAAATACACATTCTTTTCAAGTGCCCATGGAACATTTACCAAGATAGATCACATCCTGAGCCATAAAGCAAACCTCAACAAATTTAAAGGAATTTAAATCACATGAGGGTGTTTTCTCACCACAATCGACTCAAACTAGAATCAGTAACAAAAAGATAACAGGAAATTTTCCAAACACTTGTATATTAAACAAGACATTTCTAAATGATCCAAGGTCAAAGAGAAGTCTCAATTTTTTTAAAAATACAAGAAACATAATGAAAATGGAAATGCAATACAACAATTTGTAGGACACAATCTGAAAGCACTGCTAAGAGGAAATTTACAACACTAAATGCACACATCAGAAAACAGGAAGTCTGAAATAAAAGATCTAAGTTCCCACACCATAAGGACCTAGAAAAAGAGGAGGAAAATAAACCCAAAGCAAGCAGAAAACAAGAAATAATAAGAGTAAAAATCAATAAAACGAGATGCAGAAAAATAGAGAAAAATCAATGAAACGAAATGCTAGTTCTCTGAAAAGAGCAATAAAATTGACAATCCTCTAGCAAGACTGACAAAGAGAAAAAAAATAGACACAAATTTACAATATCAGGAATGAAACAGGGGACAGATATCGCTACACACCGTGCTAACATCAGAATAATCATCATCCTAGGAACAACTCTGCACACATAAAATTGACAAGCTAGATGAAATGGATCAATTCCACGAAACGACAAACTACCAAAACATACCCAATATGAAATAAATTTGAATAGCCCATAACTATAAAGTTGAATTTTTAATTTAAAGACTCCTGAAAAAGGGCTTCCCTTGGTGGCGCAGTGGTTGAGAGTCCGCCTGCCGATGCAGGGGACACGGGTTTGTGCCCCAGCCTGGGAAGATCCCACATGCCACGGAGCAGCTAGGCCCATGAGCCATGGCCGCTAAGCCTGCGCATCCGGAGCCTGTGCTCTGCAATGGGAGAGGCCACAACAGTGAGAGGCCCGCGTACCGCAAAAAAAAAAAAACAAAAAAAAAAAAACAAAAAAAAACTCCTGAAAAAGAACTCTGCAGGCCAAGACTGTCTGACCAAGACAATTCTACCAAACGTTTAAAAGAGAACTAACACCAATTCTACACAATCTCTTTCAAAAAAAATAAGAGAAAAAAACAGCTAATAAACCAATTCAGGAGAGTAGAGGATGTAAGATCAATATACAAAAATCAACTGCAATGAATGCAAAAATGAAATTTTTAAAAACTATGCCATTTACAAAAACATCAAAAAGAATAAAATAGTTACAAATAAATTTAACCAAAGTACAAGAAGTGGACTTTCCTGGTGGCTCAGTGGTTAACAATCTGCCTGCCAATGCAGGGGACACGGATTCGAGCCCTAGTGTGGGAGGATCTCACATGCCGTGGAGCAACTAGGCCCGTGCGCCACAACTACTGAGCCTGCACTCCGGAGCCCGCGAGCCACAACTACTGAAGCCCGCACGCCGCAACTACTGAGCCTGTGAGCCACAACTGCTGAAGCCTGCACGCCTAGAGCCCATGCTCCGCAACAAGAAAAGTCACCACAACGAGAAGCCCGCACGCACACCACACAAAGAAGAGCCCCCAGTCACCGCGCGCGACCAGAGAAAGCCTGCACCAGCAACAAAGACCCAACACAGCCAAAATTTAATTAATTAATTTTTTTTTAAAAAAGAACGGGGTAGGGGGAAAGGAGAGTGGATTTGGCTACAAAGGGACAGCATGAGGGATCGTTGTGGTAGAGGAAATGTACTGCATCTAGACTACATCAAAGTCAGTATCCTGGTTGTGATATTGTATTACAGCTTTGCAAGATGTTACCACTAGGAGAAACTGGGTAAAAGGTACTCTATTATTTCTTATAACTTCATGTGATTCTACAATTATCTCAAAATAAAGTTTAATTTTTTTAAAATTGCTTTTAACACACACACACAGTAACCTGCAGAAGAATTTAATTTTAAAATTTGGTATATAATATCACACTGGAAATATTCCTATTTACCAGGAAATATCTTTTTCCTTTTGAAGAAAATCCAACATATAATTCAGCTGTCCCTTCTCTGAATTTAAAATATACAATTTATTAAATATATAAAGTTGCTAAGGTTATAATTTTAACAGTTATAGGTGCTTGTTAAAAGATATGACTTAAGTTGTCACAGTGGGCATAATGAAGCAATATTCGATAACACTAACTCCATTTTAAAAAATGGAGATGCCTTACAAGGAAAATAATAAAATAACTCTGAATTTTACAAGGCAAGATTTTACGTGAAGTGCTTTGAGGAAATAAATATTGATATAAAAGGAATATAAGCTGAAGATTTTTATGGGAAAAGAAAATATTAAGTTTATTCTACCATGAAGGACCCATTTAGCATAGCTAGAGTTCTTTTTCTTATGCTAAAACACACCTAAAACTTTAAGGACTTGCACCAATATCTGCAAGATTTGTATATATGCTAAACACAGGTTCATCCATTTTTACTAACAGGTTAACAATATAAAATGAATACTGGACACGGATTAAAGATAAACATATTAAGATTAGAAAATGACCAATAAGAACCTACTGTCTTTGGCTGATGATTTACTTTTTTATCTTCCAGATCCTTGAATTTTGATCGAAAAGAAATCATTTTCTCTTGAAGTTCTGGTGTACACAGTTCGTACACATCCAACATAAGAGGAAATTTAACATCCTATATACAAACCAAAAGAAAAAGGGTAAACAGACTTATAAAGGTAGTTATTTAAAATATTTATCACACTTTTTTAAGTACTGCTTTCATATTCAAATAAAGTTGAAAATAAGAACTGTAAAAATCACGTGGAAATCTAAGCATTTGAAAATATGTTTATTTTCAATCTTGTCCTAACTTTTTTTTTTTTTTTTTTTTTGCGGTACGCAGGCCTCTCACTGTTGTGGCCTCTCCCGTTATGGA
Organism: Aethalodelphis obliquidens; assembly: GCF_003676395.1. Taxonomy (NCBI): domain Eukaryota; kingdom Metazoa; phylum Chordata; class Mammalia; order Artiodactyla; family Delphinidae; genus Aethalodelphis; species Aethalodelphis obliquidens. The sequence goes on from NW_020837976.1 coordinate 899,720, forward strand.
GCACAGGCTCCGGACGCGCAGGCTCAGCGGCCATGGCTCACGGGCCTAGCCGCTCTGTGGTATGCGGGATCCTCCTGGACCAGGGCACGAACCCGTGTCCCCTGCACCAGCAGGCGGACTCTCAACCAGTGCGCTACCAGGGAAGCCCGTGGTCCTAACTTTAAGATAAAGAAATTTTTAACTTTTCCATTAAACATTTTAACCCATGAAACTGGCCGCAGAGGAGTTACCAAAAATTTAAACAACAGGGACTTCCCTGGTGGCCCAGTGGTTAAGAATCCACCTCCCAATACAGGGGACATGGGTTCAATCCCTAGTCAGGGAACTAAGATCCCATATACCATGGAGCAACTAAGCCTGCGTGCTCTAGAGCCCACGCACAACTAGATAGCCCATGTGCCGCAACTACTGAGCCCGTGTGCTCTGGAGCCCCACACACCACAACTAGAGAGCCCACATGCTGCAATTACTGAGTCTGTGCGCTCTGCAGCCCGTGCGCCACAACTAGAGAGCCCGAGTGCTGCAACTACTGAGCCCACATGCTCTAGGGCCTGCGTGCCACTAGAGAGAAGCCCACATGCTGCAAAGAGCCCATGCGCCACGACGAAAGATCCCGCATGCTGCAATGAAGATCCCGTGTGCTGCAACTAAGACCCAATGCAGCCAAATAAGTTTTTTTTTTTAATTTAAACAATTAAAGAAGCATTTCAGAAATACTAGACTAGCAGATATTTCAACTACATTTAACCTGTTCCTATGACCCTAAGTATATCTGAAAATGTATTATAAATTTCAGCTCAAGAGGCTAAAATTACATATACCTCTCCCAAGGATCAGACTCTATGGATGCACAGCAGAGCTACAGTTCAACAAAACAGATAAATCATAAGGTTAGCTCTGACGTCAAACGATTACAATTTAAGTATTCCTTGGGCACCAGTAATTTAACACTCTCCTTTCACCTGGAAGAAAGGAACCGCCTAGAATAGAGTGTGTTATATTGCCCCTTACCCCACTCCCGTCCCCAAACCTACTGGACCAGTATCTCTGGAACTGAGGATCTGGTCTAGGGCAATATTTCTGGGGAATGGATGGCATCCATCAGAATTACCTGGGAACCTTTTGAAAAATGTAAGACCTACTAAGGCTCCACTTAATCAGATGCTTGGTGGCAGTTGAGGGGCAGGCGTGTGTATGATTTAAAATAAAAAGGACAATAGATAATTCCAAAATATATTCTTGATTAAGAACCACTTGTCTAATGTTAGTAACTTCCCTATTTATAGTATTTTAAAGTGAGTTTACCCCTAAAAGAATAAAGAAACCTATTGTAAGTTATGAATTACCTTCAAAGAATTACAATAATTCATTATAGTAAAGTTCATTACTAACCTTAAGAACTTTGGCATTCACAGATTCCTTCTCTTTATAAAAAAATCGAACCATCTGAATAGTCAAGTAAGCAGGCAACCGGCTGATCTTGGACTGAGGAGAAAAAGTGGAAAGAAATTCTGTAACATACAAATACCACGCAAATTTTTAATTCCTCAGTTTGGTAAAAACAAAGACTGGGTAATATTAATTAGCTGGAAACCCTTCTAGTAAATGGAACTGGATTCCAAAACTTACAGATTTGATGTACAAAGCATTTCTTTGCAATGTTGGAGACTGTTTGGTGATTTCTTCCTGAAGTCGCTAAAAAAGAACATAACAGAAGTCCAAACATTAAAGAATTTTCTTCTGCAATACAGTTATATCTTTAATTCTTTTAAAAATTATCAGCACTACTAATTAATAGACAACACACAGGACGTCAACGGATTTATACCCCTGAGAAATAATTTGAATGAAGACAATGTGGGAAGGCTTTTAGATATGGTTCAGTTCTTAAAAGGCATCAATTTTTACTGGCATGAACTCCTCAGAATGTAAATAATATTTGAAGTCTTTTACTTATGACCCAAATGCTCAGATTCTGAGAGTTTATACTGTATTTTATACAACCTAAGGAAGTCTTTCATGGTATTCCTCTACTTATGGATCAACAGAATATTCATATTAGAAGAAAATTAAGAGAATGCAGATAACCCTTGTTCTTTACGCTTTATTTAGCAAAGCCTTCCAGAACAAATCAGTTATTGCTAAATCTGAGAAAAGTCGTAACACAGAAAACCTCTAATCTAATAAATGTGGGAAAGCCTTTAGCCATTATATCTTATAACCATCATGTCTGCCATTACACTCCTTACAGCCTGTGTGACACTGAGCAAGACAGTTATCCCTCTGGGCATCATCTGTAAATGGTGCATGGTCTGTAAATGGTGCTAACAGCATTTAACGTGACAGTGCTATTGTTAGAATTACATGAGTTTGTACATGGAGAAAACTTGGAGAACTATTTGGTATATATTCTATGTTCAACAAGCATGTTATACTTGTATAAAAATTGTTTCAGGTTTGATTTTTTTAAATTACTAATTACAAAAGAAAGCACCATGGCGTAGCTTTTTAACATTTAACCAAGTTTATCTGGCAACAAAGAGGTAAAGAAATGTGGAGCAAAATTACTCAAAAATAAAACGAATGATGATAAGAAATCTAAAAAATTACCAAGACAACAAATACAACATCTCATTAATACATGTTGTTAAAGAAAGAATACATGGTACAATGTTACTCATCAGGTAAGCTACATATCATTATCATCAATTCATGATCATCTAGAAGTTCCAGGTATACTTAGTTTTCCTGGAATTTTATAAAATTACGAAGAATACACCCTGGAGAGTCCCTGCCGAAACATTCTATACCACACTCTCCAATTAACATTTACAGCACGTTTTGATGCCCCAAAACTTGCATCATAATTTTTTATAGGACTTAGGGCGGTAAGCTAGTATCTGTATGCTTTTATTTTTACTTTTTTTTTAACATCTTTATTGCAGTATACAATGGTGTGTTAGTTTCTGCTTATAATAAAGTGAATCAGCTATACATATACATATATCTCCATATCTCCTCCCTCTTGCATCTCCCTCCCATCCTCCCTATCCCACCCCTCTAGGTGGTCACAAAGCACCGAGCTTAACTCCCTGTGCCGTGTGACTGCTTCCCACTAGCTATCTATTTTACATTTGGTAGTGTATATGTCCATGCCACTCTCTCACTTCTTCCCAGCTTACCCTTCCCCTTCACCTTGTCCTCAAGTCCATTCTCTACGTCTGCATCTTCATTCCTGTCCTGCCCCTAGGTTCTTCAGAACCATTTTTTTTTCCTTAGATTCCATATATATGTGTTAGCATATGGTATTTGTTTTTCTCTTTCTGACTCACTTCACTCTGTATGACAGATTCTAGGTCCATCCACCTCACTACAAATAACTCAATTTCGTTTCTTTTTATGGCTGAGTAATATTCCATTGTATGTATGTGCCACATCTTCTTTATCCAGTCATCTGTCGATGGACACTTAGGTTGCTTCCATGTCCTGGCTATTGTAAATAGAGCTGCAATGAACATTGTGGTACATGACCCTTTTTGAATTATGGTTTTCTCAGGGTATATGCCCAGTAGTGAGACTGCTGGGTGGTATGGTAACTCTGTTTTTAGTTTTTTAAGGAACCTCCATATGGTTCTCCATAGTGGCTGTATCAATTTACATTCCCACCAACAGTGCAAGAGGGTTTTCTCCACACCCTCTCCAGCATTTATTGTTTGTACGTTTTTTGATGATGGGCATTCTGACTTATAATGAGGTGATACCTCATTGTAGTTGTGATTTACATTTCTCTAATGATTAGTGATGTTGAGCATCCTTTCATGTGTTTGTTGGCAGTCTGTATATCTTCTTTGGAGAAATGTTTATTTAGGTCTTCTGCCCATTTTTGGATTGGGTTGTTTGTTTTTTTGTTATTGAGCTGCATGAGCTACTTGTCAATTTTGGAGATTAATCCTTTGTCAGTTGCTTCATTTGCAAATATTTTCTCCCATTCTGAGGGTTGTCTTTTCATCTTGTTTATGTTTCCTTTTGCTGTGCAGAAGCTTTTAAGTTTCATTAGTTCCCATTTGTTTTTGTTTTTATTCCCATTTCTCTAGGAGGTGGGTCAAAAAGGATCTGGCTGTGATTTATGTCAAAGAGTGTTCTGCCTATATTTTCCTCTAAGAGTTTTATAGTGTCTAGCCTTACATTTAGGTTTTTAATCTATTTTGAGTTTATTGTTGTGTATGGTGTTAGGGAGTGTTCTAATTTCATTCTTTTACATGTAGCTGTCCAGTTTTCCCAGCACCACTTATTGAAGAGGCTGTCTTTTCTCCATTGTATATTCTTGTCTCTTATCAAAGATAAGGTGACCATATGTGTGTGGGTTTATCTCTGGGCTTTCTATCCTGTTCCATTGATCTATCTTTCTGTTTTTGTGCCAGTACCATACTGTCTTGATTACTGTAGCTTTGTAGTATAGTCTGAAGTCCAGGAGCCTGATTCCTCCAGCTCTGTTTTTCTTTCTCAAGATTGCTTTGGCTATTTGGCGTCTTTTGTGTTTCCATACAAATTGTGAAACTTTTTGTTCTAGTTCTGTGAAAAATGCCATTGGCAGTTTGATAGGGATTGCACTGAATCTGTAGATTGCTTTGGGTAGTACAGTCATTTTCACAATGTTGATTCTTCCAATCCAAGAACATGGTATATCTCTCCATCTGTTAGTATCATCTTTAATTTCTTTCATCAGTGTCTTATAGTTTTCTGTGTACAGGTCTTTTGTCTCCTTAGGTAGGTTTATTCCTAGGTATTTTATTCTTTTTGTTGCAATGGTAAATGGGAGTGTTCCCTTAATTTCTCTTTCAGATTTTTCATCATGTGTATAGGAATGCAAGAGATTTCTGTGCACTAATCTTGTATCCTACTACTTTTACCAAATTCATTGATTAGTTCTAGCAGTTTTCTGGTAGCATCTTTAGGATTATCTATGTATAGTATCATGTCTTCTGCAAATAGTGGCAGCTTTACTTCTTCTTTTCCGATTTGGATTCCTCTTATTTCTTTTTCTTCTCTGATTGCTGTGGCTAAAACTCCCAAAACTATGTTGAATAACAGTGGTGAAAGTGGACAACCTTGTCTTGTTCCTGATCTTAGAGGAAATGGTTTCAGTTTTTCACCATTGAGAACGATGTTGGCTGTGGGTTTGTCATATATGATCTTTATTATGTTGAGGTAAGTTCCCTCTATGCCTACTTTCTGAAGGGTTTATATCATAAATGGGTACTGAATTTTGGGGAAAGCTTTTTCTGCATCTAGAGAGATGATCATATGGTTTTTCTTCTTCAATTTGTTAATATGGTTTATCACATTGATTTGCATATATTTACGTATGCTTTTCAAGTGAACTTCTCTTAAAAGCCATTATGCCTCACCACACCTCTTCCCTCAGTTATCACAGGGCAAAGAATAGCACTATTTATCTATCTGTTTCTTATAGAAACATTTACCAATACTTCCCCTAACCAATCTTACCCCAAACTGTAAATGAGAGCTCCCTGACAACAAATAATCTTGTTTTCAATGTAATCCCTGCCCCAATTCACTGCCCATCATTCAAGAGATGTACATATTCCCCCAAACCATATCAAATAAATGTTAGGCAAGCAAAATTGTTCTTTTTTATCAATCTGCTCATTAGGGTGGATTCTTTAGTATGGCACTGGGGAAACAGTACTAACTGAATAATAAGACAAGCAAGTTTTATTTCTGGCTCTGCCAGAAACCAATTAAGTCACTTAAATTCTAGGGCCTCAACTTTAATACTAGTGCAATGGCAGAATGACTACATGCCCGTATTTGCACAGTACAACCCCAGTTTTTACCTCACAATTATTAATATATCCTCATTATAATACCCTCAGAGGCCTCCTTTGAGCCTCTGGCCACAACATTTTTGTCAACCAATCAATACACAACCTTGTTTTATGTGTGTTTCTGCTATTTAATGACACCTTAACATACACTGAACTCACAGTCAAGTAAACTATAACTCATCCCTGAATGAAGCTTATCTAACAAAGGTTATTTTCTCCTTAAGGCACATCACAGCCTTCTTGCACTTAGAACACCAGACAGCACTTCAGCATTATGCCTGAAGGCCATTATAAACAGCAAGATCACCAACAAAAAGCACAAAAATGCAAGAAATGTGGCATTAAAATTACTGCAAAAAGGGTACTTGTTTATAGTATGAACACTGAAACAAGAAGGCAGAGTGGGCTTCCCTGGTGGCGCAGTGGTTGAGAGTCCGCCTGCCGATGCAGGGGACACAGGTTCGTGTCCCGGTCCGGGAAGATCTCACATGCCGCGGAGTGGCTGGGCCCGTGAGCCATGGCCGCTGAGCCTGCGCGTCCAGAGCCTGTGCTCCGCAATGGGAGATGCCACAACAGTGAGAGGCCCGCATAGCGCAAAAAAAAAAAAGGCAGAGCATCACCTTTGGGGACCTCAGGTGAAACAGTGTGAGTCAGGCAACTCAAAATTTTTGTCACCCTGTGCATATCTACAAATGACCATGAAAGCACCATGAGTACTGATGTTGGGGTTACAAATACATTTTAGCAAGTAGGTGTATTTGCAAATACAGAATCTACGAACAATGGGGAGGAACTGCAATTGTCCTTACCAACTTAAGTCCTGTAAAAAGATACTTGACTTCTTGATTGATAAAACAGCTAAGCTGAAGCTGACTTTCCTTTCCTTTACTGACTTCTTCTTCTTCAGATTCTGTACATTTCATGCTTTGAAAAATAAGATAAGGAATTTTCCAATAGGCATTCAATTTGTTATATAATCTTGAATAAGTTATCCTAATGCTATTAAAATTAATAGCATCATTCACTGGTATTTAAAACATTTCAGTCTTCCAATAGAGATTCATTTTAATATACTTAAAAATGCTCATTCACTTACCAACAATACGGATTAATGAATGTGTGTAAAAGGATAAACTCTCAACAAATTTAAGTTGGTATTTATAGTCTTAAAATGGTCTTAATAACCCAACGATAGATAAACAAATCTTTTTCTAAGTTTCCACCCATGATGTAGAAAATAGTATTCTCCTAAATTCATGTTTTATTAATTATATCAATCTCATGTATATAATTTAGCTGATTTATCCCATTTCATAATTAAAAGTTAATTCTCTATGAGGTGAATTAATGAGGTATTCTGCTAAAGGTGTTCTTAGGAAAAAATATGAATGTCCTTAAAGAGTACATTTATCTAAACTTCAAGAGCACTCCAAAGGGTGTATTTTTCCAAATTCCTAATTTCCATATTTTTTAAGCATAAAAACCTCTGAAGAATTTTCCTTCATATCCCACCCACCACTCCAGCAGGCAACAACGCTATTTATACCAATTCACTTCTAAGTTACGATTACAGTCATACTAATCTTGGCTCATAAGGATACGTAGTTTCAAATTCAACTCCGAAGAACTGATCAATTAAACTTTTCTTTTTAGAAGGTGTCACTGCTGGTACAGATGAAGAATCTGTCTGCAAAAGTTAAGATGAAATAAAAATTCCAACTTTACTTCATATGGATATTAATGTACATTGGCTCCCACACAATCCAGTTTAGTAACACACATTTAGACTTTTTAAAATGTAATCCCTTTCTGTAAAATTCTTCTACTGATCAAAAAATATTACCAAAAAATTACAGATGCTCAATAATCTCAATTGATTAAATTTAGCAAATAATTCATTGAATTCAAGCATCAAATGCAAGCTGTCAAGTTCCAACTACAGATTCAGCATCTAAAGTATTCAAGTACATGTCTACCTATTAAGATGAACTGACTTTAGGGTGGGGGTGGGATAGAGAATCAAAGTCTATATTCACAAATGTATTTCAATTACCTCTTTAACAGTATCATCCTCTATAGCTTCCAATTTCTGTTGCAATACTCGCATCATTTGTATCCAACATTCATTAGCATCCTGTAATTTAAAAAGTGACACAGTAAGTAATCCTGGCTATTACAGTGTTTGATCTATAAAATGCTTCCAAAGTAATTACTGTTTCCTTAGAGAAGGGGAAGGAAGTTTTTTTCTTAAAAAATATTAAGCCAAATTAAATATTATATGATCTTCAAAACAATGAAGAATTCCAGAATAGTTTATTCATTCATTCAAGAGATGTTTCGTGAATTCATCATTATGCTAAACACTATTCTAGACACTAGGAATACACAACAGTCAACAAAACAGAAAAAGTTCTAATGGGGAACATAAACAAAATATAACAAATTCAAGTGAAGAGAGGGTTATGAAGGAAAAAAAAGCAATATGGGAGCAGAAAGTGATTAGGGGATTGTCAACAAACACATGAAGGATACTCAACATCACTAATCATTAGAGAAATGAAAATCAAAACTACAATGAGGGGCTTCCATGGTGGCGCAGTGGTTGAGAGTCCGCTGCCGATGCAGGGGACACAGGTTCGTGCCCCGGTCGGGGAAGATCCCACATGCCGCAGAGCGGCTGGGCCCGTGAGCCATGGTCGCTGAGCCTGCACGTCTGGAGCATGTGCTCCATAACGGGAGAGGCCACAACAGTGAGAGGCCTGCGTACCGCAAAAAAAAAAAAAAAAAAACTACAATGAGGTATCACCTCACACTGGTCAGAATGGCCATCGTCGAAAAATCTACAAACAATAAATGCTGGAGAGAGTGTGGAGAAAAGGGAAACCTCTTGCACTGTTGGTGGGAATGTAAATTGACACAGCCACTATGGAGAACAGTATGGAGGTTCCTTAAAAAACTACAAATAGAACTACCATACGACCCAGCAATCTCACTACTGGGCATATACCCTGAGAAAACCATAATTCAAAAAGAGACATGTACCACAGTGTTCACTGCAGCTCTATTTACAATAGCCAGGACATGGAAGCAACCTAAGTGTCCATCAACAGATGAATGGATAAAGAAGATGTGGCACATATATACAATGGAATATTACTCAGCCATAAAAAGAAACGAAATTGAGTTATTTGTAGTGAGGTGGATGGACCTAGAACCTGTCATACAGAGTGAAGTAAGTCAGAAAGAGAAAAACAAATACCATATGCTAACACATATACATGGAATCTTAAAAAAAAAAAAAAAAGGTTCTGAAGAACCTAGGGGCAGGACATGAACAAAGATGCAGATGTAGAGAATGGACTTGAGGACAAGGGGAGGGGGATGGGTAAGCTGGGACGAAGTGAGACAGTGGCATGGACATATATACACTACTAAATGTAAAACAGATAGCTAGTGGGAAGCAGCTGCATAGCACACGGAGATGAGCTAGGTGCTTTGTGACCACCTAGAGGGGTGGGATAGGGAGGATGGGAGGGAGATGCAAGAGGGAGGAGATATGGGAATATATGTATATGTATAGCTGATTCACGTTGTTATAAAGCAGAAACTAACACACCATTGTAAAGCAATTATACTCCAATAAAGATGTTAAAAAAAAAAAAAAAGAAAGTGATTAGGGGAAGGGAAGTGTGCTGTTTCAATAGGACTGTCAAGGAAAGCCTCTGATGCCTTGACATTTGAGCCATGATACCTGAATGAGGTGAGGAAGCAAGCCATGCACCTGGGAGCCAAAGGAACAAGAGCAAAGGCCCTACCGAAAGAGGATACTTGGGGGGTTTTTTAAAAATAGCAAGGAAGTCAGTGTATCTGGAGAGAATTGAGCAAGGGGAAGAGTGGCACATGATAAGCTCAGAGAGGTAGCCAGGAGCTAGACTGTTTAGGACTGAGACAGAAAGTCACTAGGAGGTACTGAACAAGGAAACCAGCATAGTCTTATTTACATTTTTAAAAGGACTCTGGGGCTGTATAGAGAAACACCACAAAAGGCAGAAGCAAGATGATCAGTTAACAGACTACTGCACCTCTCCAGGCAAGAGATAATGGTGGTGTGAACTACAGAGGACTGATTATTTGTATTTCCAAATATAATCCAGTAAGTGTAGGACGCCTAAATTTTACATTTACAAAATAAAAACCACAGAACCTTGCCCTGATTACCTGTTGAAGATATTGTCCTTGTTCGCCCTTCTCTGCAAACTGTGGAAAAGCCATGTGCAAAAACTGCAGTAGAATAATAGGTGGAATACTAGAAGAAGTTTTATCCATGGAATCAAACAAATCTCTAAGGGCTTAAAAACAAAGCAAATACTTCCTTAGTAAAATAGTGACATATTTAATACATGCTACTGTAAATTAATTCTCAATTAATACCAAGAAATGCCTATTATTTTTAAGTATATGTATTCCTTTTGCAATTGTTGGATCCCTAATAAGAAAATAATTTGTTTTTAAATCTTAACTCACCAGAAGACTTTACAATACAATCACTAGATATAAACAATGTCTCTCTCTCCTTGACAGCCTTTGTCTTCCCTAATAAAGCAAGGTATATTCATTTAATACAGACAACACATAACTTCTGTCTAGGAATCACAGAGGCATGATGTTACAGTTCCGCCATTATCAGGACGTCAGGTGACCACTCCCAGCCCTCCTCCCTTTAAGCCCATACTTGGTTCCCGTGTACTGAACTCCTGAGTATTGAAATCTGGAGTATGTTTAAATGAAGTATGTTATCCTCTCTCAACATGACCATAAATCCCATGATGGTCATAAACTCAACCCTGCTCTTGAGTTCAGAATACTTTTTTCTCTGTTGACTCCCTAGCTATCACACCTTGCCCTTACTTCATGTATAGCAAAACTCTAATCTAGCTTATCTTGCCTTGTTTTGTTAACTAAAATGTGAAATGTTATTAGTATACAGACTATTTAGCATAGCAAATACTAAAATATAACATCTCAGCACAAAGTAAGTACTCAATGAAATGTTCCTGAATAAAACTACTAAACACAATGTTTAAAAAATATTTTAGGAGGTAGAGCTGAAATTATGCATCCCTACTAAGCTAATAATTTTTAAAATAAAAAAAGCCTAAATTGTAATAACACTTTAAAGGATACACTTCTCAAAAAAAAAAAAAGAAAAACAAGAAAAAAACCCAGATGATTTAATATATACCATGAACAGAGCATCTCAAATACTTCATTAGTTTGAAAGAAAAAGGTCAAAAGACACACTATACATTAAGAGACTAATGAGACATAACAACATAACTAAGTGCAATGTGTGATCCTAAATTGGCTCCTGAAGCAAAAAAGAAAAACAACTTTATAATGGGCAATACAGGGTTAATTGGCAAAATTTAATCAAGTCAGTATTACAAGTTAACATCAGTGTTAAACTCCCAGACTTTGAAAAATAACCATCTTGTGGCTATGAATGTCCTTATTCTCAGGAAATACATACTGAGGTATTCAGGAACAAAAAACAGGATGTCTGCAACTTATTCTCAAATGGTTCAGAAAAAAAGAACATGCATTACACAGAATGATGAACCAGATGTGACAAAAAGTTAGTAACTGGTGAATTCTTGCAACTTTTCTGTGAATTGAAATTTATTTCAAAATAAAAACTTAAAAAATCAAGAAGCAAAAAGTAAAGAACGGTATTTTTCATCCCATAAATACTGCAAACCTCCTGTAAGACTCTGGAGAAGCTGTTGAAATTCTGAGCAACTCTTAGATACGTAAGTTACAAGATGAACTAGATATATGATCACATTTTCCCAGTAAAAACTTCATTTCAGGGGGCTTCCCTGGTGGCGCAGTGGTTGAGAATCTGCCTGCTAATGCAGGGGACATGGGTTCGAGCCCTGGTCTGGGAGGATCCCACATGCCGCAGGGCAACTAGGTCGGTGAGCCACAACTACTGAGCCTGCGTGTCGGGAGCCTGTGCTCCGCAACAAGAGAGGCTGCGAGAGTGAGAGGCCCGCGCACCGCGATGAAGAGTGGCCCCCACTTGCCACAACTAGAGAAAGCCCTCGCACAGAAACGAAGACCCAACACAGCAAAATTAAATAAATAAATTAATAAACTCCTACCCCCAACATCTTCAAAAAAGAAAACAAAACATTTCAACAAATGAATCTACTTTCAGGGAAAAAGGTTAGAGGAAAATCTCACTAATTCCAAATGATGCAAAGAAACCTACTGTTTATAGTATTACAAATTAATGATTGACCACAATGAGATACCATTTCACACCCCTAGAATGGCGATAATCAAAGACATTCAATACCTAGTGTCAGTGAGGATACAAAGAAATCAGAATCCTCATACATGCTGGGAGGAATATAAGATGATGCAGCTGCTTTGGAAAACAGTCTGGCAGTTCCTCACATAGTTACCATGTGACCCAACAATTCCTCTCCTAGACATATACCCAAGAGAAATGAAAACATATGTCCACACAGACTTGTACACAAATGTTTAGCAATATTTATATTGGTCAAAAAGTGGAAACTACCCAAATGTCTTACCAATGATGAAAGGATAAATGAAATGTGATATATCCAATACAATGGAATCTTACTCAGCAATAAAAAGGAATGAAGTACTGATACATGTTTACGATGTGGCTGAACCTCAAAAACATTCTAAGTGAAAGAAGCCATCAAAACAGACCATGTATTGTACAATTCCATTTATATCAACATTCTAGAATTGGCAAATCCGCAGACTGACAGTAGATTACTGGTTGCACAGGGCTGGTAGTAGTGGCAGGAAACAGGGTGACTGCTGTTACAGGATTTATTTTCTAGTGATGAAAATATTCTAAATTTGATTGTGGTGATGACTGCATAACTCTATGAGTAAACTAAAAAACAGTGAATTGTATAATTTAAATGGGTGAATAGTACGGTATGTGAATTATCTCTCAATAAAGCCATTACAGGGCTTCCCTGGTGGCACAGTGGCTGGAGTCTGCCTGCTGATGCAGGGGACACGGGTTCATGCCCCGGTCTGGGAAGATCCCACATGCCATGGAGCGGCTGGGCCTGTGAGCCATGGCCGCTGAGCCTGCGCGTCCGGAGCCTGTGCTCTGCAGCGGGAGAGGCCACAACAGTGAGAGGCCCGCGTACCGCCAAAAAAAAAAAAAAAAAGTCCCAAGTTGTTTAATGTAAGTGTAAGTACTCTAATTTTAATGAGGTGATGTTTTAAAAATACATTTTGAAAACAGAAAGATACTAAAAAAACTGTGAGTGAAAAATGACGTTTATTGAATACCATACTCCCTCTTGAAAAGTAGTATATTTAAGATACTGACCTGCAGTAATATACTGTGCTGAAGCCATTTCCCCTGAAGCTCTCAAGGCACCTGCATACCTAGGAACATTAAGACAGAATTAAATATTCACTTTATTCTGAAACTCAAATGGGAAGAAATTAGTTCAAAGGAGTTATTATGAAACCCTCAACTACAAGTTTCTCTGAGTTGTTCCCACCATTTTTTCTTCTTCTCTTCTGGTCTTGTTCCTTTAAGAATTACATGGGCAAAAAAGGACTGCTAAGAAAAAATGGAAATTAGATGAATGAAGCCTACTTTAAATTCTTTCCTCTTGTCTAACTCATCTATAACATTTTCTAAAAATTGTGTAAACAAAAAAGTACATATAGCTGACTCACTTTGTTATACAGCAGAAATACAACATTATAAAGCAATTATACTCCACTAAAGATGTTAAAAAAAATAAAATTAAAAAGCACATATTTAATATCCATTATTACAAAGAAAATAAAATATAATTTCAGAAATGAAGAAAAAATCATTAGATCAAAAACATTAGATCAGGGCTTCCCTGTTGGCGCAGTGGTTGAGAGTCTGCCTGCCAATGCAGGGGACACGGGTTCGTGCCCCGGTCTGGAAAGATCCTACATGCCGCGGAGCAGCTGGGCCCGTGAGCCACGGCCACTGAGCCTGCGCATCCGGAGCCTGTGCTCCGCAACGGGAGAGGCCACAACAGTGTACCCGTGTACCGCAAAAACAACAAAAACAAAAACACAAACAAAAAAAATTAAATCAAAATCAATAAATCTATATTCAGCACTAACTTCCTACACAACACTAAATAAGTCACTTAAATTTCAAGTCAGTTTTCTCACCTATAAAATGAAGGGTTCCTATTAAATGATTTCTAAATTCACTTTTATGATTCTCAGTTAATTTACAGCAGTACAAAGGACTGGCCACCCTAAAGGAAATACCCAAACCACTGTAGTTACTTATACAATGTTTTACGACAAAGGATCAAAAATTATCATTCAGGTAAAAACACCGGGCAATGGGAGAGATCCCACAAAACTAATATAAGATCAGTGCTTACTTGGGGGAGATGGGCAGTTGACTGGGAAAAGGTACAATAAAACGTCCTGGGATGATGAAAATGTTCTATATATCTGATTGTAAAATGAGTTACAGAGAATTTGCATTTGTCAAAACTGATCACACTGAACACATAAGATGCATACATTTCACTAGACGTAAATTATATTCCAATTTAAAAAAAAGGGGACTTCCGTGGTGGCACAGTGGTTAAGCATCTGCCTGCCAATTCAGGGGACATGGGTTCGATCCCTGGTCCAGGAAGATCCCACATGCCGCAGAGCAACTAAGCCCATGTGCCACAACTACTGAGCCTGTGCGCTGCAACTACTGAGCCTGTGCTCTGCAACAAAACAAGCCACTGCAATAAGAAGCCCACACACTGCGATGAAGAGTAGCGCCCACTCACCGCTAGAGAAAGCCTGTGGAGCAACGAAGACCCAATGCAGCCAAGAAAGAAAAAAAAAACTCTGTGCTTACGTAAGTGAATGAAAGAGGTCACAGAAAATATTATGTTAAATTATACTCAATGGAATAATTTTCTTTCTTTTTTTCAATTGTTTAGATCTTTTGGAAACTCTTGCAACTAAAAAATTCTTAATTTTTCAATATACAATAATGCATGTTGTCTAAATTATATATGTTCATTTTAAAAATAAAAATCATATGGGCTTCCCTGGTGGCGCAGTGGTTGAGAGTCCGCCTGCCGATGCAGGGGACACGGGTTTGTGCCCTGGTCCGTGAAGATCCCACATGCCGCGGAGCAGCTGGGCCCGTGAGCCATGGCCGCTGAGCCTGCGCGTCCGGAGCCTGTGCTCCACAACGGGAGAGGCCACAACAGTGAGAGGCCCGTGTACCGCCAAAAAAAAAAAGAAATCATAATAGTTTCCCTGTCAGACAGTTTAGCAACTTTTTAAAGGGCACTTCTGAAGTTAAAACGAAGTACTCATAAAGTAGATGCATCCCATAACATCACTGAAGTATGTAATTACATAACTGCCACTGTTATGAATTTACATCTAGTTACAGGGTAACATGAGTAGGTAACTATTACTACGTTTATGACAAAAGCTGCATTAATGAATTATCAATCTTTTTTTTATTATCTGAGAACAGAAAAATCATAGCTAATTTAATACCATCCCCCTAAAACTCTCAATATTATACCAAGAAAATTTATAAGTCCTAATTAAGATAAAACCATCCAATAAGCCAAACATTCATAATGAACTTCACAAAGAAAAAACTGCTAGAAAAGAGGAGGAATTGACAGGGGTACTAAGAGTTTTAACAGATACAAATACTGAAAGGTTTTTCAGACAAAAGAACCAATAGAGTACCTTTCATAATCTTTGCAAATAAATAAAAATTAAATAATGATATAGAAAATCTGAATGTAATTAATAAACTTAGGGCTTCCCTGGTGGCGCAGTGGTTGAGAGCCCACCTGCCGATGCAGGGGACACAGGTTCGTGCTCCAGTCCGGGAAGATCCCACATGCTGTGGAGCGGCTGGACCTGTGAGCCATGGCCGCTGAGCCTGCGCGCTGAGCCTGTGCTCCGCGGCGGTAAAGGCCACAACAGTGAGAGGCCCGCGTACCGCAAAAAAAAC
Source organism: Aethalodelphis obliquidens (assembly GCF_003676395.1). Lineage (NCBI taxonomy): Eukaryota > Metazoa > Chordata > Mammalia > Artiodactyla > Delphinidae > Aethalodelphis > Aethalodelphis obliquidens. The sequence goes on from NW_020837976.1 coordinate 915,626, forward strand.
AAAAAGAAACCAAAAAAAACAAATAAACTTAATGCCTAGTATACTTTATCACCTACAAAAAGAGGATGTCTTGACTTTTCTATCATCTGTGAAATACTCACAACATTCAGTCACAGATCAGATCAACCCAAACATTCATTGACAGAAAAATGAATAATTATTTGGTAGTATATACATACAATGGTGTACCCTACAGCAGGGGTCCCCAACCCCCGGGACACTAAATGGTACTAGTATGTAGCCTCTTAGGAGCCCAGCCGCACAGCAGGAGGTGAGCAGCAGGCAAGGGAGAGAAGCTTCATCTGTATTTACAGCTGCTCCCCATCGCTCGCGTCACTGCCTGAGCTCCGCTTCCTGTCAGATCATCGTCCTCATTAGATTCTCATAGGAGTGCAAACTCTACTGTGAACTGCGCATGTGAGGGATCTAGGTTGCTTGCTCCTTATGAGAATTTAATGCCTGATGATCTGAGGTGGAGCTGAAGCAGTGATGGGGAGTGGCTACAAATACAGATTATCATTAGCAGAGAGGTTTGACTGCACAGAGACCATAATAAACCAACTGCTTGCAGACTCATATCAAAACCCCATCAGTGAGTGGCAAGTGAAAACCAGCTCAGGGCTCCCACTGATTCTGCATTATGGTGAGTTGTGTAATTATTTCATTATATATTATAATGTAATAATAACAGAAATAAAGTGCACAATAAATGTAATGCTCTGAATCATCCCGAAACCATTCCCCCCCACCCCCACACTGGTCCATGAAAACACTGTCTTCCATGAAACCAGTCCCCGCTGCCAAAATGCTGGGGACCACTGCCCTACAGCATGAACATGAATGAACACACACACAACATGGAAAAGCCAAATATAACGAGCCTGACTCAAATGAACATAATCTGTATGTTTCTGTTCATGAAGAGTTCGAAATAAGCAAAATTACTCAAAATTAGAAGTCAGGTGAGTATAACAACTTTGCAAAGAAGGGCGGGGGCAGTGGATAGGAAGGGATTGGTGAGGGGATTTTTGGAGTGCTAACAGAGTTCTGTTGATCCCCATCAGTTACAGGAATGTGTTCACTCTGGGATAATTCATTTGTATATGTTTCTACATAATTCAATAATTAAAAGCAAACTTTGGTTTTGCACAGCAAAGGAAACCATAAACAAAACGAAAAGACAACAGGAGAAAATATTTGCAAATGATGCAACAGACAAGGGCTTAATTTCCAAAATATACGAACAGCTCATACAGCTCAACAACGAAAAAACAAACAAGCCAATCCAAAAATGGGCAGGGACTTCTCTGGTGGTCCAGTGGGTAAGCCTGCACACTCCCAATGCAGGGGGCCTGGGTTTGACCCCTGATTAGGGAACTAGATCCCACATGCATGCCGCAACTAAACAGTCCACATGCTGCAACTAAGAAGCCCGCGTGCAGCAACTAGGAAGTCCAGATGCCACAACTAAGGATTCCGCATGCCGCAACAAAGATCCTGCATGCTGCAACTAAGACCCAATGCAGCAAAAACTAAATAGTATAAATAATAATAAATTTTTTAAAAATAATAATACCTTTAAAAAAAGTCTACAAATAACAAATGCTGGAGAGGGTATGGAGAAAAGGGAACCCTCCTTACACAGTTGGTGGGAATATAAGCTGGTGCAGCCACTGTGGAAAACAGTATGGATGTTCCTCAGAAAAGTAAAAATAGAATTACCATATGATCCAGCAATTCTACTCCTGGACATATATCTGGACAAAACTATAATTCAAAAAGATACATACACCCCTATGTTCATAGCAGCACTGTTCACAATAGCCAAGACATGGAAACAACCTAAATGTTCATCGACAGCTAAATGGATAAAGAAGATGTGGCACATACATACAATGGAACACTACTCAGTCATAAAAAAAGAAAGAAATAATGCCATTTGCAGCAACATGGATACAACTAGAGACTGTCATACTAAGTGAAGTAAGTCAGAAACAGAAAGCCAAATACCATATGATATCACTTATATGTGGAATCTAAAATATGACACAAATGAACCTATCCCAGAAACAGAATCATGGACATAGAGAACAGACTGGTGGTTGCCAAGGGGGCGGGGGTTGGGGGGGGGGAGTGGGAGGTTGCGGTTATCAGATGTAAGCTTTTATATACAGAATGGATAAAACAAGGTCCTACTGTATAACACAGAGAACTATATTCAATATCCTGTGATAAACCATAACGGAAAAGAATATTAAAAAACCAGAATATATGTATGTATAACCAAATCCCTTTGCTGGACAGCAGTAATTAACACAACACTGTAAATCAACTATACTTCAATAAAAAAAGCAAAAAACAAAAAACTTGGGGCAAAAGGAAAAGATAAGAATTTATAACTTATTTTTTAAATATTTATTTATTTTGACTACACCAGGTCTTAGTTGTGGCGTACGTGATCTTTAGTTGTGGCATGCGGGCTGCTTAGTTGCGGCAAGTGGACTACTTAATTGCAGCATGCAAACTCTTACTTGTGGCATGCATGTGGGATCTAGTTCCCCAACCAGGGATCGAACCCGGGCCCCCTGCATTGGGAGCACAGTGTCTTACCCACTGGACCACCAGGCAAGTCCCTTTTATAACATTTTTTAAAAAACATCTGAGCAATCTCATCTAATGAATAGAAAACAAGCAAAATCTCAGAATTAAATACTTTCATTCCTACATGAGAATAAATTAATGATCCAAGCATGCAACTTAAAAAATAATATAACAAGCCTAAGGAAAACAGAAATAAAACGTTAATACAAACAAAAGTAGAACGAATCAGACAACTGAAAGAACTGAGTGAATAAATCTAATAGCTGATTCTGTGAAAAATACACAAACCTCTGGCAAGGTAATCAAAAGAGAAAAAATAACTAATACGAAATAAAAATGGAGAAAAAAATAGATCCCAAAACAGAGTAACTCATATGCTAAAATAGTTTAAAGACATAGGGACAAATTCGTAGGAAAAAATAAATTACCAAAACTGACTCAAAAAGACACAGAAAATGGACATTTAAAATGCCCCAAAAAGGGCTTCCCTGGTGGCACAGTGGTGGAGAATCCGCCTGCCAATGCAGGGGACACGGGTTCGAGCCCTGGTCCAGGAGGATCCCACATGCCACAGAGCAACTAAGTCCATACGTCACAACTACTGACCCTGCGCTGTAGAGCCTGTGAGCCACAGCTACTGAGCCCATGTGCTGCAACTACTGAAGCTTGCATGCCTAGAGTCCGTGCTCTGCAGCAAGAGAAGCCAACACAATGAGAAGCCCGTGCACTGCAACGAAGAGTAGCTCCCACTCGCCACAACTAGAGAAAAGCCCATGCGCAGCAATGAAGAACCAACACAGCCAAAAATAAATAAATAAATTTATAAAAATAAATAAAATGCCCCCAAAAAAGCTGGGTCCAGCCAATTTTATTCTATCAATTCTATCAGCCATTGGTCCAGCCAATTTTATTCTATCAATTCTAAGTTCTATCAAGAATAGATCATTCCTCTACAAATTTGAAAATGAAAGTAAAATAGCAGTCTAGTAATTGCTAATGAAAAGACTATTTTGTACTTACTAAGAGTTGGCTTGCCAGTCTCCAATAAGACAAAAATACTGTCATGTGATACTGTCTTTTACAAGTAACATAGAATTTTCAAGAGTAATTTTTATTATATACACTTTTCACTTTAGGTTCTAAATTTAGAACTCCCACATTAAGATGAGGTTCCACTGTTGGGCAGCATCAAGCAAACCAGATTTTATCTGCAGGTATTGTTCTTGGCCCTCACTGCTTCTCTTCAGCTAATCCAGCCTGTTTCTCTTAAATGCGTTTTCTTTCTACTCTTCATCAGTATACATCCCACTCTCCAGAACCTGCCATACATTTGAGGATGAACTTCAGCATCTCCAACAGTAAAGCATCTTTCATGGAATTGTCCTCTTTTCTTTCATTCCTATTTTATCAGTTAGTGTCATTTTCCCAAAGACATACAACCCCATCCACATCATTCTGTATCGATTAAGTTAGTAAGTACAGGGGCTTCCACCCTCTTGCAACAACTTAGAATTCAAAATAGTTTACCTGGTTTCAAGAAAATGGAAGCAACAAGATGAAATCTCCCTGCTTATAAAAAACTTAGAGAAGTTAACTCCAAAACATGAAAGAGAGCTCTCCTTGACGTAGAGGCTATAATAAGGAATCCCAGATGAAAAAAGTAAAGAGGAAGTCTTGGAAATAAGGCAAATCTGTCCCAACTAGCCACCCTCTATGACAGGGAGCTGCCCCAGCAAGCTACTCATTCAGATAATTTGCACTTGGGACACAAGAGAATACACTGCATAAGATAAGTACACCATCTTCAAAGAAATGAAGATCTATATATCCAAAGAGAACAAAGTTAAAGGACCAAACAGGAAAAAAAAAAAACCTTTAAATAAGAATACTTTGGAGCCTCAGAGAAATAAAAGCAGGAATCATATCCAAAACTTAAGAAAGGGAGATTTTATTAAAAAGAAGGTTGTGATAAATGAGCAGTTGTGAAACAAAGCTAACGTACAAATCAGTGAAATGTAAAACAGAACTGAGGCATTCTCCTAGAACACAGCACATAAAAATAAAAGTGCAGAGAAAAAAAAGACATTAGCAACAGATCCAAGAACCCCAATATTTAGAATATAAGAGGAAGGTAAAATAGAAGAGCAGCAATATCTGAAGAAATAATGGCTAAGAATGTCCCAGAGTTTAGGACAACAGGCCTCAGACTAAAAGCACCCACTGAGGGCTAAATGAGATAAATAAAAGAAAACCCACACTTAGGACTGTTGGAAAACGTTGAAAACAAAAATAAAGAGAAAACCCTAAAAGTTACTGACAAAAGATTAAGAATAGAGATTGATATCAGACCTCTCATCAGTAACCATGGGCACACTACAGCAGTGGGGAAATAACTATGAATCTCTGAGGAAAAATAACTGACTTTAACATTTCCCAGCAAAGCTGTTCTGAAACAGTACCCGTTTACTTGGTAGTCTTCCTCCATCAGACCATCAGTACCTTGAAAACAGGTGCTCTGTCTTATGCACTGGCAGTATATTAGTGGCAATCTAGGCAACTTCATGTAAATACCTGACAAGTGTTCACTTCAGAGAAATTCGGAAAACCTTCAGTTACTCTCAGGTTTCTGCATGTCCCTTCTCTCTCCTCTCTACTGCTCAATTTTATCAAAGCATTTCACAAGCCAGTAGGGGAGAAAAAACCACACAGCATTCATAAAGCTAAGAATCCAAACTGTAGTTCAGAATTCCACCACATATTAATAACTGGCAATGTATGAATCAAAACAGATGTAATAAATGTAGTCAGAATTAAATTACATATTTTTTAAAGTTACACATTTATACTCACTGAAGAGAAGGGACCCTCATTTTATAGACTATTTGATATGTTCTCAAAACATGGATAACTGTTTACTGTAAATACAATAGTATAAAAACAAAGTTCTATTTCTTTTAAAAACCGTTACTCACTGGTATAAGGATAAACATACAACGTATGTGTTTCTAGACTAGAATCGAGAATCCAATCTTACTTTTTATTACATACATTATGGTCAATTAATTTTCAAAAAAGGTGCTAAGACAATTCAACAGGAAAGACTAGTCTTCTCAACAAATGGTACTGAAAGAACTAGACATCCGCATGCAAAAGAATGGGGAAAACTACCTCCCACCATACAAAAAAATCACCTAAAAATGGATCATAGACCTAAATGTAAGAGCTAAAACTATATAACTCATAAAAAAATTTTATGACCTAGAAATTAGGCAATGGTTTCTTACATATGACACCAAGAAAAAAAATTCAACTACATCAAAATTTAAATTTTCTGTGCTACAAGAATGCGGTCAAGAAAGTGAAAAGACAACTCACAAAATGGAAGAAAATATTCGCAAATTACCTGAAAAAGGACTTGTACCCAGAATATATGAAGAACACTTACAACTGAATAATAAAAAGACAAACCATTTAAAGCATAGGAAAAGGATATGCTGATCAGACATTTCTACAAAGATATACAAATGGCCAATAAGCACATGAAAAGATGCTCAACATCATTAGTCACTAGGTAAATACAAATGAGGGCCACAGTGAGATACCTTTTCACCCTTAGGATGGCTATAATCAAAGACAGAGTCCCAAGATGGCAGCCACCATGAAGATGACTGCATAGATGTCAATGTTACATCTGAAGATCAACAAAAGATAAATGTGCACAGAATACAAGTAGAATCACAGTTAAAGGAAGAAACAGAATTAAAAAAGAAACAGCTCCAAAATTTAGGAGATGTTTGTGAGGATATCACACTTGCAGATGACAACTGCTTAATGATATCTCATCAGATTAGTGATGTTTTCATTAGCCATTCTCAAGAAGAAACTTCAAGAAATGTTAGAAGAAGCAAAGAAAAATTTCCAAAAAGAAACTGATACCTTAGAATCCAGAGTGGAATCAATGCAGCAGGTGTTAGCAGATTTGAAAGTTTAGTTATATGCAAAACTGGAGAACAGCATAAACCTTGAAGCAGGAGAACGCTAAACATTTTACAATACTTTTAAAATGTTGCTCAACAGAGGTTACCATGAGACCGAGCAACCCACTCATAATCAAGAGAAATGAAAACAACTCATCTGCACAAAAACTTGTGCTTGAGTGTTCATAGCAGCATTATTCATAATAGCTAAAATATGGAAACAATCCAAATGTCCATCAACTGATGGATAAACAAAACATAGTATATCCATACAATGGAATATTATTCATCCATACAAAGGAATGAAGTATTGAATCATGCTACAACATGGATGAACGTAGAAAACATTATGCTAAGTAAAAGAAGCCAGTCAGCAAAAAGACCACGTACTGTATGATCCCATTAATATGAAATGTCCAGAATAGGCAAATCTGTAAGACAAAAAGTAGATTAATGGTTGCCTAGGGCTGGAGGTGGGAAAGGTATAAGGAGCGACTGCTAATGAGTATGACGTTTCTTCTTGGGGGGCAGGGGAATATTCTGAAATTAGACCGTGGTGATGGTTGCACAACCTTGTGAATATAATAAAGACCATCTAATTGAACATGTTAAAAGGGTGAATTGTACGATAAATGGATTATATCATGATAAAGCTGCTAATATATATATATATATATATATATATATATATATATATATATATGACATAAAACAATCTCTCTTCTGTCTTACCTTTTAAGGGCATCTTTGAGTTCAGGTACAGAACGAATACACTGAACTGTAGCATTCATGTAACAAGTGTTACCAAGGTTTGTCAATCCACATGGTAATTCCATCTGATAAGGAAAAGGATTAAATCATTTTTAAAAGATGACACAGCATATATAAATCACTAAACACACTGAAGCAAATACAATTTACCAACTCATACCAATTTATTCTACCTTAACAATGTTTTATTTCCCTAACAAAAAATTTTACTTGCATCATGCGGACAATCATCCTGTTTTAATTCCCTTCTTAAAAATAATAAGAAAACAATCATATCAGTTCTGCCTCATCTGCAGGTTTATCACTGGAAGAGGGTAACAAAATATATACAGAAACACTTCAAAAAAATGAATGGTACTATATAAATGCTGGGTAGTAAAAATAATAATAATATTTGACAAGTGTGTGTTGGCCAGTTTCTAAACCAACACTGCATTTAAATTAAGGATAAACTGTATATTTTCAACATGGAAAGTTTTAAGAATTTAAATATCCCAGCATTTAAACTATTTAACTTCTTTGAGCCTGTTTTCCCATAAAATAACAGTAAACATTTAAATAGCACTATCTGCCAGACACATATTTATTACAGATATTCACTGACTTTATAATGAATTATTCAATTAAAATAGGATTCCTTGAGCCAATTTCAAAGATAAAACTTTTATTTACTGCTAATAACATCTATCTTAATATTGATTAAATCTTCAAAACATGTAGATGCTTTCTGAAAGGCATCTTACTAACTGTATTTCTTAAAAGTAGTGATCAAATATATAAAATGTGGTATGTCTTACAGCAGATGCTAACTGTTCTTCTGTCATGTCTTCTACGAAGACAGTTTTAGCTGAGGGTTCCTCAGGAAGAGCATCTGCTGACCCCATCATTAGTAAAGTCATTCCCTGTTTAAAAAAAAATTAATTTCATGAAAATGCTGAAAAGTTGATCACGTTTATGTGCAATGAAAGAAGCCAGACACAGAAAAACACATGTTGCATGCTTCTATTTGCTAGAAAAGGTAAATCTAGAGAGACACAAAGTAGATTAGTGGTTGCTAGAAATGAAGGTGAGAATAGGGAGTGTCTTTAAATGGGAACTCATTTCTTTCTGGGGTGATGAAAATATTCCAAAATGAGACTGTGGTGAAGGTTACACAACTCTGTAAATACATTAAAGATCACTGAACTGTTAAAAAAAAAAAAAAGTACTAGGGTGGCTGCCTCAGGCCACAGGTCACCTGCTTATCTGAAAAGGGGTATAAGGAAACTTCTTAGAATAGTGGAACTTCTTTATCTTGACTCTGGTAGTGGTTTCATGACTGTATAAAGTTAACCAAATCCATCAAACTCTCACACTAAAGTAGGTGAATCTTACTCTCTATATACTATACGTCAATAAAGCTAACAGAAAAAACACAGTCACAAAGAAAGCTGAGAATGTTTTCAATATTGGAAAGGAGAGAATTCTTCAAATGATCATTAATATTTTGTGGCATCATTTCTCCCCATAACACACTAAGCACTGATAAGATTCTTTCTATGAAAGTCTACTGTGAAATGTAACCATTATTTACATTTGAATAGAAATATTTTGAAAGCATTGAAATCTCCATTATTAGAAAATATCAAACCAAACATATAAATTAGTTCAAAATATCTAATTTTATAATTCTACACATTATTAACTTAAGGGAATACTTATATTCAGTACAGATACACCATTCCATACAATAGAAGAACAATAGAGACACTGTCACCTTAAGTCTCATAATCCTGAAATGTGAACATCTTATTCAATATCTTTCTGGAAGACAAAAACATCTGAGACAAAGACAGAGGGTAGAGAGGTTTAAAAGAAAAAAAAAGGCCAGAAGGAGAAATTTTTTTTAAAAAAAGGACAATAAAATAAAAATATCTAGACGAAGATTAAAATTAGTAAATTAATAAGGTCACCAAACTCATAGTCTTATGAGTACCTATGTTCAAATCCAACAATCTTCATTCTATCACCTATTATTTTTATTTAAACTTTCTATAAGATAATAGCAAAGCAGTACTAAGCTATCACTAAAGAATCTTTCTTAAAAGACAACTGTCGGGCTTCCCTGGTGGCGCAGGGGTTAAGAATCCACCTGCCAATGCAGGGGACAAGGATTCGAGCCCTGGTCTGGGAAGATCCCATATGCCCCAGAGCAACCAACACTGTGTGCCACAACTACTGAGCCTGCGCTCTAGAACCTGTAAGCCACAACTACTGAGCCCATGTGTCACAACTACTGAAGCCCGTGTGCCTAGAGCCTGTGCTCCGCAACAAGAGAAGCCACCGCAGTGAGAAGCCCGCGCACTGCAACGAAGAGTAGCCCCCACTTGCCACAACTACAGAAAAGCCCGCACGCAGCAACAAAGACCCAACACAGCCAAAAATAAAATAAATACATTTATTAAAAAAAAAAAAGACAACTGTCTCAGGAAAACCAAATATCTGAGGAATATACTAGCAACAGTCAGTTAGAAAATACAACAGAAAAGAAAGAATACCAACAAATATCTAAGAGTAAACATAACAAGAAATATGTAATACTTTAATAAGAAAACTATAAAGCTTTACTTAGGGATATTAAAAAACATCTAAAGAAACTGAAAGACACGAAAGATTTCTGGAATAGAAAAATTATGTAAAGATGTGATTCCAAACTATCATATAAATTTAACAAAATTCCTTTCTGAAACTTTACAAAATGTTTCATTCATGTAGCAAATTCATACCCATGACAACAGCTAAGAAATTTCTGAAAAAGAAGAAAGACTAAAAACAACAATACCTTTAAAATTATTAAGAAAATAGATTACAAAATGAAGAATGCTGAGGACAATAATTTAGAAAAAAAATACTTTGAGTTCTCCACCTCATGATATGCCACACCCAAAATGAATTAGAAACTGAAGATTTAAACGTAAATAAAATGAAACAAATAATTACAAAACATTTGTTTATTTTCTAAAAAGTCTTACTGTTTTTGGAAGATTTTCTAAAATTGACATAAAAGATGAAAGGACTCATGTCTCTAGTCTATAACTATATAAATCTTAAAAACTTGCCCATTACCACAATCAAAATTTTAAAGGACAAACTTAAAAAAAAAATCACTATATATAGGCACAATAGAAAAACAGGCAATAGAGATAAGTAGAAAGCCAACAAAAAAGGCTTAAAATTAAATTAAATATGCTTCCACCTTAAGAAGCTAGCAGAAGTATATATTAAAATCAAAGTAAAAGGAGGAAATGAAGCAAAGAGGGGAAATCAATAAAATAATAAATAAACAAGCAAAAGTTAACTCTTTGTACTGGGGAGAAAAAAGTATCAATGAAACTTTACAACCTCTGCCTAGATGATAAAGACAATAAGCAAGAAATCACAATTTGCCAATACGGGGGCTGGGGGAGGGGTGGAACGACAGAACTACAGATTCTAGAATCTGTAGGATATCCTGTAAGAATGTAGTATGACAATCAATCCAACAATTTAAACTAAACAGACCAATTCCTTAAAAGACACTACCAAAACCGGTGTAAAGAAAATATAACATCTGAATAATCCTACATTTATTAAAGACTCTAAATTCTGAATTAAAAGTCTTCCCACCAAGAAAGCTCCAAGCCCAGAGAACTTCACTAGAGAATTCTATGAGACACTATATGTGTGTGTGTGTGTGTGTGTGTATATATATATATATATATATAAACTTTCAGAAAAGAGGAGAGGTATGAATGCTTCATAACTCATTTTATACGGTCAGCATTACACTGATAGCAAAAATCAAACAAAGACAGTTCAAGAAAACTACAAACCATCTCTCACAAAAAAGAGACACAAAAATACTTAACAAAATACTACCAATAGAATCCACATTATATAAAAAGGAAAATATATAATGACCAAGTGGTTTACTATTTCGAAAAAGGCAGTGTAGTTCATCACATTGAGATTAAAGGATTTAAAAAGAAAAATTTCAATATATATAGAAAAAGTATTTGCCAAAACTCAACTCCCATTCATGATAACTCTCAGCAAACTAGAAATAGAAGAGAACTTTCCTCAACCTGATGAACATCTGTAAAAAACCTGTAAAATTCTACAATGGGCAAAACTACCCTATATATGTGTAGCTGTAGTCTCAAAAAAGAGGAAAGAGAAGGACAGAAAAAATAAAGAAATAGCTAAAGATTTTCTAAATTTAATAAAAACTATAAACACACAGATCCAAGAGGTTTAAGCAGAATAAACATAAAGAAAACCTGACCAAAACAAATTGCTGAAAACCAATAATGAGAAAAATCTCAAAAGCACCCAGGGAAAAAAGGACACATTACATGCAGAGGAACAATGATAAGAATGACAGCAACTGTACAAATGAGAAGACATCTTTCAAGTATTGAAAAAGTGTTAATCTAGAATTTAATACCAATCAAAAATGTTTTTCAAAAATGAAATGAAACCAAGAGCTTTTCAGAAAAACAAAAGCAGAGAAAACTCATAGATAGGCTCTGCAAAAAATGTAAAAAGGAAGTTCTCCAGGCAGAAGAAAATGATACCAGATGGCAATTTGGATCTGGATCCAAAGGAAGAACACCAGAAATGGTAAATATGGGTTTTCTACGTTTTTTAATCTCTTTAAAGGATAAATGACTATTTAAAGCAAAAGTAGCAATGTAGAAAGTAAAAATAATAGCAATGTAGTATGGAGTTTCTAACAGGTAGAAGTAAACTATATATATGTATGACAACAACAGCACAAAGCAGGGAAATGGAAATACACTGTTGTAATAGTCTTATACTATGCCTGAAATCACTCGTTATAGATACATAATATAAACCCTACAACAGCAATTCAGAAACATCAAACATCATCATAGGACCCTTTATACCAACAGTTGGCAAACTTTTCCTATTAAAGGCCATATAATAAATATTTTAGAATTTCTGGGCCACATACCATCTTTGTTGCATATTCTTTGTTGTTTTCAACCCCACCCCTTTAAAAATATAAATATCATTCCTAACTTGCAGGCCTTACAAAAACAGGCTGCAGGCCAGATTTGGCTCAGAGTTCACAGTTTGATGACTCCTGCTTCACATTCTTAAAAATTGAGAACTTCTGTTATGTAGTTCTCAATATTTACTGTATTAGAAATTAAAACTGAGAAATTTTAATAATATTCATTCAAAAACAATAAACCCACTTAATGTTAAGATAATTAACATTTTATGAAAGATAATTATATTCTCAAAACAAAACTAGTGAAGACTGATATTGTTCTACATTTTTTCAAATGTCTTTAATGTTTGACTTAAGAGAAAACAGTGGATTTTCATATTTGTTTCTGTATTCAATCTGCTGCAGTATCACATGTCCCACAACCTCTGAAAAATTACTGTACATAATCAACAACAGAAAAGGCAAATAAAATCTTAATGTCAACATGAAAATACATTTTTTAAATATGAAAACAGTTTTGATCTCAAGGATTCCTTGAAAGAGTCCTGGGTACTGCCTGGAGTTCCCGGGATACACTCAGAGAACTGTTACCCTAGAGAAATCATTAAAACTCTGGGAATGGAGGGGAGAATGGAAAATGACTGTTAATGAACACAGGGTTTCTTTTTGGATAATGATATGTTTTAAAACTAGACAGTGCTGATGGTTGCACAACTCTATGAATATAGCAGAACACACTGAAATGAACATTTTAAAGCGCTGAATTTCATAGTCAGTGAATTTTCTCAGAAAACTTATTATAAAAGCATAAATAACAAAAGAGAGATAAAGCAAAGTCAGAGATAAACACAAAATTAAAAATAATCGAAAAGAAGGCAGCAAAAGAACAATGAGACAGAAAACAAATAGCAAGATGGTAAATTAAACCCAAACATGTAGATAATAACACTGAACATAAGTGGTCTAAAGGTTCCAATTACAAAGTAGAGATTGTAAGACTGGATAAAAAAGCAAGACCCAAGTATATGCTAACCTAAAAAAATCCATTTTAAACAAAGACACAGATGTATTAAAAGCAAAAGGATGGGAAAATACATGAAACGCAAACAATAATTAAAAGAAATATGGTGTAGCTTTATTAAAATCAAAGTAAAACTGAGAGCAAAGAATATTACCAAGGATAAAGAGGGACAGTTCACTGTGATGAAAGGTCAATTCATCAAGATTTAACAATCCTATATATGCATGCACCTAATAACAGAACTTGAAAATACACAAAACAAAACTGATACAACTGAAAGGAGACATAATCAAATCCACAATAATAGTTAGAGATTACAACACGCTTGATAAAAGAAGTAGACAGGGCTTCCCTGGTGGCGTGGTGGTTAAGAATCTGCCTGCCAATGCAGGGGACACGGGTTCGAGCCCTGTTCCAGGAAGATCCCACATGCAGCAGAGCAACTAAGCCCGTGCGCCACAACTACTGAGCCTGTGCTCTAGAGCCTGTGAGCCACGACTACTGAAGCCCACGTGCCTAGAGCCTGTGCTCCGCAACAAGAGAAGCCACCACAATGAGGAGCCCACGCACCACAACAAAGAGTAGCCTCTGCTCACCACAACTAGGGAAAGCCCGCACCCAGCAACGAAGACCCAACGCAGCCAAAAATAAATAAATAAAATAATTCAAAAAAAAAAAGGTAATGGGTTTGCTATTGCTACTTTTAAATGAATAATATGTTTAATTTCTCAGCCTTAATTTCAAATACAATAAATATCGACATAACCCATATATATGAAATTCTTTGGGGTTAAAAAATAATTTTTGAGGGTTTCCCTGATGGCGCAGTGGTTGGGGGTCCATCTGCCGATGCAGGGGACATGGGTTCGTGCCCCGGTCTGGGAGGATCCCGCATGCCGCGGAGTGGCTGGGCCCGTGAGTCATGGCCGCTGAGCCTGCGCTCCGCAACGGGAGAGGCCGCAACAGTGAGAGGCCCGTGATTCATGGCCGCTGAGCCTGCGCATCCGGAGCCTGTGCTCCGCAGCGGGAGAGGCCGCAACAGTGAGAGGCCCGCGTACCGCAAAAAAAACACAATAATTTTTGAGAGTGTAAAGAGGTCACAAAGACCAAGAAATCTGAGAACTGCACATGCCAAAAATGCAAGGTTTAATAGTTAAAAATCAATGAGACTAGCCAGATTACCAGAATAAAAGAGAAAAATCATATGATCCTTTTAATCAGCAGAAAAGTACTTAAAATTCAAGAGCCATTCATAACTTAAAAGGTCTTAGTGAACTAGGAAATGACAAAGATGTCCACTCCCACCACTTTCTATTCAATGCTGTATTAGAAGTCCTAGCCAGTAAAGTAAGGCAAAAGAAGTTAACAGCCGTAAAGACTGGAAAGGGAAAAGTAAAACTGCCTCTATTTGCAAAGAGCATGCTTACTTACATAGAAAACCCAATGGAATCTACAAAAAAACTACTGGAACTAGAAAGTGAATTTGGCAAGGTCACAGGTTAAAAATAAACTGTATTTTTTTTTTTTTTTTTTGCGGTACGCGGGCCTCTCACTGTTGTGGCCTCTCCCGTTGCGGAGCACAGGCTCCGGACGCGCAGGCTCAGTGGCCATGGCTCATGGGTCCATCTGCTCCGCGGCATGTGGGATCTTCCCAGACCGGGGCACGAACCCGTGTCCCCTGCATCGGCAGGCGGATGCTCA